>NC_089490.1:399344244-399644244 GCF_036850765.1 Saccopteryx bilineata
TCCTCGCCTGGCCCCAGCAGCAGAACATGGCTGCAGGAACACAGGGGGCCAGCTGGTCTCACCGAATCCTACTGCAGCACGGGGGTTCCGCCCGGGGCCCCACTGCTCCCTGGCACGACCCCCACTCCCTCTCTTCAAGGCCAGCCCTGCTTCTGAGCTCAGGGGCCTTTCCTGTCCTCTCGGTGTCGCAGCTGCCCACGGAGCTCGTGTCGTGTCCGCAGGGCGCGCTCACCTCTGGCCGCCGAACAGGCGCTCCTAGGGCCAAGCCCTCCTCGTCCCGTGAGCTGGATCCCGCCCCTCCCGTGGTCTCGGGGACTCTGCTCCCAGAGAGCCCTCCTCCTGCAGACATCACCAGGTTTTCCCGCAGCGCAGGGGTGCTCGGTCAGCACCCCATGACGTGTCTCCCACCGTCGTGTGAACCCGAGCAGCAGAGATGGCCCCTGCCCAGTGCCCCGGCTTCCCGTTCCCACCCGGCCTGCCATCAAGGTGGAACTGGTTCTCACTATGGAGCGCGTGTGGAAGCCTCTCGTGCCCTTCCCTGGCCTGATGCGTGCAAGTACAGTGACCTATCACGGACAACACAGGCTGCGGTGGGGAAGCCCGCCACTCCCAGACACCACGGGGGGGGGGGTGCAGCCCACAGATCAGCCACACCCATATGGGACCTTCCATAATCAAGAAGTAAACTTCCATTGTGCTTGAGTCCTTATACATTTTGGGGCTTGGGCGTGACAGCAGCTGGTATCACTCTCATGAACTCAAACCATGTCCCATTCAGATCACCGAGCAAGTCCACCTGCCAACCCAGAGGTCGGCTCCAGTCGTCACCTCAGGCCGCCTCCCCGCAGCACTGGATGTCGCTGACTGATTGCCCCTCCGAGGGCCTCTTCTCCGGCTCCAGGCAGCGGCCCCAACCTGGGTCTCCTGCCTCGCTGGCTTGACCTGCACAAGCTCTTTTGCGGGGTCCTCTCCTTCCTGAGCTCTAAGGATTGAAAAGCATAGGGCTCAGGCTCCACCCCCTCTCTGCCCTGAAAGGTTTCTGCCTAGGGGAGCTCTCCTCATCCCATACTTGGAATGCCTTCCAACACCGGCTCACTCCCCAACGCCACTGCCCGGCTGGCTAATGGCCATGTCAGTCTTATCCAAAGCCAGATGATTTACTTCCTCTTCCAACTTCTCTCCCCAGCCACGTCCTCCATCTCAGTAAATGCCCCCATTCACTCACCCAACTGGGGGTCATCCTTTTTTTCCCCTCTCAGCAGTTACATCAAACGCAAAGCAAACCATTATACCGTAAGTGCAAGCACCTCTCCCCACCCGCCCTGCTGTGCTGCAGCGGATCCTCGTCATCACTCTAGTGGGCCACACAACAGCCTCCTGGGAACCTCCTCCTACCCTTGCTCCCTTTTCAGTGTGTTCTCCACACAGCACTCGGGGGGAGCTTTTTAAAACATGCCAGGCCATGTTGCTCCTCCCCACAAAACCCTGTGAGGATCCATATGTTCCAGCCCCATAACTGCTCGACCCACATTTAATCCCACTCTCTCCTTTGCTCATGCCACTCCAGGCACACTGGCCTTTTCACGACTCCTTGAGCGCACTAGGACCATGCCCACCACAGGACCTTTGCACTTGCTCTTCCCTCTGTCTGGAATGCCCTTTCCCCAAGCATCTATATGCCTTGTCCCCTCACCTATTCAGGTCTCTCCCAATGTCACTTCCACAGAGAGGTCTTCCCTGACTGCTCAGCTAAGGTGGGCCCCGTATTCTGCCCCTTCTGCCACCCGATCTCTGTCCATGACACAAGCATGTCTCATCAGTAGATTGTGTTCATTATTTCTGAGTCTGTCTCCCCTCCCCCACTGGCATGTCCTTCCACAGAGCCCAAGCCAGGGACTATTCCTGTTTTATCACAGCTGTTTGTCCAGTGCCAGGGGCAGTGGCTGGTCCATAACCACTCAGAAAAATCCCCTCAATGAATAAATAAACCCCTTAATAATAAGAGAAAAGCAAACTTAAAATCCTCCAAGAGATCAATGAAATGATTGCAGCCACAAGATAAGAAAATAGAAGTTAGGAAACAAGAACAGGCAGTTTACAGAGTACCCAAGAGTAATTTTGAAACGAAACGTATACATTCTGAACCTAAAACTCCCATGGTTTGGGACATAAGGGTCTCAACAGAGGGGCTGGAGAGCAGAATAAATTCAACTAAGGAGCGAATTCGTGAGCTGGACACTGGAGCCGCCCGCCTCCCACCAGATTGATTCCGACTGGATTCTGGGGTGGGTTGGTAATATGGAATTGAGATATTTGTTCATTCATCCATTCACTCTGCACTTACAAAGTTCCTACTACGTGCCAGGCATTGCCCCAGGTGACAGAGATACAGAGTGAACAGAATCTGCCCAGCCCCACCTTTAAGGAGCCTGCATTCTGGTGCTGAGAGGCGGGATGGAAAGGAGGTCCGTGAGCAGGAGGTGAAGGGAACCGGGTGGTGTGAAGCTGGGGGGGGGGAGGGAAGCAGGAAGGGGCCTGGGGAGAGCTGGGGGTAGGGCAGGGGGAGTTAAACGAGGAGGTCAGGGAGGGCCTCGCTGAGAAAGAAACCTCCCTAACGAAGAATTGAGAAATGTATGCTGTCGGCTCTCTGGGAGAAGGTTTGGGACAGAAAGAACAGCAAGTGCAAGAGCCCTGAGGCAGAGGCACACCTTGCACCTTCCAGCGACAGGCAGTGCGGGCCAATGGGGCCGGCGTGGAGAAAGCAAGGCTAGGAGGAGACGAGCCCCGAGGGGCGGGAGAGGGCCGCGCACTGTCCGGCTCGGGCCTCACCTCCGCGGCCGAGGGCACGCTGCCGGCTGCGAGCACCGAGCACCACCGTGACCGGGCCTGACAGGAGAAGCAGCACCTGTCTATGTGTGGAGAACGAGCTATAGAGGCTCACAGGTGGAGGCAGGGCGGCCAGTGGAGAGGCCACTGCAGGGAGCCAAGGGAAAGAGGGCACGGCCTGGGCCCGGGGGCGGCGGCAGCCGAGGGAGAGGTGGGCATGGCCCGGGGAGAGGTGGGCATGGCCCGAGGGAGAGGTGGGCATGGCCCGGGGAGAGGTGGGCATGGCCCGAGGGAGAGGTGGGCATGGCCCGGGGAGGTTCGGGAGGTAGAGCCAACAGGACTTCCTGGCCGAAGGCATGGGGGTGTGAAAGGAGGAGGGGAGGGGTCAGTGATGAGCCCAGGGTGCTGTCCTGAGCTACTGACCCTGCGGGGAGGGGTCGCCGAGAGCTGCGATGGGGTTGCCGTGGAGAGGCGTGTGCGGCGGGAGCTCGGTGCCCAGTGGGATAGAGAGATGTCCCTTAGGCCGGTGACTTGGGGCGCGCGTGCACGTGCACACACACACACACACAAAAACACACACACACACACACACACACACACACACACACACACACACATGGGTCCTCCTAGCGCACAGATGTCACTCCAGGCTCATGCCAGCCCCGCAGGGAGGAGGCAGGGTGGTCAGGGGCGGCTACAGCCGCCTGCGTCCCAGGACAGGGTCAAGGCATCCCATTGCGCAAGGGTCAGAGACCTGGCTGCTCACGAGGCCTCCAGCCCACACTGGGCAGGGACTGCCGTGTGTTTGATTTGCTCCCGCAGATTTGGGTTAATTTTCACTGAGGAAATGATTACTAACCTCTCTTCCATAAATGCTACTTGGTCACAGTTTAATTGCAGTCTGGGTGACTTCGGCCTCCACTTTCCTCACTTCCCAAATTCAGCTTCTCCTGGAGACAGGGGCAGCTACATCTCTGGGGGAGATGACAGTGGCTTCAGGGTCCCACCACACAGCTTCAGGTCCCAGTCAGAGCCACCCTGAGTGACAGGCGCTGGGCGGGAGCCCAGAGAGTCAGCAAAGCAGAGGGGCCACTGTCATGCTCGAGGCCGCCCGACGACGGGAGAAGCCATAGCTGCCACCGGGGAAGCGAGCCACTGCCATCAGCCCCTGGGCCCTCCACCGGGCTCGGTGACGTGGGCACCCTCACTGGTGCCCTGGGAGCCCCATGGCCTTTGCTGAGCTCCTGGACCAGGTGGGCAGCCTGGGTCGCTTCCAAGCTCTGCAGACAGCGGCGCTGCTGGTGCCCCTCATGTGGATCATCGGCCAGAACCTTCTGGAGAACTTCTCGGCCGCAGTGCCCGCGCACCGCTGCTGGGTGCCCCTCCTGGACAACAGCTCCGCCCAGGCCAGCGCCCCTGGCGCCCTGGGCCCCGAGGCCCTCCTGGCTGTGTCCATCCCACCGGGCCCCAACCACGGGCCCCACCGGTGTCGCCGCTTCCGCCACCCTCAGTGGCAGCTCCTGGAGCCCAACGCCACGGCCGCCAACTGGAGCGAGGCCGCCACGGAGCCGTGCACGGACGGCTGGGTCTACGACCACAGCACCTTCACCTCCACCATTGTATCCAAGGTAGGAGCCTCCCTCAACACCTTCCCAGGCCCTGTGGTTGGTAGGACTCACAATGGCCCGGTCACGGGAGGCCTCCTCACTTGCCATTAGCTTCCAGCCAGCCCCTCCATGACCACCTCCACCTGCAGAGGGGTTGGTGGCAGGAAACAGCCTACGAAGACCCTGGGATGGGAGAACAGCAGGTCACACGAAGTGGGCACCCTGGATGCCCAGGGCAGACCTGCTGCCACCCACCAGCAGCAGCCCATTTGCTCCTCTCCGTCACAAGAAGACTCAGGGAGGATCTGTTAGATTTCCAGAGGTGACCCCACAAGGGGACACTGGAAAAACCTGGGAAAGCGAGAGGGGTGGCCCATCGCAGCCACAGGGAAGGGGCCTCTTTGCAAAGGACCACAGGGACAGGAGTGCGGCACCAGCTCGGGCAAGGCGGGGGAGGGCAGATGAGGCTAGAGGGGCTTGGCCCTTCCCTGGGGTGCCATGGGGAGCCATGGAGGGGCTTAGGCAAGGGGTGACAGCCCTTGCTGTCCCACAGGGCCCTTCTGTACAACCCTAGAGGTCACCAGGCCAGCCGCCAAGACCCAGCTCCCAAGGGCCTTCCCTGTAGCTTCTCTGCCCCTCCCACCTGCGCCCCCTCTGCCTCCTGAGCTCAGCTCCGTCCTCCTCCCCCACCAGTGGGACCTGGTGTGCGACTCTAATGCCCTGAGGCCCATGACCCAGTCCATCTTCCTGGCCGGGATCCTGGTGGGGGCCGTCATATGCGGCCCGGTCTCCGACAGGTGCGTATCCCCCTCCCCCTTCTCATTCAGGCAGGCCCCGCTGGCCTGGCTGACTCCGGGCTCCCAGATGCCTGCGTGGGAGTCTCCCTCCTGACACCCTCCAGCTGTGCTGCTGAGCCAGGTGCGCACCCTCTCTGGGCCTGGTTTCCCCAGCTCTCCTCTGGGCTTGCGGAGGCTCCTATGCTCTCACTCAAACGTTCACTGCTGAACCTGCTCAGCCGCACGCCTGCCTTCAGCTGCTGCTTGGGCGCTCCTGCTGATGGAGAACTCGTTTTCTGCTGAGAGTACCCACCTGTGCTCATGAGCCCTCCCTCCATAGACGAAGAATGTGGTTCTGGCCCTGGCCAGTCAAGTCAGGGGACAGAGCATCGGCCCAACATATGGATGTCCCGGGTTTGATCCCTGGTCAGGGCACACAGGAGAAGCAACCATCTGCTCCTCATCCTCTCCCTCTCCCTCTCTTCCTTCTCTCTCTCTTCCTCTCTCGTAGCCAGTGACTGGAGTGGTTCAAGTGTTGGCCTTGGGCACTGAAGATAGCTCTGTTGATTCGAGCATCAGCCCCAGACGGGGGCTGCCGGGTGGATCCTGGTCAGGGAGCATGCGGGAGTCTGTCTCATTATTTCCCCTCCTCTCAAAATAAAAAATAAAAAATAAAAATAAATTTAAAGAAAAAGAATGTGGGTCTGGCACCAGGTGTCATTTTAGCATCCCTCTCTGCTGAGTGTGCAAGCATAGGGTGGGCTCTGGTGGTCCAGACTCACATGGCCAACATCGTGGCCCACTGAGGACCCCAGCACACTCCCCGTGTGTGTCACAGGTTTGGGCGCAGGCCGGTGCTGACCTGGTGCTACCTTCAGATAGCTGTGTTCGGCACGGCGACCGCCTTTGCCCCCAACTTACCTACGTACTGCCTCTTCCGCTTCCTGGCGGGCATGACCATAGCGGGCATCTCGATGAGCAGCAGTACTCTCAGTAGGTGCCTCTGATCCAGAGCCGAGCAGGGAAGGCTCTCGAAGGCTCCTGGCATGACCTGGATGGTCTCCTTGCAGTGATGGAGTGGACGTCTGCACAAGCCCAGACCTTGATGATGACCTTGAACACCCTGGGCTTCAGCGTCGGCATGGTCCTGCTGGCCGGAGTGGCCTACGGCGTGCGCAACTGGGTGCTGCTGCAGCTGGTGTTCTCTGTCCCCTTCTTCCTCATGTTTGTGTACTCCTGGTGGGTGCCACCCCGCCCCCGCCCCGTCCTCCACTAAGGGAAATGGGAGACAGAGGGCTGGGGGCGCAGGAGGCCAGGGGTGCAGGGCAGGAGGGGAGCCAGGGGAGCCTGGCACAGCTGGTGACTGACTGCAAGCCCCTGATGCTCACCCATCTCGCCCGGGAGCCCGGGCCTCATCACCTTCGTCTCCTTCCTCCGCCCTTCAGGGTGCTCCTTCCTGCTTCATCCACCTCCCTCCCCCCTTCTCCTCACCCTTCACCACCCTGCCCCCCCTCACTCTGCTAGGCCTCTGTAGCACGTGGTGGGTGCCTGCTGTGCCCTCTCCCCGGGCAGCCTCACCTGTGCCCATGACTCTCCCTCCAAATGCTGCCGACCCCAAATGCCCTCTCCGGCCCTGCCTTCCCCGGGCCACCAGCTTCCTGTTCCCGACGGCCTGTGCAACAGCTGCAACAGCTGCGTGACTGGGGCCGCAGCATCCAAACAACATCTCTTTACACTCGCTCCGCCCCAGGCCCCCCAGGGTGATAGCAGCCCCCGTCCACCACCTAAGGGAGTCAGAGGTGCCATGATACCTCTTTCCCCAACACCATTACCCCACCCCAAGTTCAGCAGGTCCCTGGGTCTTGTCAACTCTACCTCTAAAGACACTTGAGTCCTCCCTTTTGTCACTTGTTCTGTAAACCTCAGAGGACCTCAGGGTCCTGGCAGGTGTGCAGGAAGTGGCCCCGCCCTGTGGCTGCTCACAGGGAAAGCGTGTCTGGCTGGGAACCTGCAGCAGCACAGTCCTGGGTGTAGGAGCCAGGGTGGAGAGGTGGGCATCCCGGGAGCTCGGCCAGCTGGGCACACAGAGCAGGGGGTGCGCGCTTGGTGCTGGGGACTGTGGGAGCCAGGGCAGTGTTCGGGCCTGGGTCGTGCCATGGGGAAAGGACACTGGCATGCACGAAGCCAAATGACACTCAGGAGGTGGCCACTGTTGTCCCAGCTAGGACAACAGGGACAAAGGTGAGGCAAGGAACGCAGGGTCAGTCGAGCACAAGGGATGCTAGAGGTGACGGAACTAGGTGTCGAGCGACCAGGTGCAAGGGGTGCTGCTGATGCCGGGACTAAGGACTCTGTTTGCAGGGAGGGGCGGGGGAGGGGCCAGCTCAGGCAGGAAGGTGCAACCGTGGAGATGAACGGGGCCATGCGACATCTGGGGAGTGCCACAGAGTGGAGGAAGGACCTGGCAGGCTCGGCTCCTTTGGTGGGCTGGCAGGACTGTGATCCTGTCGCCACAGGGGTGGCCTGGCTCCCAGGTGAGGCAGGGGAAGGGCCATGGGGTCAGGAGGGCGGCAGGAAGGGGAGAATAGGGATCCCCCACCTCAACCCAATGGGAGGAGGAGGGAGGAGGAGGGAGAGAGGCTGACCTTCCGGGAAGGACGGTGGCTGAGATGGTGTGGCCGCTGCCACACGTCACAGTGTCCCTCTCTTCCCACCCCCTGACCTCCCTAGCCTGAGCCCGGGGCCTGTGGACAGCAGTGAGGCCACCCCTTGGGCAGAAGGGGAAAGAGGGGCAGTGAAGCTTGTGTAGGCCGGACCCTGGGCCACCCACTGGAGCCAGTGGGCCAGCAGGAGCCACAGGCAGTGGCCCCCACCCAGTCTTCCCTCTGTCCCCTGCCCCAGGTGGCTGGCAGAGTCGGCACGATGGCTCATCACTGTAGGCAGGCTGGAGCAGGGCCTGCGGGAGCTGCAGATGGTAGCTGCCGTCAACGGGAAGAAGGCAGTGCGGGACACACTGACCATGGAGGTGAGGCAGGGACAAGCCTTCTCCCAGGTCTGGGCCCTCAGACCCTCTCCCTGCCCTGCACATGGCCTTTGGGAGGAAAGCCGAGGGACCCAGCCCCCTAATATCAGAGTCTTAGAGGCTCTAGCTGGTTGGCTCAGTAGAGCATCAGCCCGGTGTGTGGACGTCCCAGCTTTGATCCGCAGTCAGGGCACACAGGAGAAGCGACCATCTTCTTCTCACCCCGTCCCTCTCCCCTTCTCTCTCTCTTCCCCTCTTGCAGCCAGTGGCTCGACTGGTTCAAGCATCAGCCCCAGGCACTGAGGATAGCTTGTTGATTCAAGCATCGGCCCAAGATGGGGTTGCTGGGTGGATCCCAGTAGGGGCGTATGTGGGAGCTGTCTATCTTCCCTCCTCACTTAGAAAAAGGAGGTGTCTTAAAGAGGAGGGCCTATTCAGAGCCCCCAGGACTAGCAGTGCCCCTCTCCCAAAGGTCCTGTTGTCAGCCACGCAGAAAGAGCTCAGGGTGCGCCAGACTCCTGCCAGCCTGAGTACCCTGCTTTGCACGCGTATACTGGGCCTCCGGACCTTTGTCACCTCTCTGTGCTGGTAGGTGTTCCTTCAACCCCCCCGGCCCCCTCCTCCGGCCTGCTGCAGGCGGCTGGCAGCTAGGAAGGCTGGAATCAAGGCTCGAGCTGGCATCCAGCCAGGGGCCCTCCGATGTCCTCTCGTGGGTCCCACAGTCCTGGAGGCGCCGCCAGGACAAGGCTGATCGCACTGGCACCTCTTCCAGTCGGGCTCTCCAGAGGACACTGCCCAGGCCAGGCAGGCTCAGGGGGCAGTCGCTAGAAGAGGTTAATAACGATTTCTAACAAAGGTGCTGAGGCAGCTGAGAGCCCAGTGGGACAGGAGGCAGTCAGAGACGTCAACAGCAGAAAGGGACATCTACCCAATTTTCAGGGACCCGGACAGCCCAGGAGTCAGGGCCACCCAGCAAAGACTGAAAGCGGTGAGGCCTCCGAGGGAGGGCCTGCTCAGTGGAAGACGGGGCTGAGGAGAGGACACAGCCCCCAGGGAGAGGCAGGGAGGGACGCCCCTGCTTCTGCTCGCACCTCCAGCTTCTCACTAGCGCCTCCCACTGGTCAAACCTAACGAGGAGCAGCACAGGCAAGAGGACCGGAAACGAAGCCTGTGGGGACCACCCTCTGCCATGTCAGGGCAGCAGGAGGAGGGCGGAAATGGGTCTGAGAACAAACAAGCAATGGAGCAGCCCAATCCCTCTGCCTGACCCCACCTGCCTGCCCCACCTCCACCCCCAGGTTTGCCTTTGGCTTTATCTTCTTTGGCCTGACCCTAGACCTGCAGGCCCTGCACAGCGACACCTTCTTGCTCCAGGCCCTCCTCGGGCTCCTGGACATCCCAGCCAGGATAGCCACCATGATGCTGCTGAACCGCCTGGGCCGCCGCCCCATACAGGTGGCATCCCTGTTGCTGTCAGGGCTCTCCATCCTGGCCAACATGCTGGTGCCCCACGGTGAGCGGGCCTGTCTGGGCACAGAGCTGCGGCCGGAGGTTCCTCCCTGAGGGGGCCGGGGCCAGGAGAGGACACCTGGCTCCTCCTCCTTAGAGGGTATTGGACTAGAACAGGGGCTCAGGAAGGAGGTTGTTGGGGTGTCTGGGACAGCCGGTGGTGGCACATACTGGGCAGATGGAGGCGGGCGGGTGGCACTGTGAAAAATTGTGGAGAGAAAATAAGAACTCAGTGACGGAGTGTGCGGACAGGGGCAAGGAGACTGGGGGGAAGGGCCAGGGAGGACTCCCAGGGTCTGCTCTGGATGTCTGGGTGGGGAGCTGATTGGGGGGGGTTCAGAGAATGAGATCATCTAGGACATGGCACCTGTGTGAGATGTGGGGACACTCGGGTGAAGGTGACTCACACACGTGTGAAAGGTCGGGGGGAGAAACTCCATCCGACCCTGTGGCCCCTGCCCCCTCCCTGCTAACCCCGGCTCTGTCCACAGAGATGCCATTCCTACGTGCAGTCCTGGCCATGCTGGGCGTCTGGTGTGTAGTCTCCTCCTTCACCTGCACCACTATCTACAGTGGTGAGCTCTTCCCCACCCCGCTCAGGTGAGGCTGTGCCCGGGCCCCCGAGAGGGCTGCCCTGGGCTGAGAGGGGTCTGCTCCAGACCTGGGTGTTCATGCCTTGTGTCTCTCTTCCACCTCGTCTCGGGGCTGGCTGCCCAGGTGCCCCCCTGCCCCCCTGCCCAGCCTGACCCACACCACCTCCCTAAGCAGAACAGGGCTGGGTGGGAGTGGGGGGTCAAGGCCCTGGGCAGGTAGAGTGGCCCCTCACAGCTGCACCTGTGCCGGCAGGATGACTGCAGTGGGCCTGGGTCACATGGTGAACCGAGGGGGAGCCATACTAGGGCCTCTGGTCCGGCTCCTGGATGTGTACCACCCCTCCCTGCCCCTGCTGCTGTACGGGGCTGTGCCAGTGCTGAGCGGCCTGGCTGCACTGCTGCTGCCCGAGACGCAGGGCCTGCCGCTGCCCGACACCCTCCAAGATGTGCAGAACCAGTGAGTGGACTCGCCCGGGACCAGTGTCTTCTCCCTTAGAGCACCCCATCACTGGATGGAAGTAGAAGCAGAGGCCCAGAGAGGGATAAGATTGGCTGAGAGTCACACAGCACATCTGTGAGAGAGTGGAGGCCAAGGGCTGGGTCTCCTGACTGACAGTGGGGATTTTGTACCCTGCTCTTCATTCCACCATTTGAGGTCCAAATGGCCCAGCGAATCCCAGTTCCACCTTGAAAGAGGTCAAAGGGAAGAGAGTGTAGTCCTGTGTAAGGGAGAGAGCTGAGGGCATGGTGGCCATTGTTGGGGTTCTCACTGGCCCCAGACTCTACAACCAAAGCCCCTAGATACCTGTGAAGGTTTCCACTACCCCCACCAGGTTTCCACTACCCCCCCACACACACACACACAGCCTCCGTCACGTGCTCAGGGAGCTCAGTCCTGGGCCCCAGAGCGCATCAGTATTCTCTGAGTCCTCAGGATAGACAATGGTCAGAGGTCAGGGGTTACTGCACCTGTGAGACACAACCTCTCCATGTCTTTCCTGAACAGGGCAGTAAAGAAGGCAATGCACCACACCCGGGAGCCCTCTGTCCTGAAATCCACGCAGTTTTAGGCTTCCTGAGAGCCTGAGACAGGACAAACAGGGAGTCTTCGATCCTCTGCTGAAGGCAGGAGAGCAAAGGCCTTGATTTCCAGAGGGCCCGGAAGCTGCCCGTCCTGCCCAGCCCTGTTCCTCAGACAGAGGAACACCCTTCAACACACACAGGGCAGAAGGTGGTGTGATGGACAGGAGGCCACCCGACCCTCACTCCTGCGCACAGAGAGGAGCAGGGACCAGGCCCTGGGAAGGGGCCAGCCTGTTGACCCCATGCTTCCCTCTTGCTGCCCTGGGCTCAGAGACCGATCATCATCCCAGGTGAAACCTCCCAGCTTCTCCCTGCAGCCTGAGGGCTCTGGACAGGTGATGGCAGCTTCACTCTGCAGCTCCGCCCGACTGGCGGCCCCTGGCTCCTGCTCCTCTCCACACCGCCCCTTAGCACATAGCCAGTCTGCCTGCTGGCCACGCCTTCTGCTGGGAGTGCATGCCCCCCACCCCCCACCCCCCACCCCGTTCTCTGCAAACTCCCACTCCACCTCCCAGACCCGGGCCAATGTCCTCAGTCCAAGGGTCCAGGGCCTGCCCAAAGGTCTAAGGAAACCCTTACCCATGGTTGCAGCCATGTACCTCTCTCCCCGCTGCTAGCCTGTGAATTCCCAGAGGGTTGGGGTGTCTCCAGCTCCCACACACAGCTAGGCGGAGGACCATGGCGGGGGGGGGGGGGGAGACAAGAGTGAATAAAGGAATGCACAACAGGCCCTCACCGACTGTGATGGGCCCAGGGGGGTGGGCCTGGGTGGGGGCTCCTCCCTGGGGTGACCCCTCCCAGGCCAGCGTTCCTGCCTCGAGTGTCTGCCTGAGTAGCTGCCCTTCCTTGCCCCTGGTGTGGGTCAGGCCCCGGGCTGGGCACCGCAGGGCGTCCCTCATTGCATCTTTCCTGAATCCTCTGAGGTAGACTTCGCCCTGTTTCACAGACGGGAAAACTGACTGCCTGTGACACAGAGCCAGGAGGGGGTGGGTTCGAGTCAAACCCTGGTCTGTAGGTCTCCAGAGCCCCGCTGTGGCCACAACACTCCCAGCCTGCCCTCAGGCCTCCCAATCTAGATGTCCAGTGGTGCTCCTCAAGGGCATGGGCCTCTCTCAGAACCAGCTGGGTGCCTGCAGGGTGCCTGGGCACCACTTCCGGGGGGCGCAGTGCAGGGGCTCCGGCAGGAAGGGGCAGGCCCGGAACTCCCGGCCACCAGCGAACAGACGCAGGTGCAGGCGGGAGCCATCTGCTGCCCCGGGAGGTCCCGCCAGCTGTGTTCACTTGGTCTCTGGGCCACTTGGGCCTGTGTCTTGCTTCCAGAACCAGCTGCACGCTTACACACACACACACACACACACACACACACACAATGTGTACACACAGGTGCACAAATACAGAAGAAGGTTCACGGGAAAACAGAACATAGCTCTTCGACCCCAGGGAGATGAGATCACTCCCTGGCCTGGTCTTACCAGCTGCAGCCGCTGAGCCTCGGAAGGTTGTGTCCTCAGTCATCTGCCTACTGCTGCCCCTCAGTGAAGACCCCCCGGACCGAGGTTGTCCCAGCCCACCCCAGACTTTCTGTCATGTCTGCCTGCTGCCTGGCTGAGCCCTAGCTGCCTTTCCTACCCTTGTTCAGCATTTCCTGTGGCTCCAGGGTGTCCAGAAGCTTCCAGAAGGCAGAGCTAGGGCTGGTGGGAGATGGCTCCTCACAATGCCCTCCACACACACACATACACACACACACACACACACACACACACACACACACAGAGTGTTCTCTGGCTCACAAGCGCTCAGAGGGGCCTTGCTGCCCGCCCTTCCAGGTGGTCACAGTCTTCTGGGACCCAGGGCCCCGCCCCTCTGGGGACTACTAGGGAATGAAATCACCATCACCACCATGGCGGGGTGCGCCCTGGGCGGGGCTGCAGGCTCACGGGAGGGCTGGGTGCTGCCGGCCGCAATGGCAGCCTTCCCTGGAATACAAGCGTTCTTTCGACCTCCGCCACAGGGAGCCCCTGCCCTTGAAGGCACTGGGAAGAGACCTAGCAACAGAGGTGGGGGGCAGTGTGCAGAGAAGCACCCGTCAACCACGCCCACAGTGACTTCCTCCCGGCAGCAGAGGCTTCAGACAGCGAAGACGGAGCAGGGGCTCGGGACCCACTCCCTTCTCCTGCCTCTGGCCTGGGACATAGGTCACCCAGGAAGGTGTGTGGGGACGGGCAGTGCTGGGCACCACAGGCTCCGTACCCACCTCCAGGAGGGGCACATCCTCCCAGAGCAGCCCCAGCCCTGGCTGAGCTGGTGTTCCCTTCCCCGGGAGCCTGGAGGGCCAGGGCAGGCCATCAAGGTCAAAGGCTGCAGCCAGACTTTATTCTGAGCTTCTGTCCCAAACCTTGTCCTTGAACCCTCACCCAGGAGAATCTCCTCTCCTGTCAAGGAGTGGGGTGCCTAGAACTTCAGCTACCCCCCAAGTGCTGTTTGAACCCTCCTGGGGGTCACGGCCAGGCCAGCCAGAACTCGAGAGCCCATGAGGATCGGGTGCTAAGTTCAACATTAGATGCCCAAGACAAAGAAGTTGAGGCCTAGGTAACCATCTCTTATAGATGGGTAAACTGAGTCAATGGCAGGGTTCAGAAATCTTTCCTCTTACAACCAAGCTTTTGAGTGACAGGAGTTCTTCGCCTCTTTATGCAGAGAAGAAAACACCAGTCCCACAGCCACATGGCAAAAGCAGGGCTGGGGGCTGTCCTTCCAACTCCTGCACTGCCCCTCTCTCTGGCCCCCTACTCTGACAGACTGTTCAGGGCTGTTCTAGAAATTTCTGAAGCAAAGATAGTCCTCTTCTTGACACCAAAGAACTACTGCCTGCCTGTTCTTATTTTCTTTGGCTAGTGGTGACAGGGGCAGGGGAACCTGAGATAAGTCTCTGTCCCTTGAACAGAGAGAGCACCAGCAGAGCCACAAGGGGCTACAGCTGACCTTGGGGATGTCAACCTCAGGCTCCAAAAGTGTGAGCAGTGAGGGAAAGGGCAAGCCAGGGCTTCCCTCTCCCCGCGTGGCTGGTTTAGGAGGGCAAGGAAGAACAGGACCGTAGAGAGCCACACCCCAGGCAGCTGGGGAGGACCCATCTCCTCCCCTTCTTAGGACCCTGGGGTAGGACCCCAGGACCTCTGGAGGCACACCCCATAGTGGGGAGGGTCCCAAGACAAAAGCATCATCCCAGGATGGAGAGGAGGTGGCGGCGATGAGCCAACTGGGTGGTACTCCTGCAGGCACTGTACCCGAGGGCCTGGGAGGCGTCCAGCCTCAGCCTGCACCGGGCCTGTGGACTGGGAAACGGCCGGAGAACCAGCCAGGCGGCAGCAGAGCCACCGCGATGGACACTCAGGAGGCTGCATGCGGCAGTGAAGGGCAGTGCCAAGCTCAGGCCATGAGAGGCCAGAGCTGGGAGGGGAGGCGAACTCCTTCGAGCAAAAGGCAGAGGCAACCTAGGTGACAGAAGCGTGGCTGCGAGATGTCTTCGTGTTCATTGGAGTGGTGCTGCAAACCCACCCACACCCCGCTCTCCCGAGGGGGCCTGCACACTCTGGTCCCCCAATTCCCCGCCTTCGAGTCTCTGCTTGAGTCTCCGCTCCTTGCAACCAAGAGGCTTAACAAATACAGAGCCATCTCTCAGCTCGCCTGGTCCTGTGGGCCAGGAGGGAGAAAAACCCTGGGGATGAGGTGTGCTGGGTCTACTGCCATCTGCAGTCCCAGGAACTGCCCTCAGTCAACCAGAGTGGACATGGAAGTTGTGGTAGGGACAGGGTCCACACCTCTAGAGACGCAGAAGGAGCAGAGATCTGGGGTTGGGCAGAAACTGGACTCAGCTACTGATTCACCCACCTCGAGACCTTGGACCGGCCACTGATGCCCTTGTCACCCAGGAATAACACTGCCCAGCCTCCCCTGAGAGCTGTGGCAACCACTAGAGGGCAGCACGGCACTCCTGCCTCTGGGCATTTGTCCCCATTCAGAGAAGCTAAGGTCCTTAGGTGGGTTGACCCAACCAGGGTCAGACATCAGTCTTCGCCCACCAGATTGGGGGCTATTTCCTGCCCCCATCCTCAGCCACTTGAGACAATTGCCCCAGGAGCCCAAAGCCATGCTCAGCCCAAAAGTTTAGGGGTTACTTAACAACTCTCACGGGCCTCAATTTGGGCTCAGACCCCAGCCCAGAGCCAGGACCAATGTCCCAACAATTTGGTCCCAACAGCCCCACCCCGAACAAACTGCACAGGACCTTTGGGTTTGGAAAGTTTTGTTTTCTTTTCCCACACATTTCCGGGGTTGGGTTGTTTTCCAAGACTCAGACACATTTGTTAACAAAGAGAAAAAAACTGGGGGAGCAGGGAGCCCGTGGGCAGAGAAGTGACCCCTCAGTCCGAGGGCGACGCCTCGCTCGCTCTCTTCCCTGCTGCTGGAGCCCAGTGGGTGCCCCAGGCTGCTGCTCGCGGTATCTAGATTATTTGTCTTTAATATATATCTGCATTTGCCTTTCCCCTCCCCCCCGCCCCCCCACCCCTGCTCCTCCAGCAGCTTCCCCAGCAATGCACATCGCCCGGCGGCACACCACGGAACAGGCCTTCCCAGGCCAGAGCCCCTTCCCTGGGCGGCACCAGGAAGGTGCCTTCCCCCGAGGGCAGAGGGCAGAGTCGCAGAGTCAGGGCGCTCTGGGGCTACCCACTGCCCCGCCCAGCCCTCCCCCCTGCCCCCCTTCATTGGGTTGCTCGCCCACCCTCCCCTCTTCTCCCGCCGCCTCTGGAAACCCGAAGGGAGGAAAGGAAGGGAGAAACCAGACACAAGAAAGAAGTGGGGAGGAGCACGGGGACAGAGAGACGCTGCAAGCCTGGGGTGGGGACTGGCGGGCTTGGAAGAGAAGGAAGGCAGGAGAGGTGGAGGGAGGAAAAAGAAAAGTCGAGGAAAATTAACAGGACAAGTAGTGGACACTTTACAAAACCCCCGGCCTTCCTTCCCGCCCAACCCCATCAAAATAAAACTACACCCCTTAAAAAAATAAATCAACCCAGGGCTGTGAGCACGCGCCCTGCCGGGAACGCAGGGCTGATAGGGACAGCCAGCCCCAGGACTGACGGCCGCCCCGGGCGGCAGGAGGAAAGGGACGAGCACGGGGTTTCCTTCTCTTCTTTTCTTTCTTTCTTGTTTGTTTGTTGTTGTTGTTTTTTGCGTTTCCTCTTCGTGAGAGAAGTCTGAGGCAGCCAGGGAGTGGGTCCCCAGGGCCCCGACAGGGAGAGGGCCGCACCCTCCTCTCGGGCCCTCCCGGGAGGGGCAGCTGGCAGTGGGGCGCGGTGCCGGGGGGCTCAGACGTAATACTCCTTGTCTTTGTTCTTCTTGGCCTTGCTGGGCGTCTTGGGGGCCGCCGGGGCCTTCTCCTTGACCACTGCCCCATTGCTCTGGGCCGAGTTACTGATGTAGTTCCGGCTCTGGTCCACCTGGTAGGAGCCCTCGTCGCGGTTGCGATACTTGTACATGGCATAGAGGAGGATGAGAATGCAGAGCGCCGCGGCCGCCACGATGCCCACCACCATGCCCGTGGTGCTGCTGGACTCCCGGATCACCTCCACGGCACCCGGCGGGCCCCGCTCTCCAGGCCCCGTGGGGTTGGCTGTGGGCAGACGGGGGAAGCCAGGGGCGGAGGTCACACCAGGGCGCAGAGGAGGGGGCCTCCGCGGCTCGAAGGACGTGGGGGCCCCGGGCCCCAGGGGTGGGTTCTCCAGCAGGGGCTGTAGCGGGTCTCGGTGGTTCATTTTGCCCGCTGGCAGGTTGGGGGCTGGAGCAGAGGGGGCTAGCAGCACCCCAGGGGCGCCCGTGGCCCCATCTGTCCTGAGGTTGGGCCGGGGAGCGGGTTTGCGGGGTGAGAGGAGGGTGGTGCGGTCCGTGACCAGGGGGAAGGTGGTGTAAAAGTCCTCGTCGTCCGTGGGGGGAAGGCTGGAGTCAAAGACCTCCCCAGAGGCAAAGCCCGAGGCCTCGATGGGCTCCTCACAGTCGCTGTCATCCTGCTCAGCCTGGCACGGGCCCCCGGCGGCAGGCGGGCGGCGGGCGGAGGGCGGGGGCAGGGTGTCTTGAGTGGCGCCCACGCCCGTGAGGAAGGGGTAGAAAGTGGGGGGTGGGGGCACGAAGGGGGATCGGGTGGCCACAGGAGGGGGGTCTAAGGAGTCCTCCGTGATAATGGGCAATATTAACTCTCCTCCTAGAACAAGAGAGAGAAGAGAAAAGAGAGGGCGTCAGCGAGGGCCAGGGCGCAGGCGGCCGCCACAGAGAGAGAAACAACAGCCTCACACACCCAAATCGGTTCCAATTGGCTTTGGCGGAGACTACACGGGCTGCGCCCGCCCGCCAGCCGGCCGCAGCACTGCGCTTTAAGCGGGCAGCGGCTGGATGCCCTGGGCACCCCACGCACGGGCTCTGTGGCTCTCTGGGTTTTGGTCTTTTTGATTGTCTTAAGAAACCAAAAGGAACAGAAAGGAAAGGAAATTGAAAAGAAACGGAAAAAAACTCTACTGGTTTAAGGCTTTAAAAACAGATACAAGAGCAGCATTTAAACAAACCTAACAACAATATCTTTTAGGGTTTTTTTTTCTAGATATTTCTTTTTTTGCTTTTTTTTTTCTTTGGTTTTTAAAAAAGAAGATAGCATACCACGGAATTCAGGCAACTTACATCAACAAATAGGCCGTGTGATTTTAGCATGAAGAAAAAAATTACAAACAGAGCTGTGTAAGCGGGTTCTCCCGGAAAAAAAATAAGAAAAAACAACTTTTCTGCACCACGTTTCCTGTCTACCTGTTCGGTATCTCCCTCCCTCACTCTTCTCTCCCTGGACATCCTGCTTCCTCCTGGATACTCTCTCTCCTCCCTCACATGTGCCCTCTCCCCCTCATCAAACTAACAACGCTACCATCTGCAGGGCAAGCTGGTGTGCAGGAGCGGTTACCGCCACTCGGCATGGAGTGTGGCGCTTGTGGGGAAGGGAGGGCGGTGGGAAGGACCTGGGCGGCAGCTATGAAGGAATTGCTACATGGGCGAGAAGACTTGGGAGGGGACGGTCACGGGAGGGAGCTTTGGAGGCTAGCTGCAGGTGGGCCATAAAGAGAGGAGAAATTGAAGGTGGGAGGTGACAAGGTCCATGAGGAAGAGTGGGCAAGGAGGAGACAGACACATTGAAGGAGAGTCTTGTGCTACAGGCCTTTGGGAAGGGCGGTGACCAGTCACATAAAGGCGGGAAGGTGGGGAGGAGCAGGGAGTGAGGGAGGGCAGGGGTGGGGGCAGGAACACATTCCTGAGCCGTAACTAGCTCCCCAACTTTCTCTTTCTTTACCCTCCACCTTCACCTCTGACCCCCACTGACTCCCCCCCTCCCCCTCCCCAGAACCCCCATGAGCCACCAGGACCTGGCCAGGGCTTGACTGCCTCTGGCCCTCTTATTATTGTTAAAACAATAATAAAACAACAGAAAGAAGAAGAAAGCAAAAAAAAAAGAAAAAAATACATACACAGCTATTTGGGAAGGAAGTATTTGCTAATATAGGGCCCGAGGGAATCAGTAGGAAGGACTTTTAGGGGGTCAGTTCTCCTCCCACCCTAGGTCTGATGAATGGGGACCCCTAGGCAAAAACTAATTCTCATCAGGCCCAAAGGGTGAGAACTACAACTCCCATTAGCTTTTGAGGGGTGTGGATCACAATTCCTATCAGCCCCTGGGTCAACAAACTGCAACTCCCATCAGCCCACTGCTCCCCCCCCCCCCCATACACAAAGTACTGCAACCTGCTGTGTTGGGAAGCTGGAACCCAGGTCTAGGAGGCTGATGAGGGTTGGAAGTTTTCTCTCTAGCTCTTTTCAGCATAGCCCAAAGCCCTGCCCCCACCTGAATGTTTCTCTCTGGTCTCTGCAAGGTGTGGTCCTCACAGATCACACCATAAGCTCTCTACCCCTCAGCAGGAAGCATCCTCAGCCTCCACCCCCCGGTCCAGCCTGCCGCACTGCAGCCGGGCCAGCTGCTCTGGTGCTGTTCCAACACCTCTGCTGATCCTTCAGACCACAGGCCCGGCCATCTGGCGGATCCGTCCCTGGCCACTCGGGCCAACCGCAGCCAAGATCTTGCCACTGAACTTGCAGCCCTGCTGAGCACCTCAGGCTGTCTTCCTTACCAGGCTCCGGTCTCCCACTGGGCTGGGGCTCACCTTTACCCGGATAGGGAGGGCCCAGGGCGCCTGGCCCTCCAGGGGCTCAACCACACTGAAAAACCGAGCCAAGAGACGAGTATGTTTTATGGAGCTGGGATGGACCATCCAACCTGGCTTTTTATGGAGAATGCTGAGGCCTGGGGTGGGCCTGGAGAATGCTGAGTCTCCAAGGTCACTAGGTACTGGTGTCAGGCTAGGTGAATCAATGGACTACCCAGTCCCTTCTGTGGCAGTCAGAGGCAGAAAAGGGCTGAGTCTCACAAGGAGACTGGGAAGGCCTGACTCCTCCTCCCCGCGTTTGTAGTTACCTGCTCGGCGGTTTAACTCTTGGCTTAACCTAGGAGACCACAGATCTGTTCTGTCTTTAATTCCTTTGTGACTGTGGGCAAGTTTCTTTCACTTTCTGAGTCTCCACCTATGAAATGATCTCATCTATAAAATTAGAGTATTGGGCTCCTGGCCCCAGGTGAGAGCAAAGACCTGGATCCCACGGATCTCAACCAATGGATGATCATAATTTGTCCTCCCATCCCCACCTGAGCTCAGACCCAGAGGATGGCCCAGCACCTGGTCCCTGGGTAAGGGGCAAAATCAGCTCTCAGGAAGCTGGCCAGCCCTTCAAGCGATGGCACGCTGCCCCCAGTTATGGCAGGGTCCCCTCCCTGGATGGACCCTAACTGCATCTGGGGTCCTCCCTGCTGGTCCACACCACCTGCCCCTTCCTGACTTTTGCCTTCTGGTCATCTCACTCATCCTTCAAATCCAGCCAAACATCTCTTCCAGGAAGACTTCAGGTTTGAACTCACTGCCAGAAAAGGCCTAAGGCCCATCTGTCTATGTCCTTAGCACCCAAAGCCAAACCTGTCACAGAGCGGGGGTTCCTTGTGTTTTGATCGGGGAAGGGAAGGTGTATTCATCAGGCATCTCCTCTGAGCCAGGCCAGGCTAGAAAGGGCTGAAGGCCCTTCTCACGGCCGGGGCAGCTACTTTCTGAACACCCTTCCTCCCCAACCCACCCCAGTGGGCACTGAGGCCAGCCTGGCAGAAGCCTGGCTCTGTGGGCCAGCTCTCACCCACACCGTCTCCACCCTCAGTCGTAAACCAGGCCACCAGTTGCTCCTGGGAACTTCAGGACCAAGGCTGTCCTAGGCAGGCTCGTGGCTCTTAACCAGTTACGGTCCCAGCAGAATTCCAAGCCCAGGAGGCCCTTGCTGGGGCCACATAATGCCCTAGAGGGGCTGACTGGGGCATAGACCTTGGCTTACTACCCTTTTCCTCGCCCCACGACTAGACTATGGTATGTGGAGGCTTCAGGCCTCGGACCACAGACAAATCCTGCCCGACCTGAACCCCCACACCATTTGCTCCAGCTTGCTGGTTGTTTGGGCCCTTGGGACACGCAGACTCCCAGGTTCCCCTGTGCAGTCTTCCCCACATCCAGAGCCCTCCCAAGCCTGGTCACATGGGATTTCTTTCCCCTTCCCTTCATCTGCTTCTTGGTCTCCATCTGTGGATAGCCCTGTCCCTGCTCTTCTGGGGGTTTTCCCTGGGCCTTTCTCTGCTCAAGGCTTTGACAGCATCTCCTGAGGGTGTCCTGCCTTCACCCGTGTCCCCTACACAGCAACAACCGTCCCTGAGTACCTCCTTCTGGTGGTCCTGCACGCCAGACTCCACCTCCCCCACTGCTTCCTCCCAGCACTCACACCCTCACCAAGACATCACCGCAAGTAACGTGCTTTCAAAAGCCCACGCTGCCTTCCTTCTTCCTTCCCCAGTATCCCCTCCAGCTGACTTGGGCTTTTTGGCAGTCAAGTCACATACAATGGGGGGTACTGGGTTTTCCTGGGGTCATACACTCGTCCAGGAAGCATCAGACAAGCTTGCCCTGGTCAGGAACTAGCAGGGCCTGCAGGGTCCCAGAGATGCCTCACTGTGAAAGGTCAATGGGGCTTCCCTAGTCCCCCCTCCTGCTGGGCATTTAGGGGTGCAGACTCACAAAGGCGCTGGTAGCTGGGACCGAGTCCAGCTCCACACCAAGGGTGCACATTAGGATGGGGTGCTCCTGGGAGTCTGAGAAGGACTGTAGGCAGCCCCGTCTCCTCCTCTACTTCAGGCAGCGGCAGCATTTGGAAAATACAGGTGTACTTATGTCAGATGCCAGCCACCTGCTGCTCTGAAACTGAGTTTCGGTGCATGTCAGTCTCACTCACTAGAGAGAATTCCATCCTGGCCAAGGAGACCACCAGCCACTCCTGAGCACTCCTCCTTCCGCAGCGCCCTGCCTCTGGGGGCTGCTGGCCCAGCAGGCCGAGCCCTTCCTGCCTTTGGGGATAGAAGATTCCTGACTGGAAGCCTACCCCTGGATCCCGGTCCCACCCAAACAAGATGTTCCTACGCCCAACGGGGTGTCCAGAGCTGAAACTGAGTGTCAGGAAGTAAGCCATCAGCTGGCTAAGGCCTCTACCACTAGGTGTCCTGCCCAGGCCATGAAGGTAAGAAGGACACTAACCCATAGGGCATTTCATACCAATTAGAAAAAAAGGCAGCTCCTTGACATGCCCACAGCCCTGCAGGTGCACAACTTGGCAAACGGCATCTCTGTGCCAATTTGGAAAAGGTATTGTCTTTCTGGTGACACAGCCTCACCCTCCAGGGCCAGGACACATGGCTTGGCAAGCAGGGCACTGGCTAGATTTCAGCCCTTACCTTTTCCAGCAAAGAACCACCTGTGTGACTCTGTGCCATGACCTGAGGATGGTGCCCCTCCCCACCTAGAAACACCGACACACAAGGGCAAACACCAGGGCAGAGTCAAGGTCAGAGACAGAGGTCCTTGTGTGCACGTGCAGGAACGCACCCCTCGGAGGGCCCGCTGCTGTGCACCCGGGCATACGTCTCTTAGCATGTGCGTACGTGAGCCTCGGAGCTGAGCACGTGTGTGTCAGCAAGTCTGAGCAGATGTGTGCCTGTAAATGAACCTCTGGCTCTGAGCTCACGTGTGCAGGTGTGGATGCACAGATGTGCCCAAGAACATGGGAGCATGCCACCGTGGGTCTGCTTCTGGGGACACCTCTTTCCCAAGACTCCTTCCATTTGGTGTTGAAGATGGAGGAGCCACCAAGTGGAAGGAGTCTGGATTCTCGGCCCTTGAGGCCGAGCAGCCGCTGATCAGGAGCGCCTGGGTTGGGCTGCACCTGAGTGAGAAACTCCCACTGAGGTTGTTCTGTTCCAGGAACAAATGTCACCCCAATACAGACACTGCCCGGGAAACGGGGGTCACCCCTGTGGCATTTGTGTAACCAGCCAAGGGGGTGGCCCGGCAGCTGGACAGATGAAGAACCACACAGCGCGCGGCAGGACGTGATGCGCCGCCCACAACTCGGGATGACCGGAGGGCCAGCCATGCGGAGGCTGCAGCGCTAAGGGGAAGGGCCAGGAAGCCAGGATGGCAGTGCTGGCTGGTACCTTCTGCTTCTTGTGGCGGATTACAAGAGAGAGACCGAGTTAGGCAGGAATTGGTGCGGCTGCAGAGACGAAGGGAACAGAGGGAGCCCAGAAAGGTGGGGCCTGCAAGTGTCAGAAGAGCCACTGCTTCCAAACCCCAAACTGTAAGTAAGACACACGATGGACAATGGCTTTGAGGGGCATCGGCCCAGTGAAATGTCCACCTGGACAAGGGGCTCAGCCCTGCCTCAGGATCAGATTAAGGGAGCAGCCGCCATCCTGCCAACTGTTTCGGATGCCTTCAAGATCGTCACCGCTGAGTTAAGAGACAGGCCTGGGGGCAGAGGCACCGGGAACGCTGTCTGGAGAATCATGTCTAGGAGAGAACTCAGTGTGGTCGCTGACTGCTTGAGCCCTGAGACAACCTGCAGGCCCCCAACTACGCATGAGCAGGAAGCAGCCGTTAACTCTGCAGGGTGCCCAGAGGGGACACTTTCCCAACACCCCCTTCAGAGAGGGCCCTGGAGACCAGAGACCAGGAAGAAGCTTGCAGCGGCAGCCCCAGAGCCCCAGAGAGGGCGCTCATCCCAGGCGGCAGAGGCAGGGCTGGAGGACGAAGCTTCCCACCGCAGGACAGAGCCTGGCCTGGCCTGGCCTCGCCTGGCGCACTGCGCTCTCTGCGCTGGCCGCTTTCCTCCACGTCAGGAACTAAGAGCTGCTGTCTTCCATCCTTTTTCTGAATGGGAGGTTTTTTGTGGTGGTTATCTCTGGCCCACCACCATATTCTGGGTGTGTGTTGAGGCTGTGTGAGCAGTGGGATCAATTATCCTCCGAGTTCACGGGTATCCAGACCACACGTGGGCTCCCAGGAGGCAGGTCTATACCCAGGGGAGTGGGCAGCCATCTCCCAGACATCCTCATCTTTGAGATCACAGTCCTATCTAGGTGGGGCTTTGGGTGTCTCCTGGGGAGGGGTGGGTGTGCTCTGTGGGTGGGAGGAAGACTGGAATGGGTCATTGGTGGCCTGGAAACCAGATTACAGCATGTATATCACTAGTTGGTCACCAGATCCATTGCTGCGTCCTCCTGGGGGCACAGCAAGGCCCTCCCTCCCCGCTCCCCTGGAAGGTAGGCTGTGGCCATGGGACTGAGCTCCAACGGGAAGAGTCAGCAGGAGCAGTGTGCACCTCCCTCCTGGACCTGGCTCATGAAACCCTCCCCTTTGTGACCCTCCTGCTTGACCCCTCCCACCGCAACTCAGGGGGCCACCCCTTAAAGATGGTGCAGCTTCAGGATGGAAGGAAATGGGACCCCGAGTCAGCACCTGGGGAAGGGCTGCCCACCCCTCAGGAGCACTTGTTTGTGACTTTACGAGAAGGGGAAATAAATCTGTGTTAAACTACAGATGTCCTGGTTCATCTCTTACAATACTAGTGTTACCTTAAGACACTCTGGAATCTGAGCAGATGTGTCCGTGTCTACAGAATTGAGCCCATGTGCACCTCTGAGGGTCTCGGCTGTGTGTGCATGGGAGGGCAATGCCTCAGGAGGGGCACGGACATGTGAACAGTGCATGGGGCTCCTGGGGCTTGAAGCACATATGGGCTTATGTGAATCTGTGCGGGTCTGAACAGCTCTGTGTGCTCCCCTTGTGTGGATACAATCGTGCAGGTCACTGGGTCTGGACATGGTGTGTAGCCTGACGTCTGAGAATGTGTATTCCCTCCCACACGCAGCCGCATGGGTGCCTCTGGTGTGTGCTTAAATGCAAAGTAGCTGTAGCTATGTGGCCAATGGAGATGTGTGCACATGACTTGAGGGGTCTGAGCACACGAGCATACATGGAGGAATGGGCTTCTGTATGCAGGTCTGAGCTCAGGTGGGCGTCTCAGGTCCTCTCATGGGCCAGTGGGGAGGGGTACGGGTCTGTAAGTCAGAAGAAAAGGGTGCCTGTGCATGGAGCCCTGGGTCCAGGCACGGAGCCTAGCTGAGAACACACACACGTGTACCCTGGGTCTCAGCACAGAGCAGCATTCCATGTGTGCACGGGCTCGCCTCTGTGGGGATGCACCTGAGGACCCCCTTTGAGGATGTGTGTGTGCGTCTTGGGGAATGTGCGCATATGCAGGTCTGAGCACAAGTGTACACTTGGGCAGAGGAGTGACACGTACACTGCTGTGAGCCTGGACACAGGCGGGCACTTCCCTGAATTCCTGCACATTTGTGCACGTGTGCACCTGTGCCTTGGTGTGTCTGAACACATCGTGTATGTAACTGTTCTGAACACGCACCTATAATTCTAAAACATCTGTGAGCAGCCGTAAGTCTGAGCGTGAGTGGAGGATCCTAAGGTTGAGCACCCGTGTGTGCCTGTGAGTCAAGCGTGGATGTGGAATTCTGTGAGTCTGAGGGCATGTACATGCATGTGCCTCAATGGCTCTGAGCACATGTCCATGCTCAGGCCAGAACGTACATGTACATGCCTGCAACATGCGAGTGCTTCCATAGGTCCGAGTATATGCGTGCCACTCTGAACATCTGGGCATGCCGCAGCGGGTCTGACATGCATGTGCAGCTCTGAGCACACACAAGTGCCTTGTTGCATTGAAGGCACACTGCATGTGCACCTTTGTGTGGCTGAGCACGTGCATGAACCTGGGTCTGAGCAGGTGGGTACCTGTGAGCCCGCACCTCTGTGCAGGCGATTTGGAACTTTACGCACACATGTATGAACTGTGGCTCTGAGTACACGTGTCCCTCTGTGAGACTGCACGTGCCTATGGATCTGTGCTGCTGTGAGTCTCAACAGCCGTTCTGTGTGTGAACTTCTGGGGCTCTGAGTACACGTGTTTCCTAAGATCTAAGCACGTGTGAGCCTTTGTCGGTCCAGGAACAAATGGACATATGCTTCTAGGTTTGAACATGTATGTGCCTATGGAAGTGGGCACATGTGAGCTTGCTGGTGGGTCTGTAAGTGTGTCCATGGGTGTATGCGTGCACACTTCTGGTCAGACATGTGTGCATACAAATGTGTGCCACTGTGGGTCTTGCCGGTGTGCACTTCCCATGTGTCTCAGCAGGCGCCAGCTCAGGTCCCTGCAGGGGCCAGGCCCACAGCACTGCGTGTGGGTCAGGCTGGCTGAGATGGCGATGGAGGGGGGGGCATTACCAACCATGCAGCACATGGAGCCCTAAAGGCACTCCCACACAAAAGAACTTAAATGCTGTGTCCAGGCCTGGCCAGTTGGCTCAGCGGTAGAGCATTGGCCGGGTGTATGGAAGTCCCAGGTTCGATTCCTGACCAGGGCACATAGGAGAGGCGTCCATCTGCTTCTCCACCCTTTCCCCTCTCCTCCCTCTCTGTCTCTCTCTTCCCCTCCTGCAGCCAAGGCTCCATTGGAGCAAAGTTGGCCCAGGTGCTGAGGCTGGCTTCATAGCCTCCGCCATAATGGCTCCCATTGCAACACAGCAATGCCCCAGATGGGCAGAGCATCACCCCCTAGTGGGCATGCTGGGTAGATCCCGGTCAGGCACATGCAGGAGTCTGTCCATCTGCCTCCCCGCTTCTCACTTCAGAAAAATACAAAAAAAAAAAAAATGCTGTGTCCATCAATCAACACCCTTTTTTTACTAGGTTGCCAACCTCAGGTAAAATAACGAAGTTAAAGGATGACCTCACTAAGCTGGGGGGTGGGGCGTGGGGCCCAGGTCATGGGAAATGTCGGAAAGGTGAGCAGTGATGACCCTGGGGCTTCTCACCTGGACCCAGCGAGGAGGATCCCACAGGCGGGAGGAAGGCAAACACCCCGGGCTTAGCCCCTGGGCAGCCGCCGCCTCTAGCCAGGCTGCCTCCACCTCTCCTGCTGACCCTTGGGCCCTGGGAGGCTGGTCCTCCACCAGAGAAAAAGCCTCCCTGTGCTGGGGGCATAGGAAGGGCTCCAGGTGGGGGTGGCACAGTCTGGATCAGCCTGGGCAACCCAGATCGCTTGGCCCTCGCCCGGCCTTCCACAAAACGAGAAGAATCCACCTGGAAGCATTTCAGACGGCGGGAACGAGGAGCGCACAGGTGACATGCGTTGGAGGAGAGCTGTGGCTTCCCTTGGTCTCCTCTGGGGCCCAAGTGTGCATTCTGCCTTCTCTCCACTCCTGTTTTTTTTTTTTTTTTAATTTTCTAAATTGATTTTTAGATGGGAGGGGAGGAGTGGAAAGCATCAATGCATAGTAGTTGCTTCCCATATGTGCCCTGACCGGGCAAGCCCAGGGTTTTGAACCAGTGACCTCAGCGTTCCAGGCCGACACTTTAGCCACTGTGCCACCACAGGGCAGGCTTCTCTCCCCTCCTATTTTTAAAGCTGGGCGCAAGGCTAGCCCCCAACCTCTCCCTGACCCCCAGCTTCTATTCCTCGTCCACCCTGCACCCGCCCACCCCCTCCTCAGCCCCTTCCCCAGGAAGAGCTGCCCGGCCACCTGTGCGGTCTACTTCCGCCTCCTCACTCCCTTCTCCCAGCTCAGCCCCCACCCCCCTGCGCACACTCAGCATCACACCCCGGCCCCTACCAAGACTCGGGCTGGAGCTGGGAAGCTAGAACCTCGGTGGGCAGTGCGTGGCACTGGCGTGACCCCGTGAGCCTTCTCTGCATGGTGGCCATCTGCCCGACACTCCTCTCTGCGGGGTCCAGGGAGAGCAGAAATGCCTCCTCCCAGCCCAGGAGTTGCCATTCCAGTATGTGTGAACATGAGCACATGCGTGCACACACGTGTGGTGGAGCCACACGCCCTTTCTTCATGGGCAACATGGCCCTTTGTCCCCAGAGCCCCAGCCCCAGGCTCTCTGAGGCCCTCTATCACAGCTGCTCTGGGCCTGGGCTAGTGGCCCTTGCACCTACAGAAAGCCTCGGTGAGTGACTAGTCAGAGGGGGTGGAGCAGTCGAGGACTGCTGTGTGGAAACTTCCAGAAGCCCAAAGTAACTGTGGAGTGTGAGGGTGGGATGGAGGGAGCAGCCCCGGAAGTGGGGCCTCCCCACAGCGGAGGCGCGTGTCCCAGAGGCACTGGCCCTTGGCTGCAGGTGAGCCGCTCTTTCTAGCCCAGCAGCCTGAGGCTCCCCCAAGTGTCTCAGGGCCCAGGACCACCAGAAAGACACCCCTCAGCTGTGGTACTGGGGGCACGCAGGGGGCCATCTTCAGCCTCGGGGTCTGGAGACCTGCACCCAAGACACCCCCTCCCTTGGTCTCTGGATACAGAGCCTCTGCCTCAGGGCTCCACCCACATCCTTTCCACGGCTGGAGCATACCCTCAGCTTCAGACTCCCCTTGGGGCTGGCAGACCCCCCAGGCCAGATTCAGTAGGTACCCAAGTCACCCTGCCCACCTCAGCTGACCACATCACCTCCCTGCTACTGCATGGACCTGCCCCAACCTCCAGCCTCTGGTCGCAACAGCCCAGGCGCCTCCCACTGCAAGGTCATCAGAAGTCTCTAGAAGCCTAGGCAAGGGGTGTGTATGCTCCCATGCTCTCATCCAGGCTGCCACCAAGGCCCAGGTTCCCCGGACAGGCAATCCGGTGCTCCCTCCATGCTCACTGCCAGCCTCAAGCACAAGGACCTCAGCTCCTCTCAGCCACCCGCCTACCTGCTCAGATGAGCAGCCCTGCACCCCCACCCCCACCCACCCCGTGCCACTCCACACCCCCCAGTTCCCAGTCGGCACTCAAGGCTCGCCCCTGCCTTGCCCATCTGGTCTCTCTCTGCAGCTGGAAGGAGCAAGCAGAGACCAGAACGCCACCCCCAGGAAGCCTTCCCTCCCGCCCTGCTCTCCCCCTATAGCGGCTCTCTCACTAGACCAGACCTCAGGTCCCAATCTCCCCGGGGGAGTACATGTCTGGCCAAGGGGTACCGTCCATCCAGCTCACTGCTGGGCACAGAGCAGCTGTGCAGTACTGCCCTGCTTGGCTTGGCAGCCCTGGCAGAATGGCCAGCCACCTCCTGGAGACTGGGGACAAGGAGGCTTTGGGATCCAGCAGAGACCTCTACTAGTGACCTAGACTCTAGAACATCAGGTTCAGGGACTGATGGGAGTTGCAGTTCTGACCCCAAGAGCTGGTGGGAGTTGTAGTTCCTAAACCTGCATCCCCTACATCCCCACCCCCGGAACTCATGGGAGCTGTAGTTACTCAACTTTCTAGGGAAAAGTCTCCCTCTTTCCTTCCCAGCATTCCTTGGCTATCAACCCCAGGACCCCAAGATAAGGACCTCACTACTTCTGAGGGCTGGGGCACCAGGAGACCAGAAAGTGCCTCGCCAGAGGGCACTTGAGGGCCTGAGGGGTTGGGCACAGCAGGAAGGGAGAAGAGCTACCAGGGAGAGCTAAGGCCTGGCATCAGGCCCTTGGGCTTGGGCCAGGTGGCAGGGACAGTCGCCCCCTCCCATCAGCGTCGCAGTGGGCCCCGGGGCAGGGGAGGGGGGAAAGGTACTCACCAGTACTGGGCTCACACTCCTCCAGGTCCTCGTCATCGCTCGGACACTCAGCCGAGGCCACCAGGAGGTCATCTGTGTTCTGGGAGGGCGAGAGGAGGGGTGGGGAGAGAAGAGGGGTCCAGGGTGGGTCAGCAGACCCCCACAGCCATCTCTTCAGGTGTGGCATGGCACAGGGGACAGGGCTCTGGGCGGAGACACACCCTGGCCCATGCCCTAGCTCTCTCCTCCCTGGTGGGTAATGTGGCCCTTCATTCCTGTGTTGCAAAGGAAGACTGAATGGCACCCGCCCTCAGCCGCCCCCCATGGCTCCTGGGGGTCAGCGAGACAGCGGCACGTCCCGACATCTGGGGAGACCAGACGCCAGACATGGGGCCTCGGGGCTGGAGCAAGGGGACCCAGGGACAGGAGGGAGACAGGCCAGGGGCCTCTGAAGACAGCCTGGGCAGAGGGGAGCAGGACTGAGGGGTTTCTCAGCTCCAGCCTCACAGCCCCAACACCCTCGTCTCCCTCCCAACCCCCTTCCTGAAGCCGGGGAGCCAGGCTGCACACAATAATTAGGGCTAGAGTTGTCATGACAACGGGAGTTGACTCTGTCAGCATTTTTTCTCCTCCTGATTACAAAGAAAGAGAATCCCCAAGATGAGTGAGTGTAAGGAGGGGGATCCTCAGGGGGTGTTAGGGAAGAGACCCAAAAGGAGGGAAACCCAGAGTCCAGGCAGGAAGGCGGCCTGACAGACGGCCGGGGTCGGGGAGGGCCTGGCTGAAGGTCAAAGGTGGGAGAAGTCTGCGGTGGGGAGGGGGTGAGAGGGTGACCTCTTGCCTCTTCCCCGCCCCCTGATCTTCACACCGCCACTCTCACCCAAGGGCTAGGCGGGGCCTGGAGAACCCATCTGTACTCTGCATCTTTTTTTTTTTTTATTCCATTTTTTTTATTCTTTTTTTTTTTTTTTTTTTTTTTTTTAGAGAGGAGAGAGAGAGGGAGAGAGACAGAGAGAGAGAAAGGGGGAGGAGCTGGAAGCATCAACTCCCATATATGCCTTGACCAAGCAAGCCCAGGGTTTCGAACCGGCGACCTCAGCATTTCCAGGTCGACGCTTTATCCACTGCGCCACCACAGGTCAGGCTGTACTCTGCATCTTTGTCCCCTCCTCCAGCCTCCCCTGTGGGGGCTTCTCCAGCACAGCCATGAGCCCTGAGGGGTCCCACCCCTCTTCAACCTGCCGGTCTGCCCGTCACCCTCTCACTGAACCTGGATGGCTCTTCCAGCCTGTGTTAGGAAGGCACTGGCCGGCCTGTGTTAGGAAGGCACTGGCCGTGTTGGGTGCCCCGCTGTGCGTGGAGCTGGGCCTTTCTCCCAGGGCTCGCCACTCCTTGGGGCAAGGCCTGGCATTGAGTCCTCTCAGCTTTCTTGGCAGCGAAAGCAAAGGGGAGGAGGTTCAGGGCTGCCGCTCTGCCTGGACGGGCCTCTCGGCCGGCTCCAGGCTCCCGCAGCGCAGACCGCAGAGGCGAGGGCCCTGGAGCCGGGCGGGCCCGAGCACCCACAGAGGCTAAGGGCGGGCTGGCTGGTGGTGAAGGCAGACACATTCCCACGTGGCCCCCGGCTCCTCCCTCAACCTGGGGGGACAGAGGTGCCTTTAGGCCCAGAGGCCCAAGAGCCACAGCAATGGGGGACAGAGAAGCTTGGGGAGAGGGGCAGGGACACTAAACAAGATCCCATGTGCCAGGTATGAGCACTCCTAGACCAACAACGTTTGGTGGTAACAACTAGAAAACTCGGCTGGGCCCCCAGGCTGCCTCCGTAAGTCACACATGCTCGATGGCTTCGGCCATCAGGAGAGCCAGGCCTGCCCCACCCCAGGGGGGTTCTCTTTCTCCAGGTATGGCCCCTTCTGGTGCTCCCCCGGGTACAAGACAAGACAAATTCAAGTTACCTGGGCTTCACCTGACCCAGGGAGAGCCCCTGAGCGGGAGGGGCGGGCGTGGGGAGGGCAGAGCACCAGGGGACTGTCTGCACCGACACCCACTGAGGACAGGGAGGCTCGCTGCACAGTGGCGCCTGCTCAAGGTCACAGGACTTGTGAGAGCAAGGTCCCACTGCAGGGGCTCCAACGATCAGGAAGAGGCCGCTCCAGGCCTCCGCCAGCCTCTGGAGAGGGGCTGCCACTGCCAGGTAACCCTCTCGCCCCTCCAGGGCTGCCACTGCCAGGTAACCCTCTCGCCCCTCCAGGGCTGCACCTCTGCGCCCTGCGCCCGTGCTGCCCACACAGCCCTGGGCATGGCCTTCTTACAAGACGGGTAGTAGATGGGGTCGCTCCACCTTCACCCCCAGGAGAGACCTCCTCTTACGGGGAGTAAGTAGTCTTCCCCGGTCTAGCTGGGCTATCAAACTGCCCCTCAGCTCTAGGAAGAGTCCTCTAGAAACAGTAGCCACCTCCACACGTGGGGTTACCAGGGCAAAGGACACTTCCCGAGAGGAGGCCTTGCCTGCCTCATCGGAACCATCACCCCAAGGACCAGGGCGGCAGCCTCCAGGATCCAGCCAGACCCTCCGGGCCCTCCCCTGGACGCCGCAGGTGCTAGGCAGACATCAGTCCTGACCCCACCTGAAGCCCCACCACCTGTCTGCCAGGCCGAGGGGCCCTCCCCTGGACGCTGCAGGTGCCAGGCAGACATCAGTCCTGACCCCACCCAAAGCCCCACCCCTTGTCTGCCAGGCCGAGGGGCCCTCACCTGGGTGGTGCTGTCCCTCAGCGTGGGGGAGCGGCCCCGGCGTGTGGTCGTCGTGGCCATGGTGGTGGTGGTCTCCATGATGGTGGTGGCCATGTCAGCCAGCAGGGTGGTGGCCGTGGTCTCCGCGCTGAGCAGCACGGACGGTCCCTCCCCCACCAGGCGCAGGTGGCCCTCGGTCCGCACATTGGGGTCGCTCTCGGCGGCCAGCGCCAGCACCTTGAGCCCATTGTAGTAGAGGCCGGACACCTGGCCCTGGAAGGGACGGCCCTGATCCCGGCCCCCGATCTTGATGGCAGCCTGGCTGTTGAAGATGGTCAGCTGGCGGCCTGGGGGTGGGGTGGGGTGGGGGGAGAGGAATGGGCAAGGGGGACAGACAGAGGGGAGACAGGCAGTGGGGGGAGGCCAGAAAAGGATGGGGAGAATGGAGAAGAGCCAGGGGAGGGAAGAGGAATCAAGGTGGAAACCAGTGAGTGAGGGAGGGGGGAGGGAGAAACAAGGAAGGGACAGACACCAGAGGGAAAGTCCTTGTCAGCCAGAGCCCCCAGCCTAGCCAAGCAGAGACCCCGGGGGGGGAGGGTCCCCAGGGCACACATGGGCTGGAAAGGAAGCCAGCTCCCCCCTCTCCCCCCATGCTCATGCCTCTGACCTTCCCATCGCCCTCTGCTCTCCTCTTCAGGGCCATCACACACCCCTTCTCTCCCTTCCCTCAATTTGATCCCCATCTTGTCCCACTGCCCCCCAAGCACCCCACACCCCGTGCCCAGCCCCAAGCCGTGGCGCCCTCAGAAGCAGCAGATAGAGCACACGAAGAGGCAGAGACAGACAAGGCAACTGCCAGGCAGTGTCGGTGGGCGTCAGGGCAGGGAGGGAGGCGAGACCAGGGGGTGGACGGGACCGTGAGGGGGCGGAGCACGGCGTGAGGGTGGGAGAAGCCACAAGGGCCTTCCAGCCCTCCCAGGGGCCGCCAGGCCAGCAGACTCTGGCCAGGCCGCCCTCTCCCCCCGCCCCCAGGCCCCGCCACCGCCCTGGGTCAGGCCCGGAGAGCTGAGGCCTCCCTCCCTGCCAGCCTGCGCAAGCACAGAGATGGAAAATGTTAAAGGGACCTTGCTTTGCTCGCTGACAGCCAGAAAGAAAAGCGCTCCAGCTCCAATCTCACCCCTCACTCAGCAGGTACCCCTCCGAATTCCCGCCAAGATGGGCTTTTGCTGTTCTGTTTGGTTTTAATGGATCTGGGGGTCGGTTTAACCCTCTGAGTTTGTTGCTTTGGTTTGGTTTTTAGAAAAGATATTTATTATGTTTAAGTTTAGATTTAACTTTGGTTTTGGTATTGCTTATTTGGGGAGGGAAGGGGGCGGAGGAACCACTACGTTGCCCCCTGCTCCTCCGGACCTTCAGTTGTTGGCTTTAGGGGGTTTAAGACCTGGCTTAGCCCTTGTTAGCCTCTGGTTAGTGCCTCGTTAAAGATCTGGTTTAGAGTTAGGTGCCTGTAAGCCCTGCCCCTAAAACCTGGGCTGAGGACAGTCCAACTTGTGAAACCCATACTCTCTGGAAACACAAGTTCCCTGGGACACCCACCCCTTCTGCCTGGCCTCTGGCCACAGGTGTGTCTGCTGCTCCACCCTTCCGCTCAGGCCCTCCCCCTGCCCAGCACCTCACTGGGCCCTGGAGCAACAGCTGCATCTTACAAAGGTGGGGGCCAGAGCCCAGAGAGGCTGAGCACGAGTGAGTGGCAGCTGGGACACCAGACCCAGAGAGGCCCTTTGAGGGCCACCGCGTCCAGGGTTTATTCCCAGGCCTAAGAATGATGAGAAAAATTAAGAATAGGTGGCGCATAAGAGTCAAAGGGGCTTGGGAAGCAAACATTTCACAATCACACAAGTGTTCTTTCTCATGGGACTTCTCAGAGCCTTTATAGAACCAATGTCCCTGGGTGTCCCCAAGAGGAGGAGACGGGACACGGCCTTTCCTCAGCTCACTTCACAAGCCTCTTGATTGTGAAGCACCCAATGCTTCACAGGACATATTTCGGAACTGGAAAGTTGATTCATTCAATAAATATTTATTGAGCACCTCCTATGCGCCAGGTGCCGACAGGAAAGCAGTCCCTCCAAGGGTGCCACGTCTTGTGCTCCAATATGTTCTGCTCCTCACTGCATCTCACCCTCACAGCACCCTGTGCGGGGGCGAGGGGCCCGAGAGGCGAGCACGGTCCCTGTGCTCCCCAGAAGGGAACCGAGGTACCGGCAAGGGCCTCTGGACCCTCCTGACTAAAGCCACTCAAGAGGTGAGTTCCTCTTTCCACAGCTGGGGAAATACTAGAATATTGAGCCCAATCTTTCCCTTCCTAGGAGAGGAAACAGAAGCCTAGAGAGAAGGCGTGGCCACGCAGCTAGTGACGGACAGCTGTGGTTCCAATCACCAGCCCAGCTCTTCCCCAATCTGGCCCACAAGTCCTGCCCCTCCGTGGCCCGGGGCTTGTCCTGCTCTCCCTTCCCACTGGGGTCACAAGTTGTCCCAGCCTCAGCCCAAGCTGCTCCTTGGCCTCTCTAGTTCCTGGAGAGGGAGGTGGGTAACGAAGAGGAAGCTACATAGGTTAGCAAATCTGGCCCCTGCGACCCCACCTGCATGAACTCCTCAAAGGGTTAAAGTTCGCCCCGCTGGAGAGAGCAGCCCAGTGTGGCTGGGGGCTGTAGGTTTTAGCGATGTCGGTTACAGTCCCTTTAACTTTTTGTCCTGTTACAGATTTATCACATCTGGTTATCAGCATGTTTAGTCCCCGCTTGACTGTGTGGGGGCTGGAGGTGACCTTTGGGGTTTTTAGTTGGGGGAGGCCCCAGTGGACTTTAAAATCACAGTTATCAGCTGGTTAGATGGAGGTTTAACAGTTATACTTCCCCCCTAGAGTTTAGCCTTAGAGGTACAGAGCTCGCCCCCTCTCCAAAGGGAATGGGATGGCTTTGCCCTTGGCCCCAACTTCCCTTGGTGACAAGCCGCCTTCTCCCTCACACCCTGCAGTGCCTGACCACACGCGGCCCCTTCACGGCCCGCTGTCTCCCTCGTCAGCTCAGCCCACGCGGAGACCCCAGGGGACGGCTCCCTCTGCCCCTCTTCCCTCGTCTCTTCCCAATCCCACTACTTCTAGGGGGCCTCCAGAGAGGGGCCCATGGCCACTTTCTTGGGGGGGGGCCTTTCCAGGTGGGTCTGAGGCCCCTAGTCTATATCCTTTTCTTCTCAGATGCCCCGGGTGAAGTCTTCCTAACTGTCCTCGGATGCTAGGGTCAGCGTTTCCTGCTTCCCCAAGCCTTCCTGCTTCTCAGGCGCTGGAGCCCTCAACTGGCCTTTACGACACCTCTGAGCTGACCACCTCCCTCCCGGCCTGCATTCCAGCCTGCCTTACTGGGGTTGACTAGACGACCCTAGTCCCAACCTAGGCTTAAAAAGAGAGGAGAACTCTTGTAGGAAACACCCCCACCCTTGCCCAACAACAGCGCTCTAAAAGACCCAGATCCTTGACTACAGAGAGAAAGGGGGCATTGTAGCGGGACAACTGTCCCTTCACTGAGGGGGGGAGGCGGGGGCGGGTGATGGGGAAGGCATGGATGGGGAAAGAGAGAGCTCTGCACCTTTAAGATAGTGTTTTTAAAGTTAATTAATTAATTAATTAATTCTGGTTAATTACCTTTGTCGAGCAGCCACTCATCTACTACTCGACCAAGCCGGTAGGGGATTCTCTGTCTAGCAATCGCCAGGCGCTCGTTATCAAAGTTTCCTTGGAAAAGTTTAGAAAGACAGTAGGTTTCTCAGGCGGCGAAGTCCAAAGGAGTTAGAAAAGTAATTACGCATTTCTCAGGAGACTCAGGGAAGCAGCAACATCCAACAGAAAGGGGGGACAGTCCACCCAAGGCGGGAGAAAAAACGCTGGGTCCCTTGTCCTCCCGTCCCCTCCCCTGGGCTCCTAGGCTCCTGTCCAGAGCCAGCCCCACCCTGAGGGCAGGCGTGACCCAAAGGAAAAGAGAGGGACAAAGAAGAAAAGGAAAGGGGAGGAAAGAAAAGGCAGCTGGAAGGTCAAAGGTCAGCGGTGAACCAGTTGTCTCTGAGCTCAAGCTGTCGCCCTGTTCCTTCCCAATCCCAGAGTGGGGCAGCAGTGGGAGGGGCATTTAGCGGGTTTATGTTCAGGGGGGGGAGGCCTCTGCGGCCCCGCTGGTTACTGCGTTTAGAGGGCGGTTTAGAAGTGGGAGGGGCAGGTTAAGCAGGGGTTTATGCGGCATTTAGGGGGGAGGCCCAACACACTCATTGAACAGTGAGAATTCAAATTCCCTTCTCCAAGCTGGTCTCAGCTCCCTTGACCTTCGGTGCTCACCCCCCAACTTTCCCCCTTCCCCCTCCCCCCACAGCCGTCCCACCCCCAGCTTCCACCACAGCCCCAGCCCCACCCCGACAGCCCCAAGCCCACCACTGCTCACTGCAGGCACTTCCGGTCTCACCCTGGTCACCGCTCTCTGTCTACCAGCCCCACTACAGGTGACTTCCCTGGTGACCCCAGCGTGGTGCCTGGCATGGCGGCTGGACCATCCCAGCAGCCCCGTCCCCCTCACTTCTCCCAGTTTCTTGGTGCCATCTCGCCTCCTCTTCCACCTTCTTCCCCAGGCCAGCGTTCCCTCCCTACAGGCGCCCAGTCCTCCTCTGCCTGGTGGCGCCCTCTCTCCTCCCCCTCTCAGCTCCATTCTAAGACCCTCAGAGGCCTATCTATGCTCAGGGACTCTCTCCCTTCTGCCCTGGGCACCCAGCCCAGCTCCTGACCACCCTCACTCACAAGCCTTCCTCCTTCGGCCTAAGCCCCGCCCCCTCAGCCTTCAGCTGGGCATCAGGATACCCGTTCCTGTCCCCACTCCCCATGCTGCAGGCCCTGGGGACAAGGATGGGGGATGTGTGCATGCTATGTGCATGTCTGTGGGTCTGTGGACAGGTTTGTCTGCATGCTTGGGAGATCTGTGTGCTACTCCCTTGTCATGAGCTGTGGGTGACCCCAGTCAGCAGCTGTGGACGTGGAAATGATTTCCTTTGGGAATCTGGCCAGTCTTCCCATTGAAACCACTTACACGTTGTTCAATAGCATGCACTGGGGGGGGGGCTTTTCTTCTCATCTCCCATTGCACAGCTGCGCTCGTCTGCCCAGCAACACCTGGGCCTGAGCCTGCCGGGGTGCACCTCCTTGAACGAGCACACCATGTGCCCATGGGTGCATGGTGGTGCCTCCCTCGGTGTTATGAGTCAAGGAGACACTGCCTTCCCTACATATTAAGGTCACTCATGTTCAAGTCGAAAATGGATCATTCATTCATTTAGTCACTCAACAAACGTTTCTTCAGTGCCTGCTCTATCCCTGGTGCTGGGTATTAGAGATGGAAAGGTGAAGGCCCAGCCTTTGCCCAACAGAAGCCCCAGCGAAGTGGGGGGGAGGGGGTGGCTGGCAATGACTAGCCGTGTTCTGTGTTCTGTTAGAGGGCGCAAGGGTATCCCCCCTGTGGGCAGGGGTGCAGGGAGCCGGAGGAGACACTGAAGGAGAGGTGTGGTGGCCAGAGGGCGTCACACAGGGAGGGAAGTGCACGGGCAGAGGGCCGAAGGCCAGAAGGTATTCAGGGGCCCCCTTGCGTGGCATACTTGGGTGTCTGTGTGTCTAGGTGTTTGTCCGTGTGTGTGTCTGAGAGAAAAGGAAGAACATACACCTGCCTCACTGACACACGGTTCTAACAAAGCTGATCTGGCACTTTCCTCGGCTTACGTCAGGAATTCTCACAGTATCGCTATGAGGTAGGTATTATGTCCACTTTCAGAGGTGGAAACTGAGATTCGGAGAGGTTAGATGACTTCCTAGGAGGCTGGGATTATAGGCTCCCTTGCCGGGCGTCTGGGCGCCCAGGCTCTCGGCGCACGTGCACTGCGGCCTGGCCTGCTGCTGTTGCTCGGGCAGCCTCTCGGTGCGTGCACTGCGGCCTGGCCTGCCGCTCTTGCTCGGGCAGCCTCTCGGCGCACGTGCACTGCGGCCTGGCCTGCTGCTGTTGCTCGGGCAGCCTCTCGGCGCGTGCGCACTGCGGCCTGGCCTGCCGCTCTTGCTCGGGCAGCACGCCGCTTGCATAGAGGCTCTGCTCACAGCGCACACAGGCAGCCACCAGGCCCTCAGGGTACTAGGCTCTGCAGGTGAAGGGGCACCCAGCAGCCTTCCCCACCCCCAGCCAGGGGTCCCCAAGCAGAGGAAGGCAGGGTGACTCCTGCAACCTGGCCTCTGGCCTGCTGGGCTCTCTGGGGAGAAGCTCTGGACCCGAGCTGTGACTTCATGTGGTGAGAGTGCCTCCCACAGTCCAGCTCTGCCCAGCACGAGCTGATGTCTTCACTGCTACAAAGATTGCTCTGATGTACATGTGCATGAGAGAGATGTCTCACGCCCACAGGGCAATCACGCCCACGCAGGCCTGTCAGTGTCTGTGCACGTGTGGAACTCAGCCTAGGACTGCTTGTGCGTCTGCGTGACCTCATGCACATCAGGCCCTTCGTGTAGCCTAGCACCACACTGCAAGGCTATTTCTCTCATGTCTGTCTGAACATATGAACATCTGCAGTCACCCCGGTGTCCGGGGTTGGCCTGTGTGTCCACCAGCCTCTGTGTTTATTAGTCGGCCATGCAGCTCTACATGTCCAGGGCCTGCCCGAAAATGTTTGGGTTCAAGCTCACATGATTGTCGGTCGTGAGACTACACTGGCATCTTTCTCCCGGCACGAGCGGGCCCCCGGGGGTCTGCACACCTGCACCTCCCACCGTCCTCTGCCCATGGTCAGCTTCTCTGCCTCCGCCTGGACTCTCATCCCTGCCCGAGAGAGGCAGGCACTGTCCGCTTCTCAGGCAGCACCGTGTGCGTGACTGCAGCGCCACTTAGCCCTTATCTCCACATCGCTGTGTTTCTGTGCAGTGCTTCTCCCCTGCAGTGGCTCGATTTCCCCTCCCTCTTTATCTCCCTCTTCCTCTCCTCCCAAGGCTCTGTCCGCGCTTTCCTCACTGGCTGGGACGGCGTGACAGCGTCCCATCTATCTCTCTGCCTCAGTCCGGGAGCTGCCTCCGTCCTAGCTGCCGGCTCAGGGACTCTCCCTATCTCTCCATCGCTCCTCCCCTGGTTCCCTCTCACGTGGAGGCTCTTTCTCTGCCTCCCTCAGTATCTTGCAGAGTCTCTGCTTCCTCATTTCTTTCACGTCCTCATCCCTGTCCCTCCCCTGAGCTCCTCACACCTTGGTTTGTCCTCGGGACCATGGCTGTCACCCTGTTGAACTGGGTCTGTTTGTGTCCCTGTGCTCGCTGCCACCTGCAAGCAGCGGCTGTGTCCCCATCACCTGTGTCCCCAGGGCCTGCCTAGCACAGAACCTGATAATACCTAGTAGGTTATCAATAAAGGTTTGTTGAATGCACATGACCATATTTTTCACTTTTTTCACTGGTTTCTCTCTGCCTTACCCCCTGAGACACGTTGGGGTTCCTTATCTTCAGGTCTCCATGGTTACTTCTCTCCCTTTATCTAGGTCTCCTAATATGGATCTTCGACTTGCTCTTTGTAAAGGCTTGGGTGCGTTCTTCGGTCCCGTCCTTGGGAACAGCTCTGCCTACTTGCCAGGGTGTGTTTCAGGTTATTCTGGATCTTCTCTCCTTGGTTTCTGCATCTGCTGCCCTGTTTCCACCTGTCCCTCAATTCTGAACTCATCCTTTCCTCAGCTGGGTCTCCCCTTTCTCTGCCCTTCCTCCCTTCCTCCTCTCCCTCATCCCCACATTGGCCCCTGACCTTGCAGCCTTCCCACTCAGCTCCGCCATCTGTCCCAGCTGTCATACTCCAAGGATCACAGTCTTGCCCAGTCCTACAAAACCCACTGGTTTACTTTAGCCACGCCTATCCTGTCCCACTCCCATGCCACGCCTTCATGGAGCCTCACCACGTAGCCCCGCCCCCGATGTAGGCAGTGCCCCTATCAAAGGCCACCCAGCCTGCTCCGCCCCTCCCACCACACCTCCTCCATGCGCCCAGGCCACCTACCTGCCGGATACCGCTCGTTGACTGGCCAGCTGTCCACCTGCAGGGTGGCGTTGCCACCGCTTCTGGTGAAGCGCACCACGTGGTATTTGCCATCACTCACAATGGCGTTGGGCTCGTCAATGGTAATGTCGTCTGTGCCCACATTGAAGATCACCCCCACAGTGCCCTGGTCCTGAGGACAGAAAAGGAGATAGAGGTCAGCGACTGGAAGGGACCAACTGTTCACTCCTTCTAGAACTCCACCTGTGACCACCGCTGGCCTAGCTCCAGGGCACTTCACAGCCTGACAACACACCTCTCCCAGTCGTGTCTTCACTGGACACTCTCACCTGCTCAAAGAGGTGGGCAGGCCTGCCCCCCTCCCATACACAGGCTAGGCAGGCACTGTGGGTGCCGGCCTGGACTCAGCACCTCCACTACCCACAGCTGCCTCTTGCCCTTTGCTTTACTCAGAATATTCACAAATGTTCACAGGACACCTACTCTGTCCAAGGGCCCCTGAACCCAGGCCTCAGACAGGATGACCAGGGCCACGCTGGGGACCAGTGGGAGCACAGAGGGTGGGGTCACCCTAAGGCACAACCTACAGAGAAGTCCGCAGAGGCCCGCCCAGTGCCTGGGGAACGTCTGACCTCCTCCGCCCCTCCATCCCAGCCTCAAGCCTCCTCTCCCTGCAGGATCAGCACTGAGCAGGTCCCCAGGGGCTCCCACACCAGGGCACTAGCATGCTTCTCCTGGCAGCCCATCTGGCCCCATGGAGGTCAAAGGGTTGAGTGTGGGGGAAGCCCCTCGGCAGTCATGGGGGCAAGGGTAAGGAGTCTGAACTGTGTGTTTGGGGCAGTGACGGGTATGGAGAGATCAGGGAGACAGACCACATCAGACTTAACTAAGGAAAGGGGGTGTTGGGTAGAGGATGGGGCTGGGGGCTGGGGGTGGGAGGCAGGCAGAGAACAGACAGGGACCAAGGCCTAGAGAAAGAGAGTAAAGAGTCAATCTGAGCAACCTCTGGGATCTAGGCCCCGGGCTCCAGAGAGACCCTGCATGGGGACCCTGCAGTGGCCACCCAGGATTGAGACCAGGAAGGTTCTGCCGATGGTGCCTGAGTAGGGGGGACAGCTTGCTTCACCAAACCCCCTAAAATGTGGTAGGCTCTCTGTCGGTACTGGACGCACACGCTCCCTTCACCCCTACGGGCAACCCTCTGAAGAAGCTTATAGTATCCCCATTTTATTGAGGAGGAAACTGAGGCTCAGGGAAACTAAGTAACATCTCAAAATCTCCGAGCCCATAGGAAAGCAGCCCCAGCTGGTCTGACTCCGAAGCCAGGGCTTTCTCCAGCTGCCAGCTGGTCTGGGGAGACACTAACTCCAAGGGCTGGCATGGGGAGTGACCGAGAGGCTGTTCTACCTCTAAAAACAAAGATATGTAAAGAAGCCAGAGGAAGGCCCACTAGTCTTCACCCTGAGCCCCTACCCCACTCACGCCCTGCATTCCCTGCAGCACCCCTGACTGAGGCCCCCGTGTTCCCACACTCCTCCCACACAGGACAGACATGGGCACAGGCTCTCTCAGTCCCCCGGATCACACAGTCACTGAAACCCAGCTCATTACAGAACGCACCGCACTCCTGGGGTCCTCCCGAAAGGCTGCTCCCGCCCCACCCGGGTACGAGGCACCACTCAGCTGCCACCTCTTGCATCCAATGGAACCAAGAGGCACGGTGGCACTGGGGGTGGGAATAGGGAGGCTCACAGAAGGGGCAGGGATTGGGGTCTGGCGGGCTGGGAGGCAGGGTGTGCAGCTGTGGCTCACTTGGAAATCTACACCCTAGTCCTTCCCCACTTGTGGATCCACTTCTCCTCCTAGAACCTGGGAAAGCCATGCATGCGCACACACATGCACGCACATGTGCACACACAGTCATACATGCATGCAGCATCTCTCCTTCCCAGATACAGTAAAGCAGGGAAACTGAGGCTGGCCTTGCCTAACAGAGTACTAGCAAGCCCCCCCAATCCACCACCCATAACTGACAACATCCCAGGGAGAAGAGTTATCATCTGCTCCCACACATGTGAGGGGGGCTCCCCAGTACTATTGTTAGTAACAGCACCACCCAGCAGAGCGTCAGCCCTTTGGACGCCTCTGAGGGCGTCTCCCCACGAGGCTCAGCTGGGCAGTGCAGGCGGTCAGGTCAAGGAGCAGGTGCAGCCCGGGCGCCGGGCGGGCAGAGGGCCAGCGGGGCAGCTGGAAGGCCGGGCACCTGGGTTTCCGAGGAGGCAGTCGAGCTCAGAGCCCTGCACTCTGGGGAAGAGGCAGCTCCCCAGAGCTGCTCCCAACGTGAAGTCAGTTGTCACTTCTGTTAAAGTCATTAATTCCTAATTCCCCAATTACCTCATTAGGCGGCGGTGGGGAGCACGCGGCCGCTCCTACAGCAAATAATTATGGGAGTCAAAATTAATTTGGCAAAGTGGAGCGACGCTTTATTAGAAACGTCAAATTGCTTTTCTCTTATTTTGCTGCCGCCTCCCCGCTCTCTGAGAGCTGCTAATGTCGCTGTGGTGGGAGCTGATGTGTCACCAGTGGGGAGGGAGCTCGGGGGCTGTTCCCAGGGGGCCGCAGCCCATCTGGTCCCAACTCTCCCTTGAGAACTGGCCTCTCGTGGCTGCCACATTTCTTCCAGGGCCCCTGCCCTCCCTAGGCCCCCCACCTGAGGGCCAGGCACCCCCTCCCTCCCCCTGCAGCACCAGGCACCAGGCCCTGCTCCTCCTAACCCTGCACCAGGCCAGGCCTATGGGCAACTGCTGGGAGGGGCGGGGGAAGAGCTCTCCTCCTGCACCCCGACCCTCGGCCCTCTCTTCTTAGCACTAGGGGGCGCCTGTGCTCTAGACCCACAGGCACAGAGACACACAGAAGTTGTCAGAGAGGCAGACACAGAATCCATCCAGGGGGCAACCACAGATGACATCAGCTAGCACAGGGATGTTAGCCAACTCCAAGTGCCTCCTCAGGGCTGGGCGATGTCCTCAGTGCTGTATAGACACGCTCTCACTGAAACCCCCCAGCACCCTCCCGTCCCCCTGCCACGCCGCTGCACAGAGGAGCAGACTGGGCTCAGAGAGGTGAGGTCACTGCACAAGGACAGAGCGAGGCAGCGGCAGAGCGGGCACTCCAGTCCGGGCCCCCGGCCCCAGAGCCACGCATTGCTGCTCACGACTGTGGGGCGAGAACAGCAGCCCTCGGCCACAGAAAGGGTCCCGGCCACGCATGGTCAGGAGACTGAGACAACAGCAAACACCCCTCCACCAGGAAATGCGAACACAGCCACACACCCAAGCGGAGGCCGCAGACGCAGCCTCTCTCGTCATCCCCACGTTCACACCGTCACTCCTGACACAGTCACCGGCCCCCACGGTCACCCACACAGTGCCTTGCACACGCAGGCCGAGACGCTGTCTGCCCGCCTCCCTCTCGGGGGACCGGAACTCCCGGCCCCTCCCCTCCTACTCTCCACTCTGCACCCCTCCCTCCACGCTCCCTGCCTGTGCTCCCCACTCAGCGCCCCCCAGCACCACTCCCGCTCGGGCTCCGCTCTGCCCATGGGACCTCTCCTTTCACGTCCCTCCTGTGCGCCCTGGCGCTAAGGGGAAGGGTGTGCAGCCATGGGACCTAAAACACTGTTGGGTAAGAAAGGTCCAGGCGCTACAGCCCCAATCAGATGGGGGGGCAGAGCCGAAACAAATCACACACACACACACACACACACACACACACGCGCGCACCCTGGCCCCAAGAGCTACAGCCCCAATCAGATGGGGGGGCAGAGCCGAAACAAATCACACACACACACACACACCCTGGCTTCCTCATCCCTCTTAAAGCCCAGGGACTCCCAACTCCCACCCAAACTTTCCCAGCACACAGCCGACTTAACCTGCCCAGCTCGGGGGTCCTGGCCAGGGCGGACGTGGCCAGGGTCTCCATGCGGGAGGCAGGCAGGGAACGGAGGGCGCCGCAAAGCGCTGTGCAGGTGGAAGTAGAGACTGAGGTCAGAGCGCCAGGGGTTAAAGCGTGGACAAGGGCCAGGGAGAGGCTGAGAGCAGAAATGACATGGAGCAAGGCCAGAGGCAGAGGTGGGGAAAGCGTGGGGAAAAGAGGGGGCTGCCTGAAGACCAGATTCCCACGGGAACTGCAAGGAGACGAGCTGTGGAGCCGTAGGAGCCCTGAGGGAGGCGCTGGGAAGGGAGAAAGGTCCAGGAAGGAAGCAGGCAGGGAGGGGCTGGCAGAGAAAGGCAGAGCTGGATGGGAACTAAGGTCAAGGTAGGGTGAGGCGCTGGGCCTAGAGGTCAGAAATGAGTGAGCTCGGACAGAGACGCTGGCTGAGGGGTGGCAGGCTCAGAGGGCAACTGGGAGGGCAGAGGTCAGAGAAGCAGAGGTCAAGGGCAGGCAGAGCAGGGGCGGGGTTTGAAAGCCAGGTGAAGCAGCAAGGGTGGGCTGCCCTGGGACAGGGAGGGGGAGGGAGGGCCGCAGGAACAGGTGCAGGGCACAGCGGGCTGCCTCGGGCAGTCCAGGACTGGCAGACAGCAGCCCAACGCTGTCATTAATGTGGGGACATTTCCAAAGGCTGAAGAACAGCCTGGAAGACTCAAGGAGGCCCTGGACGGCATTCTGAAAAGTCGGAAGACATCGATGGTCTCAAGGAGTGGGGAACAGGGACTTCAAACCAGCAGAGGGACTGTGGGCGTCTCATGAATGACCAGGAAGGGAACGGGTCTCAGAAACAGAAGCACTGAGAGGAAACCGGGACCGAAGGGACAGAGGTTCCGGGTGTTCACACGAGGAGCAGATCTGAGGGACGGATCCCACGGCAATGGAAGGGCTGATGGGATTGGGGGCAGGAAGGCTGAGGGGCCGGGGGCCGGAGCCCCAGTTCCTTACGATGTGCAGCTGCAGGTAGTCTCCGAGGCCCGAGGCGCTGTCCACCCGCACCAGCACAGCGCTCCGCTGGTGCGTGCTGAAGCCCACGGCCAGGCGGTCCATCCTCGTGCTCGGCCGGTCATTGGGGGGCCACGTGTAGGTGATGAGCGCTCCCCCCTTCCCAAAGATATACGTGGTCCCGGCTGCAGAGAGAAGGAAAGGGAGAGGGAGGTATGACATCAGGAGGCTAAGATCAGCAGGTTCTTGGGGCTGTGACCAGAGCACTAGGACCCCAGGGTTAGGGTACAGCGCTTCAGCCGGGACGCCCACAGCAGCCCGCAGGCCCTGCAGTCCCGGGGAGCAGTTGGCAGGAGGGTGCCCGGGTGAGAGGCTGTGCACGTGCACAGACAGATGTAGCTGCCTCATCAACAATCCTGGCTTTAATTACAGCAAACAGAGAGGTAACAGAGAGAGTGTGACACAGAGAGAGCCCAGAGAGAGGCTGCAGGAAGACCGAGAGGACTCCTGGTGCAGGTCGAGTCCAAGGGGCCTGAGCTGGACCAGCTCCCAGGGCTGCAGAGGCCAGTGCTCAAGGTGTGTGCTCCTGTGGGCCTGCGCTGAGCAGGCACCGAGGCAAGAGGCGCCCCGGGCGATGGCAGGAGGAGGGGCAGGGCTGTGCTCAGCTCTGACTCACAGCCCACAGGTTGGCACCCCTCCAACACCTGCCTCCCATCCCTCCCAGGCCCTTGGAAATCCTGGTCCATTTTCCCAGGACTCACTGCTTCCACTCGCAACTAGGGGGCTGCCTGGGTCCCAAAACAGGGGGCTCCTGGAGCCCTGCCCAGAAAAGAAGAGACAGACATAGGGGGTTGGGGGGCATTGAGACTAACAGCCAGAGAAAGAAGGAGGCAGAGAGACAGATGGACGGAGAGGGACAGAGAGGGGTGTAGGTGAGGGAAAGTGGGAGAGTGGGAGCAGAGATGAAGGCTCCCTCTCCCTGCCCTCCCGCACCCCACCCTCTCTCCCCCTGTCTCCTCTTCTCCATCCGGCTACCGGGGGTGGGTGTGAGGTCCCTAACGATCTCAGCCCCAAAATAAACCCCATTAGTCTCCATGTTCCCTCCTGCGGCTGACTGGGCTCCCTGGGGGTAGAGGGTGGGGGCAGACTGGCGGGCAGGTGCGGGTGGGGGCTGGTCTCCCCGTTTCCGGGAAGGGATCCTTGTCTGTGAGGCCTACAGGACTAGTACTCTGGGGCCTTCAGAGAAGGGAAGAGAACAATCTTGCATTCTTTAGAACATAAATGGGGCAGATGAGATTCATAAAATGCTTAATTAAATAATTAGCCACTAACGACTCCTCTCCAAGCACTTCTTGAGGGGAGAGGGGTTCAAGGAAGATTTATCCAGAGAGGAAGGAGAGTCTGACCGGGGCCAGAGGGAAGAAGTCTGGTGGGGCTGGGAGAGAAGTGAGGCCCGGAGGTGGGGGAGCTCCCGGGAGCTAGAGCACCTGGGGGCACGGGGCAGGGGCAGGGGCAGGGGTCAAGGGCTGGGGACAGGGGTCAGGGGCCGGGGACAGGAGTCAGGGGAAGGGGCAGGGGCAGAGGTAGGGACAGAGGCAGGGGCTGGGGCAGGGACAGGGGCAGGGGCTGGGGCTGGGGCTGGGGCTGGGGAAGGGTCAGGGGTCAGGGGCAGGGGCAGGGGTTAGGGGCCGGGGACAGGGGTTAGGGGCCGGGGACAGGAGTCAGGGGAAGGGGCAGGGGCTGGGGCATGGGCAGGGGCAGGGGCTAGGACTGGGGCTGGGGCAGGGGAAGGGGCAGGGGTCAGGGGCAGGGGCAGGGGTTAGGGGCAGGGGCAGGGGTTAGGGGCCAGGGACAGGGGTTAGGGGCCGGGGACAGGAGTCAGGGGAAGGGGCAGGGGCTGGGGCAGAGGCTGGAGCAGGGGGCAGGGGCAGGGGTTAGGGGCAGGGGCAGGGGGCAGGGGCAGGGGGCAGGGACTGGGGCTGGGGCAGGGGCAGGGGCAGGGGGCAGGGACTGGGGCTGGGGCTGGGGCAGGGGCAGACACTGGGGTTGGGGCAGGGGCAGGGGGCAGGGACTGGGGCTGGGGCTGGGGCAGGGGCAGGGGGCAGGGACTGGGGCTGGGGCAGGGGCAGACACTGGGGTTGGGGAGGGCCTGAGAACTTTCAAGTAACAGGCCTGCTCTGTCAGGGTGGTAGCCCAGCCAGTGACACTGAGGCAGGGCCCCTCAAGCACCTCAGGGTCTCCCCCTCCGGGACTCAGGAGCCCCACTGTAGTTCAGACAGTTAAGTTCAGGGTCAGGGCACTCTGGCCCAGGAGTTCCCAGGCTCCCCAAAAAGAGTGGACTCCTGGGAGCCTTGGAGGGCAGCACCGTCCGCAGGCCCAGGGAGGAGCTCAGGAGAAGGCTGTCGCCTGGGTCCCAGAGAGGCAGGAGGCCAGCAGGAGGCTGGGTGGAGGGGAGCAACCACTACTCGCCGGGCACGTGTATCAGTGCCCTCCATCGCCCTAGGCAGGGCCAGAGAGGACAGATGATCCCCAGAGCCAGCACAGGGGTCGGAGAACCACCCTGATGTCTAAACACTGCCACCTCCCTCAGCACGTGACCAGGACAGCACCTCCAGCCCGCACAGGGAGCTTGGCTCTGCCCGCTCCAGACCCAGGTGTCCTTCCTACCTGAGGGCCCTGAAGGGCCAGGGCTGAGGGGTCACCCCTCAGGACGGAACCCCAAGGTTAGGGTGGCGAGTTGGGGGGGGCAGTCCTCAGTGAGCTGCACCCACAGTCAGGGTGGGCCCCCGCCGGGAAAGGGCAGGGCCTGAAGGCCGGGAACAGGGTAGGCCTGAGCCAGTAATAGTCTCTCCACTCCCAATGCAGCACTCTGAAAAATCGGCTGTTTCCATGGCAACCACAATACCCAGGGTCCTCCCTTCTCCCTCCACTCACTCACAAACTGCTCGGCCAGATTTGGGGGGCGGGGAGGGCCAGGGCAGCTAAGATGTTGACCTCCTCCACACACACCCTCCCTGCCTCCTGCTCACCCCCTTGGCTCCAACACTTCACCCACTGAGACGAAGGAATGGCTTATTGGGTTTCTTGGTCTCTCAGACCAGCAAGAGAAATGCCATCTACCTGGGGCCTGCTCCCAAATCTCCCAGGTCGAGGGGAAAGAAGGCCCTTGCTCTTCACTTGCCCTCCCAGCAACCCAGACTGCACACTACCCTGGGGGAGCTCTCCCTGAGCCCAGAGAAGGCCGGAGGTGCAGGCAGCCACAGGTCCCCCTGGGCAGCGAGGCCCAGGGATCGGAGGCAGCATGCACACCCCAAGCCCCAGGCCCCACAGCCTGCGTCCCCAGAGACACGCCCACAGGCTCCACACCAACACAGAGACCCAGCGTGGAGAGGCTGAGCCCCCACAGGAGACGCGAGGCAGCCGGGAAACATGGCAGCAAGCACACAAAGACGGGCCATGGCAGGCGGCGAGCGCAGGGGCTGGCAGGCGCAGGGCAGGAGGGCGCACAAGTCCTCGCCCCCGAGGCCGAGGGAACCTGGGCTGCCCGCCCCTGCTCAGCCAGGCCTCCCCCACCCCTGGGATTTATTACCCAGCTGTTCTCACACTGCGGCCAGTTTACTGCACCGGAGGGGCGGGAATCTGTAAACGCCTTAGGCGTTTATTACACTGTAGGGGAATCGGGCAGAGACACTTCTGGGGCTGAGGAGGTGAAGGATGAATGGTTTGTTGGACTGGGGCAGCACTAATTACCCTGGGGAGACATTTCTCTCCCCAGCCCGTGCTCCTGCCAGAGGGTGCAGAGGGCAGGGGAGGAGGGAGGGGCAGGGGAGGGAGGAGGGGCAGGGGAGGAAGGAGGGGCAGGGGAGGGAGGAGGGGCAGGGGAGGAAGGAGGGGCAGGGTCCTGCCACGTCCCCCCTGGATTGGACCCTCCTGGGCCTCTTGCTTCACACCCCACAAAGCACCCTCTGCCCTAGCCACTCCCGGGGGAAAGCACAGAGCTATGGAGTCCAGGATGTCACACCACATCTAGAACTTCTGAAAGGTCTGGAAAGGCTGCAGAGTAGAGAGGGGCCCAAGTCAAGGCCCAAATGGTGTCCTCAGTTGGTCCAGACCCACTGTATTTTATCTCCCAGAACACCACTAGTGAGTTCTGTTGGGCTTAACTTTTCAGGAGCATCGCACGTCCTTGAAGCCCAAGACGAGACCACTCTGATCCACCACCCAAAGGCCCAAGGCTGGCACCTTCTGCCCACACCCAACATAATCCCCTCAATGCCTCCTAGGCCCAAAAATTCAGTGACCCAGTAAAACACTAAATGATCAAGAATCTTCCATAGAGTTCCCACACACCTGCATTCTAGAAAAAACAACAACAACAACCAACCATTAGCAAGGGTTAGCTAACCAAGACCCAGACAACAGACTCGTCTCATGCAAACACCCCGAGCGGGGTGCTCCTGTGGTCAAAGCTGCACGTGCAGACCCTGGCCTCCCGCCTTCCTGCGGCGTAAGCCATGGCAGAAACCTTCCGGTAGGTAAAGAATCACGGAAGGGTAAAAAGTCCTACACAACCTCAGAAAGCCACATGCTCGGTGCCCACAGCCCAGCTCTTGTACGTGGACCCTCCCAACCCAGAGGGATCTCCACAGATCCAACCCCTGGGTCCAGCTGTCTCTTGATCTAGAACCCCAGAATAATATCCCTTCAAGTCATCAGCCCATTCTTAGCCATAAAACATCCAATTAGAAACCCAGGTTAACACACCCGCATCCAGCATCAGAACAAATGATAGCCCCCTTTATAAGCTGGAGGGGTGATGAGTCCAGAAGCCCGGGAGCTAATGACCCAGAGCTGAGCTGGGACTGACCCCCCAGTCCTGGCTTCAGAGGGGACCAGAAATGAAGGCCGGGCCTGAAAAGCTCCTCAAGGACTCTGAAACCAAAGCTTGGGTCAAGAGTCAGGAGAGTGTCACCCTCTCAAGCCATTTTTAGGACCCAGCTATCCTGGCCCAATCATGGCTCAACCAGCACCAGGTGCAAGGTGTCGTGGGTATCCGGTAGGGGTATAATGTCACAGGAGGGGCTGGGGGACGAAAGGGTCAGTGGAGGAACGAGTGAAGAGGAGGGAAGGAGTACCAGAAGAAATGCAGTGAGACTCCCCCAAGGGAAGGAGAGAAGCATGTGCAGAGAGAGAGGCTCCCCCACACTCGGGGATGCTAAGGAGACACTGGGGCAGAGAGGAAAGGTCTCCCCTGGCCTAGAAAGGTCTTCCAAGCTGGCCTCTTCCTCCAGCCAAGCATGGGGCCCCGGAGAAGCCTGGCCTTCTGCCACTCCCATGACGAGGTGAGCAGAGGTACAGTTCAGCCATGACAGGTGGGGTGGCCCCCCCAACCCCCGTCCCCTGACCCTCTTCCCTCCTCTCACCTAACCCTTAGGGGCTCCTCCACCCAGTCTCCCACCTCCTTCCATCAGTGGTGCCCTTCGGCTCCTCTGCTCCTACGTGGCACTGGGCAGTCACTGCCCCTCCTGGGGCTTCTCCCCCCCTCTGCCTAGCAAAGGGGTGGCCACCTCTGAGACAACCCCAGCACCAACACTCCATGGGCTCCCTGCCAGCCCCCAGTGCTCTTTCCTCCACTTCTCTCCCTCCCTCCCAGGCTTCACATCCCGACTCCAGCGCCCAGAGCCCTCCCTCCACTCCGCTCCTCTCTGGGGGCCAGTGCCTCTCTCCTTCCCATTCTTCTTCGACCAGCTCTCCTCATCACCCACACCGCTCTCCCGATGTCCCCGGCTCCCCTCTCCTGTCTCGCCCCTTTGTGCCTCTCCCCATTGCCCAGAAAGACCATGTCCCAGCTGGGCCCCTCTGGGAACAACACTGGGCCTCAAGGAGGGACAATGACAAGGGGATGGGGAGAAAGACAATGGGGAGAAAGAGTTAAGATGAGGAGCAAAGTGTGGGGTGAGTGAGTGGAAGAACGAGAAGGAGGTAGGAAAGGTCTGATGGAGAGGTCCTAGCTGGACAGAGACTAGACAAGACAAGACGAGGCGATGCTAGGGAAGAGAGACGAGGCGATGCTAGGGAAGAGAGACGAGGCGATGCTAGGGAAGAGAGAAGAGCGATGGAGAGGGGGCGGGAAGGGGACACGCCTGGGAACTGGGTAAGGAGAGAGTAGAGGCATGAAAAATTAGATAAAGATGAAGTAGGAGAGAAGCAAAGATGAAGAGACAAGAGGTGGGAAGATGGGAAGTGATGCGGAGGAACAACGACCGGGACGCGAGGACGGACAGATGGACAGCAACAACGGGGAGGCAGAGAGGGTGCAGAGACAGAGACGGGACGCCACGGTGGGCCTAGACGGGCGGGATGGGGATGCAGGCGTGGAAGAGGAGGGAGGAACAAAGATGAGGTAAAGAAGCGAGAGGTGATGGCTGGATAGAAATGGGAAGCGAGGGAAGGACAGAAGGGGGAGGCAGCCAGGGTACGGAGGGCGACCTGGCGCAGGCGCAGTGACAAGAGGTGACAGGAGTAGTAAAGATAAAGGCAGTGGGAGCAGGCAGGTGTCAGAGCGCCCAGGGGGAGGCCTGTGTAAGAGGTGATGAGAGCACAGGGAGGGACGGTGATGGAGACATGGAAGTGGGAAGTGGTGGCGGGCTGAGACGGAGGCCCGAGACGGAGGCCCAAGACGGAGGCCGGGATGGAAAGCCACAAAGCATCAAGACGGGAGCAGCCTGAGGGCTCAGGTGGAGGTGATGAGTGGTACCATACAGGAGGTGACAGAGGTCCAGAGACCAGAGGCAAGAGCTACAGAGCGGAGGGAGTGGGGTGCCCTAGGGCTGTGATGGCGAGGTCCAGAGGGGGAGTGATGTGGAATGCAGAGAGGGGAAGAGGGAGGTGATTAGTGAGCAAAAACAGGGGGTGACTGGGTCTCCGGGACAGGAGATGACTGGAGCTCTGAGATGGAATGTGAAGCAGGGACTGAAGCGAGACAGGACTAAGTCTGACGTGGAAATGGAAACGTGAACAGGAAGAGACTCAGGAGGCAAGGGGCGGACAGCGAGTGGATAGTGTGAGGGTGCAGCGTTGGGGCCCAGAGAACACGGAGGGCAGAGACGGGGGTGGCAGGTCCAGAGATGGGACAGGTGACACAGAGAATCTGAAGGGTCTGAGACATGAGGTGATGAGGGGACTGAGATGGGAGGTGATGACAGGCAGAAACAAGAGGTGACAGAGGTCAGGAATGGAGCTGGTGAAGTCTGAGAGGAAAGGCAGAGTAGGCAGAGATGGGAGGTTAAGAGGGGCTGAGGTGAGGTGACAGGAGTGGAAAGTGACATGGGGCTGACCCAGGAGGTGATGGGGACTGACGTGGGAGGTGAAGGGGCGACTGGAATTGGGGGAGTCAAGTCCAAGCAGTAAGGCTATAAGGGTGAGAGGTGCTGGGGACCAGCAGTGGGGGCAGGGCGGAGGCAGTGGGGTGGAGCAAGGAGGCAGCACTGAAGATGGAGGGAGTGAGGCCCAGAGGAGGATGGGACAGGGGAGTGAGCTGATTGGCAGGTGTGGAAGGGCAGGAATGGGGAGAAGAAGGGAAGGGGGGGTGAAACTGAGGCAGATATGAAGAGGGGAAAGAGGAAGAGATGGACATGTCAGAGGTGGGGATGACAGATGGGACAGAGGCAGGAGGGTGGTCATGGAGGGACAAAGATAAGAAGATAATGGGGTGCAATGGGGTGCACAGACGCTAGAGCAGCAATGGGAAGGTGAGGGTGAGGCAGAGGTGGAGGTAAGCCAGATGGAGAAACGGGGCAGCGACGGAGGAGGTGATGAGGGAGGGAGGCTGGGGAGGGCAGAGCTGGGCAGAGGGTGAAAGGCAGGGGCTGGGAGGTGGTGGGAGAAGAAACCATGAAGGTGGTAACGAACCAGAGCTGGGGAGAAGGAGCGAAGGGGAGGCAGAGGGAAAGTGGCGAAGGCAGAGATGAGGTGATAGAAGAGGGGCTGCGACGGAGAGGCGAGGGTGGGGCTGAGAAGACGGGAGGCGAGGGGCGCAGGCCGCAAAGCAAGGGGCTGGGCCTGGCGCGCGCAGGCTAGGGTGCGGCCCGCGGAGGCCAGGGCCGCGCACGGAGGCCCGGGGCCCGCCGGCCGGCGGCACCGGCAGCGCCACTTACCGTGCCCGCCGCGGGTGAGGAAGGGCATGCGGTTGATGGCGATGGGCACGGTGCCGTGCTTGCTGTGGAAGTGGTGGACGTGGTGGGTGGTGCTGAGGCTGGAGGAGACCCGGGCCCCCTCGGCCGCCCCCGGGAGCAGCAGCAGCAGCAGCAAGAGCGGCAGCAGAGGCGGCGGCGGCGGCGGCGGGGGCCCGGGCAGGGCGGGGGGGCGGCGCGGGCACCCCCCCGGCCCGCTCCCCCCGGGGGGCATCTCGGCCCGGGGCGGCCGCCTCACAGCCCCATGGCCGCGGGCGGGGCGCGGGGCTGCGCAGCCCGCGAAGCCCCCTCCGGCTCCGAGCCCCGGGAGGGGGGGAGGGCTGAACAGAAGGAAAACCGGAGCCCAAGCCTCGGTTCGGAGCCAACGAAATCAACTGGATCCCGCCGGGGAATCCGGGGTCTGCGGAGCGGCAACGCCAAGGTCCAGAGCGCCTGGGTCCATCGCGGGCAGCTAAGGGTCTCCCCGCCTCCCAGCGGGGTCGCGGCGGCACGGGGGGCCGTCAGATACCCGGGGGAGCGCCCGAGGGAGGGGGCATCGTTCCGGGAGGAGAGGCAGGGAAGGCGCGGGGCCAGGCGGGCGAGGGACAGCGGGGAATCCTGCGGAAAAACCGAGCCGGGGAGGGGCCCGGAGGCGAGGAGCGGGGGGCCGGCGGAGGAGCCGAGGCCGGCGGAGACCAGGGCGGCCGCGCGGCTGCCGCCGCTGCCGCCCGACGGAGGCCCAGGAAAGGAGGGAGCGGCCGGGGGGAGGGGGCGGGAGAGGGGGGAAGGGAAGCAAATCCGGGTGAGGGGGGAATGGGATAAGGGAGGGGAGAGGAGAGAAGGGGAGCGGGGCCGAGCTGAGGAAAGGCGCGAGCCTGCGAGATTCCGGCGGAGCGATGGAGGCAGCGGAGTGTTGCTGCAGAGGCAGAGAGGCTGGAAGGGAGAGGGAGGAGGGCGACGAGGAGGGAGGGGGGGGGAGCGGGAGGAGGAGGGGCCAGGGCGGAGGGACCCGAGCGGCTCCTGGTCTGCGGGCGGCGCTGGGCAGCTCCGCGCGCGGCACCTGGCTAGCCCGCCAAGCGCTCGCCTCTCCTAGGCGCGCTCCCCGCCCCTCCCCCGCGCCCGGGCGCGCGCTTCCCTCCGGCCCCCTCCGAAGAAGGGGCCCTGCTGAATAATTGAACAGGACTGAGTCTAGCAAAAGAGGCGGCTCTCTTCCTCCTCCCCCTCTCCCCCCGCACCTGGGCGAACCCCAGTAGTGCTCGCTGGTCCAGCGCGCAGAGATGTGGCCACCGACACCTCTGCACGCACCCCTCGGAACACATGTGTACGCTAGGATGTGGACAGGCTTGGGGATGGAGACACCCACGTGCCCATACAGGCATCGGTGTGCGCGCATGCACACACAGGCTCAGACACATACATGCATACATGTGCTCATAGAGGTTGGCACATGCACTCACACTCATCCGAGTGTGTACACACGCTCACAGAGGCATACACACACACATACATGTTTGGTCACAGGCAATGAACTGCCAAGTAGACAGACACCTGCCCCCAGCCCACCCTCCAAGAACAGGATCACCCATATGCATACCAACAATGCACCCGGAGCCTCGAAGATGCTCCAGAGTAAGACACATCTCACACAGGCCTCCTTACCACTCCCCCAAAGGGTGCCCCTAGCCTTCTGCACACGCTCCTGGTCTCCTTTAATCCTTCCTCTCCAGGCCCCCTGCTCCTCCCCCAGCCTCAACCTCTCCCTCCACAGAAAGTTTCCAGGACACCTGTCCACTGAGTGTCCCACTTGGGACAAAATCCTTCCTGGGTCGTTTACGTCCAGCTGAGGAAGTCACTTCGTCCTCAAGGTGCCCCTCCACCGGGATCTGCCCCCCAGGCATTTGGGGGTCTCTGGGAAGCACCTGCAGAGCCCAAGAGGTAAGAGAAGAGGGGCTCCCTTCTCTTCTGGATGCCACCTCCGCACCCACCTCAACCTGGGTTCTGCCCAGAGGATGCTCTGCTAAGAAGGGCGGATAGAAAAGGGGTAAACGAGGGAGGGAGGTGGAGACAGAACCTAGGAGTCAAGGAAACAGTGTCATAAAGTTAGGAGAAGTGGTGAAGAAGGGGCAAAAAGGAGGGGGTGGTGTGAGCAAGGGGAGGGAGAATGTGGGGGAGAAAGGGTTGGCTCCTGCTTATCGATTCTGAATTCCATTTCAGAGCAGAAGCCATGGCCCGGAGCCCCATGCTTGCTGCCCAGCTCCTGGGTGCTGTCAGACCTAGGACAGCTCCCACCCTGGCTAGGTACCAGGGTCCCTTTTGACTCTGGCCCTTCAGAACTGAAGAAAGGTGTCCTCCGAGAAACCCAGGAGGAGGGTCTGCGGGGTGCACGTCCCCAGGAGAGAGGAGAAACTGCATTCAAGCTGGGGATCGGGCACAGCTCCCCCCAAGCCCGATTCTCCTGCCCTCTCCATCGCATGCTTGTGCCCCTGGCTCTGAAATATAGACTGACACAGCTCTGAGCAGGCAGAAAATTTATGGTCCCAGAGGGAAGGAGGGAGGAACTGGTAGCTAGAGGAAAGGAAGGAAAACCGCCTAGAGGCCAATCAATATCAGTGAGTGGGAAGCGGAGAGAATTGGAGGAGGGTGGCACTGGGGAGTGGGGGGTGGGGGTGGGACAGAGGGTAAGAAAGAAGGGAGAGACAGAGGTGTGCAAGAGATCAATAGAGGCTGCAGAGCTGAACCGAGCAAATGGAGCGATGAGAAGCGGGCCCAGAGACCATGAAGAACCGACTGCCCGGGAGCTCCCAGAGAGGCTCTGAAAGCCAGGGCAGCGAACAGGCCCCAAGGAGCAGCGGGGTCCTGGGCCGCAGCCTGGGGTCTCAGCTGTATGTCAGAAAGCGTCCCTCCTTTTCGCCTCCTTCCTCTCCCATTTCATATTCTCTTTTGCATCCTTTTCCCGCTTTCCTCTTTCTCATGGAAGAGATGAGTTCCCTCCCTTTGATCTCTCTGGCCTCCCTTCCCAGAACAGATTCCTGAACCTTAAAGGGACACAGAGATTCCCGCATAGTCCTCAGGTCACGGATGGAGAAACTGAGGCCAAACATGGGGAAATGTTCTGCAGGTTGGACCCCTCCTCATCCCAATCTCCCACCCCCCCATCCCCACCCCAGACGGCTCCATACAGGACCCAACACCCTGGCCGGTCCCACCCACCTCCCTCTCTTCGATGAAGGGATCTTTGGTGCCCAGTGGTGCCCCCAGGACCTTCACACGCGGGAGGGGGACATCTGAACAGACCTCAGCCGGTGTCCTGCTTGACCTTGCACTTCAGTGGGGCCCCAAGAAGAGCAGCCCCAGAGAGATGGCATGAACACGACACAGTGCCCAGCACGGAAGCCCAGGAGGAGGCGCCACGCGAGAGAAGAGGGCACTGTGGCTTGGAAGCCCTAGCCCGTCCCCGACTCCCAGATTCCTGCCCTGCGCTTCAGCGGCAGAGACCTCAGAGGCACCCCGCGGTCGGCACTCAGGGACTCCCAGGTCGCACCCACCTTGTCTTTACCTCCATGGCTCTGCCGCCAGACTGCAGACCAGTGTTCCTGTACGGTGATACTTCCCCAGACCCAACACTCCCTTCCTCCCACCTGCCTGGAACCAGAGAGGACCCAACGTCTGTTCCCACCTCTGCGGGAAGACAGCCTGATTCCCTAGACCCCCACCCGTCTCTGTGCCCTCGTGCAGCAGGTTCCGCCATGTGGGCATACAGTGTGAAGGTGAGCAGCAGTGCTCCTTGATCCCGACCCCCTGCACCCACAGCCAGCAGGGCCCGCACGGGCACCCTCAGCACTCTGGGACCTACTGAGCTGAAGTGAGTTAGAGAATCAGCAGCACCTAGGTCCTAGCTGGGCTCCGCCCTGCGCTCTGACGTAGACAGGGCGAGGAACTGCCTCACTGAGGCCTCAGTTTCCCCACCAGTTAAATAGGGAGGTCGGTCTGTGTCCCACTGCCTTCTCTGAGGAACAAATTATGAGGGCTTTGCAAGCTCCAAAACACTGTTCCTATTAGCAGCAAAGTCACCACCGTCTTCAGATGTGTGCTCGGCTGAATGAGCTGGCGAGGACGGGGCCCAGCCAGTCCCATCTTGACTCTGGACAGCCAGGCTGGAGTGCCCCTGAGCTGGCCCTCATCCGGGGGCTTTGGGACGTACACAGCACGGCAGGTCAGATGTGGAGAGTCCTGGGGGACAGGGCAGGGAAGTGGAGGGACCCCAGGGCAGGCGCTGCCTGAGAGCACCCGGGAAGTGCCAAGGGAGATGGCTGGACATTTTTCCAAGGGAGAAGGAGAACCATGACCCATCCAAGAGCCCACTCCGGAACCAGTGCATTCTGTAAGAAACTCAGAACTCCACCCAGATGACCACGGTACTAGGGCTCGGAGGTGTGGCCAGAGGCAAGGCACTAACCCCACTCTTGGCCCAGATCTACTAGTCACTTCCTCCAGAAAGCCACTCACCCTCCAGGCCTCAGTTCCCATGTTCATAGAATAGAGAAGCCCTGTCCTCACGTGTATGTGTGCACGTGAGCGAGCACGCACGCGCACTCGTGTGTCTCCTTTCCTAGGCAGCTGCGTGGTCCCATCCCTGGTCTCCCAGCAGGGCCACCCCAGGAGTGACCACTGAAGTGATGTCCAAGGGAGCGGCACTTCCCCAGAGGCTGCCCCAGCCTGACCGGCAGAGGCGAACGCCAAACCCCCTCAGGTTGGAGGCTGCCTCTCCCCAATCCTGCCCCAGCTGTCCTCTCTCCGCCGGCCCGACCCAGCGGCTGGCCACCAAGCACCAGGGGCCCGACCCAGCGGCTGGCCACCAAGCACCAGGATGCCCGACCCAGCGGCTGGCCACCAAGCACCAGGATGCCCTACCCAGCAGCTGGCCACCAAGCTGGCCACCAAGCACCAGGGGCCCGAGCCAGCGGCTGGCCACCAAGCACCAGGGTGCCCTACCCAGCGGCTGGCCACCAAGCACCAGGGACGGGGAAACTGCTGCCGGGGCTGCCCTGGAAGGGGGGGTGGGGTCAAGCAATATGCAAGTTGGCAGGCAGATACACAACCAGGGAGTGGAAGAAGCAGGCGAGGACACTAGGGAGTGTCCTTGTGACCCCAAGGGACAACCCGCGGCTGGGGTTCTTGGGAGGGAAAGAGAGAATTGCACGCTGCTGGCCAGGGAGGCCAGCTACCCATGGGCCTGCCTGGGGATCTCCTGGGCCTGTGCTGTGGGTCGTGGACCTCTCTGGGCAGCAAGGAACAGATTCCACTTCATAACTGAGGGCCCCAGAGGGAAGGGAGTGCAGGCTGACGGCACCCCCATGCTCTGTGCAGTAGTGTACACGTGTGAGTTCACATTCAACATGTACAGCCATGGCCAAAATTGCAGGGGAGGGCGACTGACGCTGCACCTTCGGTTACGGGTGAAGGGAGCAGTGTCCCAGCAGCTCAGAATGAAGAAGAGAGTCCATGTATCACTGGGTCACCCCAGGAACTCAGGCGGCGGCAGTCCCGCACAGGCGTGAGAGAAGAGACAGGGGACAGTAGCCAGCAGCGCCCCTTGGACTCCCATAACAAGGGATGAGAAGGAAGCAGCATCCAGGCTGTCCGTGACCACCCCTCCTCCCAGCAGTCCCCAAGGCTAGGAAGGGACCAGGACCTCCCCCTGGTCCCCACAACCCTCCGGGCACTCACGGTCATTGCAGACGGGGCCTCCATAGGAAGTCATGGTGCAGTCACAGGTGAAGCCATCCCACTGCTGCAAGCAGACGCCCTGGTTGGCACAAGACTCTTCGGTGCAGGTGGTGCTGGGGCCTGGAAGATGCAGGAGGAAGGAACACACCCCGCTCAGTCAAGCCCCCTCCCAGCCCAGGAAGCACAGAAGCTTCAGGACCAGCTGAGAGGCCCGCTCTCAGCTCTGCCAGGCCGAGCGGGCTAAGTACTGGGGGGGGGGCGGGGCGAACGGGGGTTCAAGGACTGCCAGGCTTGGTCTTGAACTGGAATAAGGGGCCAGGGTGGGAGGCGACAAGGACCTGGCCTAGACCCTGCTATACCCCGCTCCAGAGCTGGGGGGCAGGCTCACGCGAGGCCTGAGAAGGAAGGCCCCTGGTGGCCCTGGCCTGCCTCTACCGCTGGCCCTCCTGCAGCCGGCAGGGGCACACCTGGCGCCTCCACCCTCCACTCACCATCACAGCCCCTCTCCACCTGACCGATGCGGTGCAGGGCGTCAGCAAGGAGGTCTGGGAGGCGCCCGTTGAGGTCCACGGAGGCGAGGCAGCCCTGAAAGCCGTCCCGGGAGGCCACCAGCTTGGGCAGGTTGCTGAACATGTTTCTGCTCAGACCACCAATGTACAACTCCCCTGCAAAGGGAGAGGGGTCAACACCAGGTATCCCAGTCCCCGCGCCCTCCCAGGACTTCGCGTCTGGTGGTCAGGGACTCCTGGCGAGCAGTGTCCCACCCCAGACTCGCTTCTTTACAGAGATGCAGTACCCTCCTGCATATCCACCCCCCTTCTTTCTTCTCCACTTTGCCATCTGTCTGCTCCTCTCCCGGAGAAGCCCAGCTGCAGGGGCGGGGTGGGGGCTGGGGGAGCCTGGGGGAGCAGCTGGAGGAAGCCGCTCCATGCTCCGGCCCACACATCGGAGTCCAGTTCCGGCCTGTAATCAGGGCCTTTCATAGATGTGCCACCCCAACCCCCTCTACCCCGCTCCCTCTCCTTCCGAAGCCTCCAGGCCTCGCCCAGCCTCCCCCAGCCTCTCCCTGCTCTGAGTTCTCTTCTAGGGGATTCTAAGCCCGGCCTCATCCCCCCAACCACTAAGGCTGGGCCTGGACACTCTGGGCGACACTGGGAAGTTCTCCTCAGGAACACCTGGTCCCACATCACTGCCTGGCCGCCTCACACCTGACTCGCTGGAGGCTTGGGCCAGCCCATAGCAGGGCTTCAGCAAGGCACAGGGCAGCCCCGCTGTCCTGGCCCATAGGCTCTGTGCATCATAAGACAGGCCCAGACCACCGCAGGTTTGCTGCCACTGTGGGTTCCCTGTGATGCATCACCCCCTTCTGGGAGCCGGGAGAATTGGCAGCCCCGTGCCCCAAGATTTGGCCCAAGATCCGACCAAGCTCCCAGTTCCAGCTCCGCTATCTGCTCACTTGGTGACTTCAGACAAACTATCTTGTTTTGAGAAACTTGTTTCCATTTCTCCAAGCGGGGAATGAATTCAATGGTCTCTGAGGCTCCTCCTCAAGCTCGGACAGCCTGAGTCACACTGACACCCCGGGGTCCCACACTGACACTCCGGGGTCCCTAAGGAACTGAGGGCTTCTCTAAGCATATGAAAGAAGTCGCCCACGGTGCCCCACTGGGCTCCTGTATAGCCGCAGGCATCGTCCTCACCCCTGGCCCAACACCCCAGTTTCTAGGCTCCTCCTCCTCTTCCCAGCTTTCTGAACCACGCCTTCTCGCAGCTGGTAATAACTCCTTGGATAGCTACTGAGGGGGCCCTGGGGAATGGGGGCCCTGGCGTGATGCTGAGCCCACCAGGGAAGCCCGGATACAAGAACGGTCCGCAGAGCCAGCCCAGTAAAGCCCGAAGGACACGACCAGGACAGCATGCAGGGACCCACCAACGCTGCTCCCCTCACCACTGCCCCTCCCGCCCCTCCCAGGAGAGGCAGCTGCCCGATGCTGAGCCCCCTAGTCTTGAGAAACTTGTTTCCATTTCTCCAAGCGGAGAATGAATTCAATGTCTAGTCTCTCCAGCCTCTCATCCAGGTAGGTTTCTCAACCTCAGAGGACCAAGAGGACTTTGGGGGGCCTGGACTACCTACTCCGAGCTTTAGAGTAAGGCCACCAAGCTCCCCGGGAGACACAGCCTGCGGCCAGGCCCCCAGTGCTCAGAGGGCAGCCTCGCAGAGGCGAGCGGACCTTTGACAGGAAACAGCCAGACTGGACCCGGTGGGAAACAGGGAGGAGGGGGGACCGGGGCCTCAGAGGAGGGAGGATTGTGCTGGCGGAAGAACACCCAGCGCGGGGTGCTCCCGTGGGGCCTAGGGGGGGTCTGGTCCAGGGCCAGGCCTTCTCCAGAGGCCCCGGGCCCCACCTTTGAGATCGAGGTTCCGGGCGCCATTGGAGTGCTGTGTGACAGTGCGGGAGTCGATCTTGAGTGTGTGCACGTTGCCCGGGTCCCTGGACACCACCACGTTGTGCCACTGGTTGTCATTGACCGGTTTGTCTGAGTTCCCTTTCATCAAGGACGGGCCATTCCCCAGGTCAAACACGTAGTGGATGTACCTGCCCCACAGGAGGGAGGAGACACCGGGTCAAGGTGGGGCAGGGCCGGCCAGGCGGAGCTGCAGCTGGCTGGGGTCCGAGGTGCCACAGGAGGAAGGGACAGAGTGGGAGGCCTCACGGGGAGAGACCCCAACCAATGGCATGAGGACTCTGCTCTTGGGGAGAATGTGGAGAGGGAGGGCCATAGCAGAGCGGGTAGGGGAAAGGTTTGTGGGGGCAGCAGGGTCCCCTGGGGTCAGGGACAGAGCAGTTCTAGGATAGAGAGGCCCCTGGGGCACGGCCCTGTCTTCTGCCTGCAGAGAGGACCGGAGGACCCAGGTCAGCACAGTGGCTGGAGGACAGATAAAACCGGAAAACCCCTGGCAAGGAAGGAAGTGGCGGGTCACCAGGGCGGAAGAACAGGGTGCTGCTTTGCCGTCCTGGCTGGCGGCTGGGGACCTCAATTCTGCCCTGTGGTTGCTGGGGGGGATTAGACAGCTCAGCTGCATCTCAGCCAGCAGGGAGGGAGGCCCCCTTCCTCGACAGCGGCACAGTGCCCGGCGCCTCACCCCTTGACCAACTCGATGACGATGAAGTCGTTGCCGTTGCCCGAGTTGAACAGGAGAAGCCCGTCGGGGGCAGTGGTCTTGAACTGGAAGAAGAGGTGCATAGAGGCGTAGGCTTGAAGCGTGGCCAGGGCCAGGTAGCTGCTCCGACTCTTGAAGGTGACAGGGTCGGCCACGATGGCACGCAGGCCGAAGCGGGCATTCAGCTCACAGTAGGTGATGTCCCCATCCTTGCACTGGTCCATGTAGGGCTGCCCGTTGAACACCAGCCCGCTCAGGTGCCCGATGAAGTTGGAGGGCACCACGGAGATGAAGCGCCGCTCTGTCATGATGCCCGTCTCGATGTTGTAGAACTCCAGCCGCGTGTGGGCTCCTGCCATCTGTCCTGCTTGGGATAGGAGACGGAGATGAGGAGTGGCTTTGCGGCACAGACTGTAGGGTCATTCCTGAGGCTGGGCCTTGGGTCCCCAGGAGTTTCCCCTCCGCACAAGGGCCATACGGGAAAGGCACCAGCAAACAACCTCAGGCCGGTGCCGACAGCAAGCACAGCCCCTGGGCCCAGGAAACGCAGTGGGGATGGTTAGTCCCGGGCTGACAGGCTCCCAGGGACATGTGTCTGCAGGGAGCTGAACTGGTCCCTGGGGCCCAGGCCTCCCACAGTATGACACCCCTCCGGGAGAGGTGCCAGCAGCGGTGTAACGGAACGCTGCCCTGGGCTGGGCACTTGGAAGAACCAGGCCAAGCACAGGTCATCAGAGCCGTGCCCACCTCCCTGGCCCCAGACCACTCACCCTCCACAGTCACGTTGTCCACAGACAGCTGCAGGCTCTTGCCACGCCGCATCACCCTCACTGTGTGCCACTCATTGTCATTGAGCTTGTGCCCCGCAAAGAGGGTCTCGGGGCCTTTACCTGCGGCACCAAGGGGGGAGTGAGCATGGCACCTGGAAACACCCACGCGCACCACCTGCAGACGGGCACGTAGCTTCACACTCGCCTAGGGCACGCATTTGGCTGTGCCCCTCACCCAGGCACACAGATTCTCACACTCACATGAACAGAGCTCTTTACACACCCAGACACACTCAGGTACTGCCAACTTTGTACAATATCCAGAGGTGCCATTTGAAGAGAATTGATGTGCCTTGTGCCTCTGGAGTCGTGCCCTGAGGCCCTGCACGCAGACAGTCACGTGTGACAACCGACACACTCGTCCCCGAGTCGCCAACGACCTTCGGTGTCATTGTGTGTAGCCAGCAGCTCAGTTCCCTGCATGCATGCATAGACCTACAGCTTCTGACAGCACAGAGCCTCGCCATGCACCCACAGCTGCCTGGCTGGCAGCGGAACCTCCACGTAGACACACACCTCCCCATCTTCGCAGGGACCCCGGGTGCCTTCTCACACACCGGTTAACTCCAAACCCCGCCATGCACCCACTCACGGCTCATTCAGCATGGCCAGAGAGGGGAATGGTTTTGAGAAATTATGACCATTTATATTCAAGACCGGGATTATCTGCTCCCAAGTCTAAAACAAAAATATTTCTCTTTAGAGTGGTCCCGAACCCTGAAGCAGTCCCAGGTCACCCCTGGGCCCCCCAGCGCTCATGCCAGCAGGGAGCAGGGCTCACCACACATAGGCACACGGGAGCTGAACACGCAGAGACGCGCTCAGCACAGGCCCTCTGCCTCCACCTGCCATGCCCTGTGCTCTCCTACATGACCTCACGGCACACCACGAGGAACCACTCGGAGACAGCATGGAGCCCTGCACACCGGGATGCTCAGCAATGTCCACAATCACTCTCCTTGTCACCGATGCAGAAAGCCTCACTGTCACCTCTGAAAGCACCCCCATTTGGCAGAAACTCAGCCTAGCCCCTACCCAACACAGGAGCTGGGGAGGGCTGTTCTGAGGCCCGACCATCCTCAACTCCACGGACCTTAAGCCACCTCTTCTTCTTTCTGGCGTGCCTCGCCCTCCCCCTTGTGGCCGCTTCTGGAGATGCAGCAAAATACCTTAGCCTCGCCAACCCCTTCCTGCTCATGGGGGGGGGGGGGCGGACCCTTCTGCTGCAGGTGCCACCAAGACTTTGCCCCACTCTCCCGAGGACTTGAAATGATGACGATTCTTGGCCTTCCTTTCCCCAGATCCAGTGAGCATGCTGACTCCCAAACTTCCACAGACTCCCTGGTTTGACTTCGTCTGTCCGTCCTGCCCTCCACAACCACGCTGCCGCCATCCACACCACTCCGCCCCCCCACCCGCTGCCCACCCCCCACACAAGCCAGTGATGAAGGCTTCTCCTCCCCCCCACCGTCCCCCACTGTCCAGCATCCCAAGCCCCTTGGGGCTCTGCAGAAGAAGAGGGAAGCCACTTACTGGGTGCGCAGCCGACGCGCAGGCAGTCTGGGGGGGCCATGGGGCGGGCAGAGGGGAGGGGAGACAAAAAGGCAGAACAAGTTTTTTTTTTTTTTACATCCTTCACAGGGAGGGGTGTCTGCGGGCGGGGTTCCCCCCAGGGCCACTTTCCGGGGACCACGCGTGCCCAGGTGCCCTCTCCCCTTCCTCAGCTGTACCCCTGTGCCTCCTGCCCCCAAGGGGATCCACTCCTCCCCCAGGCTGGGAGGCAGGGCAGTCAGGTGACAGGAAGAGGGCTTGCTTCTCCCTTCTCAGAAGGGCCCAGGCCTCTCCTGTCTGAGGGAGATGGGCACCCTGGGAACCTCAGCGTACAGGGGGTCACCGGGGGACAAAGGGCTTGACCAACCCAACATCTCCTCATCTCTGAGAGGGAGACGTGTGGGGCAGGCCAGAGTCCCTGCGTCCCCTGCTCTGGGACGACTCCCTGCTCAGAGCCCAGGCTGTGACACGTCACTCCCATGCCCTCTGGGCTCTGAGCTAAATGGAGGGGTCTGCCCCAGGGCCCCCTTCCCGTGACCACAGACCTCCCACAGTCCCAGGGGGCCGCCACCACCTCTCCAGGAACCTTCCTTCCACCCTTCCCAACCTGGAAGCTGCCGGGCCGTCACTAGGGGCCCAGGGGGCCCTCACCCTGAAGAGGAACTGGTATTAACCTGTTTTCCTACAAGGAGCCACAGCCTCACAGACGGGGACACTGAGGCCCCCAAAGTATGGCTTCTGAGGACACAGCCAGTCAGGGATAAGCAGGCACCGTAAGCACGTCCCCTGGCCCAGCCCCGGGGTTGCTGTCCTCCGTTTCCATGCCCCACAGGGTCAGAAGCCACACTGCCTACACAGCTGCAGCCTGGGGCCCAGGGCCTCTGGCCGTCCCCCTGGTGGGACATTACCCATGACATGCCAGCTAGCCAGCCTTGCAGAGGGCACAGAGCACTGGAGGCCTGTGGAGTTGGGGCTCAGGGCCCTGAATGTCTGCACCATTCCTTCAGACCCGACACCCGGGAGCTGCAGCAAGTCCTGCACCAGGAGGCAGAAGAGCTGGGTCCTCATCTCATCATGTGCCTGGGCAGATCCTTTCTCTGAGCCTCAGTCCCCCCCCCCACCATGTAGAGGGGCTTGCACAAGAGGATCCTGAGCTGGGAGCAAGAAGCAAGCATTCCCTGGGCTGTCCCTTGCCCTTCGGAGGGGACAGTGCCCCCTCCTCAGTGAACAGCAACCTCCCGTCCTCCTGTGGCTCCTGCCAGAACAGGCTCTGCCCAGAACCCCAGGGACTAAGAAGCAAAGGGGCGTAGGGGCACCTGACATCCCCTGGGCCCTGAAGGTTCCTGCAGTGGAGGTAAACAGATTCCCTGTGGCTCTGGGGGACATGGCCCCTCGGGCAGTACAGCTGAGCTCCACACGCGTCGTCAACCACAGCAGAAGAGTGGGGGGAGCGGCCGGGACCCTGCACCCCAACCCGGCACCAAGGGAGGGCAGAGATCAGAAGGTCAGGGAACAGAAACAGGAGGAAGTCAGAAGTCCCAGAAAGAGGAAGGAGACAAAGAGGGGCAGAGAGAAAAGAGGAAGAAAAGGGGGAGCAGAGGGAGGGAGAAGCAGCCGGACAGAGGGGAAAGGAAGGAGGGAGAGGGAAGAGGGTGCCAGGCCTGGAGTCAGGTCACGGGGCTCTCTCGGGCCAGCAGAATCTTCACCAATGAAGGGTCCAAAAAAGAAAAAAGGGGGTTGGAAGGGCAGGCCGACTCCACTGGGGAAAGGGCCCAGGGTGGAGCGCAATTCGTTCCCCTCCTCAGCAGGGCAGCACCAGAAATGGGGGTCATCTGTCCGGAGAAGAAGTGTCAGCTCCAGGCCCACCCTCTGCGGTGACGACACTCTCAGCGACCAGCCCGGTCCAGTGGGGTTGGAAGAGAACAAACACCCGTGGAAGATGGGCATCCCAGGAGGGAGCCAGCACCACGGGGGCGGGGCGGGGGGCAGGAGCTGCTCACGAGGGAGAAACTCTCTCCAGGCACCTCTCTGCCCAGGGCACAGCCCGGGGACATCGACTAGCAAGTAACCTGTGCCTCGAGGTCAGGGAGTGGACAGAAATGCCTGGTCTGCACAGACTCACCGAGGCCCTGGCTGAACAGAGAGACCAGGCTGAGGATACGAATGTGTGAGGGAACGTGTGGGAAGAAGTCATCTGCATGGGAAGGAACTCAGGGAAAGAATCCAGGCTTCCTGTGCCCCATCTGACGCCCTGCGACCCATCCCCAGCCCCCCAGATCAGAGGGGGGTGCAGGGTGGGGGAGGCTTCTATGCAAGGAGCCTCAGGAGCCCGCTGGCCAGGATCTCATCTCAGAGGTGATGTTGCAGAGGGGCAGTGCGCACTCCCCGTGCGGCTCTCATTCAGAGCGGCTGCCCCAGGAGCCCCGCCAACAGAGGGAGCTCGAGAGCCACTGACCAGCCCCAGGTGGGAACAAGGTGTCCTCCCACGCCCCAGGGATTAGATTTCGGGATGCAATGTGTATTCAGCCTGGCTTACAACATGAACGAGAGTTGGATTTTCTCTGTACGGCTCAAGAGGGCAGAACTAGGTCCACGAGTGGGAATTTCAGAAGAGGAGGCTGCCACCAGGAGGGACGGCGCAATGATTAGAAGGGCCATCTCAGAGAGGAGGGGCCCCTGACGCGGAAGGCTGAGTCTGAGCACAGGCGGAGAGCGGCCTGGCAGTGGGAGAAGGCACCGAGGATCCACACGTGGGGACGGGCTGCAGAAGGTGACCTCGAAGCCCACCCCCAGCTCTAAGATTCTTTCATCTCAACGCACCCTTCCTGTCGGCTCGCTGACAGCTGGGACACATGGGTACACCTGGTGGAGGGAACTCCAGGGAGGGTGAGGCGGGACGGGAGGCCAGGCTGGGTAGGGGCGCCAGGGCCGTGCACTGGGCAGAAGGAACCCAGGAACAGAGGTCACTCCGGAGCAGGTGAGGAAGCCAGGGGACTCTATGATCCTCCAGGGTCAGAGAGTAGTAACCATTCTGCTCAGGGGCTGCAGACACACTGGAGGCCAGGGGAAGGGGCAGGAGGCACCGTCCAGCTTCCCTGGCCTCCTCTGCCTGGAAGAGGGAGCAATGGCCTCGGGGCCTCTCTGGCCTAGAGAACACCCCGTCTCCTGAGACAGACACTCCGTGCCTCCTCCAAGCCGTCCCACTGAAGTGGTCGCCGGCAGAGCGCGCCCCCCTCCCACATCCGCGTCACTCCACCGAGATCCCAACGAGCAGCCTGCATGAGGCTGGCTTCCCTTCCTGTAGGATGAGACCATGGGGCCAGAGACCAAGCCCCATCCGTCTTCTCTCCACTCCCCAGAAGTGACTCCGGCCCGGGCCTGGGGGCCTCCGTGGTGTTGCCTGTCTGTGAGGCCCTACGGGCCCTGTGGAGCAAGCAGGAGGGGGATCAGAATGGGGATCAGGAGGTGGGCTCACGCAATGTGGAAGGAAGCAAGCCCCCAGCCTGGCTCTAAGCTTATATCCGTATCCAGCACAATGTTCCCTCAAGAAGGCGGGGGACTCTGCACATGTGTCTTGCATCTGCATAATATGTTCACTCCCGTTATTCCATTTGATCCTCAAAACCATCCCAGAGAGTAAGCAGAGCAAGGATTCTTGTCTCCGTTTGACAGAGCAGAAAGCAGAGGCTCAGAGAGAAGGAATGACTTACCCAGCAGTCAAGGGTACCAGGGCTCGAACCCTGACCTGGGCCCCAGGTCCAGTGCTCTTCCCGTCACAGCCCAAGGCCGGGCGGCTGGCTGAGGGCAACCCGTGTGTCTGTGCGACCACACGGCGGCCACACGCCTCCCTAGCTCTGCACCACTCGGGGTTTGTGGACACGCGTGTCTGCACCAAGCATTTGGCCACAGCTTGTCATGAGCCGTGTTAGAAACGGCATCTCTGTGGATGGGGCCCAGCCCAGGGTGAGAGAGAGGCAGGAGGACCGCAGTGCTGGCTATCGGCCTGAGGGCCCCTTTGTCCTCTAAGTGTGTATGTGACACAGACAGAAAGACATGCCCACGGGAAGGAGAGATGGGTCCTAAGAGGGGAAGGTCTTGAGGACAAGCACAGTACGTTTCTCAGGCCAAGGACGCCGACCCCTGTCTAATCTAAAGGAAACCAAGCCTCTTCGCAGAGGACATAGGAGAGTCCGGGTGAGGAAGAAGGGCCTGTCTTCCCTGCAACCAGAAGGCCCTGGAGTCTCGCCGCCCTGCCCCCGCCGGGCACACAGAGCCCTGTGCTGGGCGCATGGAGAACACACACATCCTGGGGTGAGGGGGACCTTGGCGGGGTGCACTGACTGGGCAGTCTGAGAGGCACAGGACTGCTCACGGGGCCCTAGGCTGGTGCCTTCTTCCTGTGACCATTTCTGGGGTGCTGGGGGTATGGGCAGACCCACAGAGCCCCGGCCCAAGGTGTCTCCGACCCCGCGTTCCCTGGCAGCGCTGCCCCGCCACGTCTGCTGGGCTGTGATCACGGTTAGAAGCTGAGCTCCAGGGACCCTAGAGCCCCTCGGAGGCCCTGGCCACCTGCACGCCGCCCCACCCCCAGCTCCCACCTTACTCCGCAAATCCTTGTCCCAGGAGTCCGAAGGCCAGGTGGCCAAGAGGGGGAAGGAAAAACCAGTATAAATTCACAAGGTAGAGAGGGTGGGTCCTCAAGGCCCCGGTCCATCCCACAAATGGCCTGGAGGCCGAGGGTAGCATGAGGCTCCAGATAAAGATTCAGAAGCTCAAAGCTCTGTGCTGTCTCCGGTCAAGACTTCTACTCTGCTCAGAAGAACCCTACTTTTTTCCGAGTTCCGGGACACAAGTGACTGCAGGGGCCTGACCTCTCCTACATGGCAGGCCCTTGGGTGCTACACGTCGATACACTGAGAGAGCCTCGTCTGGAACGGACGGATGTGACCCCAGCCTGGGCAGCTCAGGACCTCTAACTGCCCCTGTGTCCCTGGCTGAAAGCCCCGCGGGGGTGGGGACGTCTCACCCACGATCGACCACAGTCCCAGGTTCAGAATGCCCCCAGCACGTACAAGGGGCCCCGTGAACAGTAAATGAATGAGTGAGCCCGCTATGTCCTCTTTGCCCCGCGGGCCTGACGGTCCTGCCCACACGACAGCCGGAGGCCGTCAGGCGAAGCGGAGCCGCGGCCTGCTCTGGGCAGGCGCAGAGACAAGGGCCCTCTGATGGCCAGGGCCCCGTCCACCCCTCCACCCCCAGCCCTGTGAGAGGCCACGAGAAAAGCACTGCACTTCAGGCAGATGACCCAAGTTCAAGTCTGGGCTCCCACACCCCACTCCACCACTAGCTTTGTGACGTTGGAGAAGGCAATATATGAATTTCACAATCTATAAATAGGGACAACAACACCCATCTGGTGATCTGGTGTCCTCACAGGGCAGCTACGGGACTCAGACGCGAAAGCAAACAAGAGGAAGATGACATTCCGTGTCCCAAAGCATCAGGTGTTTCACGTGCCCCTAAGCACACAGACAGACGGGCTCTTTAGGTGCAGAGCAGACGGGCGGCCTGCAGGGGGCGGGCCCTCCTCCGCTCCGGCTCTGCTGCTGCACTGAGCTCGGGCTCAGTACCCGTGTGCTCCCCAAATGAATGAACCATGAATGAGCCAGTGGATGAGGCAACAACCAAGAATGAGCTGTTGTTGCGAGTATGCGTACACAGGCCGGACGCCGGCAAGACCCACATGAGCGCAGAGGGAGGGCGGCTATCAGGCCCCACACACACTCGGGCAGACAGTGTGGCCACGCTCAGGGCACCCCCTACCTCCACACAGTGCTGCTGAGAGCGCGGAGCACCACCCTACCCTGTGCGTCCTCAGCGGGGACCGGAGCTCTCTGGGGCTCTGACCCTCCCCGCTTCCAATTCTCACCGGTGCCACCACCAGCTTCTCCAGACAGAGGGGGTGGGAGTCAGAGGCAAGGTCAGGGGAGGGGCCAGCAGCACGGGGTGGGGTGGTTACCGAGGTTGACAGTGAGCTTCATCTGGCCCCCATCCAGCTCGAGGCGCAGGGTGTCAGCCGACTCCCTGGAGGTGGTGGCCATCATGAGCCCGTAGGCCCGCTGGGACATGAAGCGCAGGGACACGTCCTCCGCCTCCGTGTGCATGGCAGTCGGCAGCATGATCTTCATGTACATGGAGCCGTCGTAGCTCAGGACCGTGGCCTCTGCCCCAGGAGTGGGGGGAGAAGGCAGCAGGGCACAGGCAAAGGCCCGTGGAGGGAGAGAGAAGACCGAGAGCATCGTTACCAGGAGGACAGGCCCAGGGCGGTCTGTGAGGGGCCCCCTGAAGGGGAAGGGTCATGCGGAGGGGCGGCAGGGACACCTGGGATGAAGACTGGCCTCACCTCTCTCACAGACCCGCCCCAGAAAGCCGGTCCCGACGCAGTCACAGACGAAGCGGTTCCAGCCCTCTCGACAGAGCCCCCCGTTGCGACAGGGGGCCGATGCGCATTGCTTCAGCGTCTCCCGGGAGCAGAAGGGGGCAACGCCCACGGCCCCCTGTGCCTCGGCCAGGCCCCGGAGGTCTCGGCTGCGCCCATCGATGAACAGGTCCCGCACGCAGCCCACGTAGCCGGCCCGAAGCGCCGCCGTCCACACTTCTGGGGGCAAGGGCATTTCCACTCGCCCCGCCTCGGGGAGGCCGCCCAGGTACAGCTCGCTCTCCAGGTCCAGGATCTCACTCTCCCCAGTGGCCAAGAACGGGGTGCTGCGGCTGTTCACCGAGATGGAACCTAGGGATCCAAACAGAGTGAGCCTCAGTGGGCAAGGCACAATCCCGGGGGGGGGGGGCACAGGCCAGAAAGGGTAAGTGAGCTCGCAGCTGGGCCTCTCCACCCCACGCCCTGCAGCGGGGCGCTCGGCCTCGCGTGCCTGCTCTGATACAGCCTGGCAAAGGTACTGCCACGTTCAGGAGCTCACAGGAGCCAGCCCCAGCCCAGCTGCAGTATGACGTCCAGACCCCTCCCTCCCCACCCGAGCGAGTGAGTCCTCACAAGATGTTCAGGAGGTGAACAGATCCCAAAAGGAAGGCATCGTTCTCAGGTCATTCTCCCCCACCATACCTTAAACCAAGAACTAGAGGCACAGAACCCTCAGGATGCCGAAAGGTTGGACTCTAAAGGGTTTTCCCCGCTGACACTGAGCGTTTATGACCATATGCCGAGCAGTTAGCATTTTACTTAACACATTGTTGACCGGCAATTTTACGCAGAAGTTATCTCGTGTCACCGGCTATTTTTTCATATTTGAGTACGAAAGTGAAACAACCTAAATAAACGTCAGTGTACTTTATTTATACGTAATGAATTTAAGTGAAACTTTGTACATATCTGCTACATATGATATTTTATACATATTATAGATTTTAGTAGTTTTTTTTTTTTTGGTGCGGTATACTGTATAGCAGGGGTCCCCAAACTACGGCCTGCAGGCCACATGCGGCCCCCTGAGGCCATTTATCCGGCCCCGCTGCACTTCTGGAAGGGGCACCTCTTTCATTGGTGGTCAGTGAGAGGAGCATAGTTCCCATTGAAATACTGGTCAGTTTGTTGATTTAAATTTACTTGTTCTTTATTTTAAATATTGTATTTATTTCAGTTTTGTCTTTTTACTTTAAAATAAGATATGTGCAGTGTGCATAGGGATTTGTTCATAGTTTTTTTTATAGTCCGGCCCTCCAACGGTCTGAGGCACAGTGAACTGGCCCCCTGTGTAAAAAGTTTGGGGACCCCTGCTGTATAGCAATCACCGACGTGTAATGATACGCTACATATTTTGCAAATATATCTGGCTTCGCAGCACTTTCCTTTTGAAACACACACTTTTACATGTTCTAGTTGGATTGAACACAGCAAAGAAAGATTTTACAATACCCTTGATATGTATGTTCAAACTGCGAGCAGTTAGAAGATGGTCCAAGTTTAGACGGCTGGACACTGATTGTTTACTGTACCTTGGATGTTGCGGTCTCACGCCTGGAGGCGTGGGAGGAAAAGGAGCCCGCATGGGAATATAGAACCGTGTGCTGGTTTTCGAACTTCAACCATCAGGGCAAAGAGTCACAAATACAATAATCCTATATTATCCTGAGTTTCAAAAATTGAAATAGCTAATGCAAGGGCAAACACAAGTTAACTCGTGAGCGGTCAACAATGTGTTAAGTCTCACAGTAACCCTATGAAATCTGTCCTTCACAATCCCACTTTGAGATGGCAGATAAACCTGTGAGAAACTGGGGAACCTATCCAAAAGACCACCGCAGGTGAGGGGAAGAGCCAAAGTGCCCACCCAGGCAGCATTCTCCACCCCAGGGCCTGCTTTCTCCACCCCCGGCCTGGAGCCCCTCTGTGGCCCGGGGACAAGATAGGCAGGCAGATCCACTCCTGGAGCATGTGAGACAGGATGGCGGCCAGGAGCAGGAGAGGAGGCCAGGCAAGGAGCTCCTGAAGGGTAAGAGTTCTCTGGGAGGAGAAGCTGCTTGTCTTAGGAAAAGGTTTGGGATTGGGTAGGAGCTTCAAAGCTTTTACTGAGCCTGACTGGGCGATGGCGCAGTGGATAAAGGATCGGACTGGGATGTGGAGGGCCCAGGTTCAAGACCCCGAGGTCGCCAGCTTGAGCGCGGGCTCATCTGGTTTGAGCAAAGCTCACCGGCTTGGACCCAAGGTCGCTGGCTCGAGCAAGGGGTCACTCAGTCTGCTGTAGCCCCCCCCATCAAGGCACATATGAAAAAGCAATCAATGAATAACTAAGGTGCCACAACAAAGAATTGATGCTTCTCATTCATCTCTCTCCCTTCCTGTCTGTCCCTCTCTCTAACTCTATCACTGTGACAAAATAATTAAATTTTTTTTAAAAAAAAACCTTTTACTGAGAAAGAGGAAATTAACTCGAGTAGGGGCCTTGCTCCAAGGTCAGTCTACAACATGGGAAGGGAATAACTCAAATGTTCATTAATGGCTGAATGGAGAAATAAACTGTGATATACAACACACAATGGAATGTTATTCAGCCATAAAAAGGAAGGAGATGCTGGCACATGCTGTGACATGGATGAACCTTGAAAATATTCTGCTGAGGCCCCAGCTGGTTGGCTCAGCAGTAGAGCATCATCAGCCTGGCATGTGGATGTCCCGGGTTCAATTCCCGGTCAGGGCACACAGGAGAAGTGCCCATCTGTTTCTCTATCCCTCCCCTTCTTGCTTCTCTCTCTCTCTCTCTCTCTCTCTCTCTCTCTATCTCTCCCCCTCCTGCAGCCATGGCTCGATTGGTGCAAGTTGGCCCCAGGCACTGAGGATGGCTCCATGGCCTCTGCCTCAGGCACTAAGAAGAGCTCAGTAACTGAGCAATGCCCCAGAGGGGCAGAGCATTGCCCCCTAGTGGGCTTATTGGATGGATTTCAGTTGGGGTGCTTGCAGGAGTCTGTCTCTGCCTCCCCTCCCCTCATTGAAAAAAAAAGAGAAAGGAAAAAAAAAATATTCTGCTGAGTGACACAAGCCAGACCCAAAGGACAAATACTGTATAACTCTACTTATATGAGGTCCCCAGAGTAGTCATACTCATAGTGACAGAAAGTAGAATGGTGGTTGCCAGGGGCTGAGGGAGGGGCATGGGGAGTTAATGTTTAATGGGGACAGAAGTTCCGTTTGGGAAAATGAAAATGTTCTGGAGATGGATGGTGGTGGTGGTCGTAACAATAATGTGAAGGTACCGTATTTCCCTGTGTGTAAGATGCATCTTAATTTTGGGGCCCAAAATTTTTTTTTAAAAATGTATTACATAAAGTTATTGAACTCAAGTTTTATTCATCATAAAATTCATACAACTCACCCACGCAAAAAAGCGGGAAATGAAAGTAAAAAAATCTACAACCACTGTATAAGACGCACCCAGTTTTCAGACCCCAATTTTTTTTTAAAAGGATGTGTCTTATACATGGGGAAATATGGTACTTAATACCAGTAAACTGCATACTTCAAATGGCTACAATGGCAAATTTTATGTTATGTGTCATTTGCCACAGTTTGTTGAAAGCAGGGAAAAGGTCCAAGAGTGGTGCTGGGATGACTGCCCGAGTCTATGTTTGTGTGCACAGACACATGTGGGCCACTGGACATGGCCAGAGCTGGCCGGGACAGAGCCGGCTGACCCAGGACCAGCCAGACCGAGCGGGTGGGCTCTGGAGTTCTAGATGAGGCTGTGAAGAGCACTCCCTGAAGGCAACGAGGAGCAGAAGGCCAGGTGTTCTGTGCAAGCCTGAGCAGCCTGCCACCCTAAAGAGCTACTAACTACTGACCGCCTGCGTGGAACAGCAGGAGGCAGCAAGCGAGGACCCCGGGGGACATCGTGGGGCAAAACCAGGAGATGAACCCATTTACCATAAAGGCCAGGGAAGGCGGCCTTTCTCTGAGGAAGGGAGAGGAAGGAACAGCCAGCCCGTGGAAAGCGGACTCTCCCGGAAGCCATGGCCGAGCCCCCGCCTCCCTGTGTGTGGGCAAATGGTCACTCCACCTAGACTCAAAGGCCCAGTGCGGTGACAGCTGGGGAGCACACAAATGAGCTGACATTGATAAGTGCTTAAATTGGATAATGTCAGTTCTCATCCATCTCGGTTCTCCCTTTCTCGGATAATCCTCTAGTGTTTAACAAGATGAATGGGGCGGAAAACAAGGAGAGGATGGGAGAGGGTGGCTGAAAGCAACAGAAGGTTCAAATCAGACCTGCCTGACCTCCGCACTCCCTGCCCTGCGGCTTCACTGTGTGGGAGTCCTCGCCGGTGGCCACGGACCGTCCTGCCCCCCAGCACAGGAGCTCTACCTGCCCCCCAGCACAGGAGCTCTACGATAGCAAAGACTTCAGCTCGCGGCTCCCCCAGTCCAGCACCCTGGACAGCACCGAGGGCAGCCGTCCTCCATACACATTTCTAACGTGCGCCAATAGAGGTAAGTGGAGTGGATCTTTCTAGACAGAAGGGAGGCGGGACCAGGAAGGTTTTTTAGGGGAGTGAGATATCTGCTCTGCAGAGACACTGCTAATGCTTTCACAGTGTCCTCTAACTTCTCCTCTGCTGACCCTGAAGTATCGGTTCTTTTTATAGATAAGGAAACTGAGGCTGCAAGGGATTGAGTGATAGGCCCAAAGTTACACACTCAGGGAATGCAAGCGCTGAGCTGTGAACCCAGGTCTGTCGATTCTATACTCGTTCCAGCCTGGGCACCTCGGCAGGAGTGACCCGGAGGGGGCCAGGAGGGCTAGAGAAGGAACGCAGGGGCATGGCACGGAGGGGTACAGGAAACTGTGCAGGACAGAGACCTGGGGAGGATGGCAGGGCAGGGGGACGGGAGTGGCCAGTGTGAGAGAAGGGACCAGAGGCCTCCTGACCTTTGCGCCCGTCCCTCTGGAAGTCCACGTGGCACCACTCGCCATCATTGACCTTGCGGCTGGACGCCCGCAGCTTGATGCCCCCAGAGCCCATGTCCAGCAGAAGGTAGAGGTAGCCATCCAGCAGCTCCATGGCAAAGTAGTCAGCCCGCTGGGTGGAGCTGTGGCCGCCAGCGCCGGCTGCAGCCACGGCCCGCAGGCCCTGGCTGAAGAGCAGCAGCCCATTGGGCTCCGTGGTGCGGAAGTCCAGGGAGATGGAGCCGGTGCGCTTGGCGCTCCAGCGGGGCAGCGCCACGAAGGCCTCAGGGCTCTCGAAGGTCACGGGGTCCAGAGCAGCCACATCTTCGCAGCGGAACGACAGGTCGCCCTGCAGCTTCATCTTGGGGTCCCCTTCCTTTGCCAGGCGGGACAGCTCCAGCTTGAAGTCATTATTCTTGTAGACCACCTGCAGGGGGCAGGGGCAGAGGTAGGGAGAAGAAGCAGAAGCAGCTGAGGGCCTGGCCGCTCCTGCCCAGCAGCTGCCACGCCATGGGGCCCCGCCACCCGGCCTGGGGTCCCTGCTCAGCACCACCAGTCCACTGGCGTGGCCTCTGTTGTAGAACTTCACACACAGAGGCTGTGAACAAGCAAGTGCCATGCCCCCCTATTCTCTCTGTCCCATCTAGTGTCCAGCACTAGAACAGGGACCCATTCATAAGAATGGCAAGACAATCACAGCCACCATCTGGTTGACATTTCCCAATTGGCCAAGTCTTTCTGTTTACACTCTCGTGTGCTCCTCACAGCCACCTGAAGAAGGAGGCACTGACCACTCATTATACCGATGTGGAAACTAACAGTTAGACAGGCTAGGGGACTCGCCAAGGTCACCGAGCTAGTGAGCGGAAGGGCTGGGACTCAAACACAGGGGTCTGGTCTCCATATCCAACTGCTGCCTCGAGGGTCCTCTGAGAAGACAGGGGACTTCCAAGGCTCAAGGGAGGGCAAGAGAAGCCTCTTAGTGGAGCCAACGGCCTTAGGATTTGAAGGGGGAAGGTGTCCCACCATGGGAGGCACAGAGGCCCCAGGCAGCTGGCCGGGTCAGACCACATCCCCCTGACAGGGCCCAGGGTTGCTGGGCTGGCCCAGCCCTTGCCTAGCCCTACTCACGTCCTTGAGGCAGCCCATAAAGTTGTTGCTGACGGGCGAGCCCGGCAGGTCAGCTGTGTTGGGGCTGCCCCCAATGTAGAAGAAGTCATCAGAGCCCAGCATGGTGTAATCCTCCTGCGTGTAGCCTGTGGTGGTCAGGATCCCGTCCACCGAGATGGTCACCTGCCCGGCCCAGGGAGGGAGGGGGAGAGACAAGGAGACAGCCGGCATCAGCTCCCTGGGGAGAGCTGAGGGCTGGGCGAGGGAGGGGCCCGGGGGCGAGGGCGGAGGGGGCCCCCCATTTTTATGTCTGCTTGTCTCGGAGGAGGAACAGTGGGGGGAGAGAGGAAAGTGGGGAAAGGAGGCAGCACAAGATTTGATGGTTTCAGGGTGGGCTAAGGCCTGCCCCACGCCCCCAGCTCAGCAGACAGAGGCTGGAGGGTACTGAAGCGCTCACCAAGAACTGGTTCCTGGAAGTGGCTGCAAATGGAAGGGGGACCCCAGGTCAGGGCTCCAGGAGGGGGGATGCAAATGGCACCCTCAGCCCCCTCTTCCTGCAGGTGCTCTCTGGACCCACATGGGATTTCAGCGTGTCTCACATCAACGTGGCAGAGAACACGTGGGAACTTGGTGGCTTCGACTCACCTGCAGCTCCCCCTTCAGGGCGCTGAGGAGTCCTTCCAGGCTTAGCCCAGCAGGGAGGAGGCAGAAAGCAAGGGCATGAGGATCGAGAACTCAGATATTCCTGGGGAGTCTTGGAACTTCCTGGGGGACGCGGAACATCCTTCAGGGCTGAGTCCCACCACTCCGCTCCTTTCCTGAGTCTGTCTCTACCCCAGGTCCCTCTGGACTCGGGTCACTCTCATGTCTCCCAAGGAGAGGGCAACACTTTACCTATTCCTTCCTCTGTCTTCCCTACTGATGCCACCATCATACTCTAGGGAGTCGGGGCCAGGTTAAAGAGAGAACAGAGGGTCAGAGGTCTAACCTCCTGGTACCCCTTGACCCAGGGCTGAAAAGTTGAGTGAAAAAGCAAGATGGATAAGAATGGGGTGGGGAATGTCTGGTGTTCCAACGAGGTGAGAAGGGTTCAATAGTGGCCTGGGAAAGGCAGAGTGATACTGGGGGGTGAGGGGGGTGACAGGGGCAGGAAACTCCTGAACTACCTCCCCAGGCAAGTGCCCACCTGGCCCCTGAGAAACCCATAGGAATAGCCCATCAGGGCTCCAGACGCCCAGCAAGGTGGTGGGGGCAGAGTCAAGGTCTGTGGGACCATGAGAGCCCACTCCAGGAAGGCAGGTTTCTGAAAGGCCATCAGGAAGCAGACACGCGCTTCCACAGGCCACAGCTCACCCTGCTCCCCGCTCCCCTAAAGTGCTTCAGCACCCCTCTGCCGGCAAAGTCTGGAGACTGATGTCCCCACCCATACCAGTCCAACTGCTCATGCCACCAGCCATCTTCCAGCAACTGGTCTCCAGTGTCCCACTGTCACGGGGGCAGGGGTGGGTGCTAGGAACTCCTAAGAGACATGAGCAGAATGGGAGCAAGGGGAACCTCCCCCACAGGACGCTTGAGCCCCCCGTGTGCTAAGCTGGAGGCTCCCAGTGAGCGGGGAGAGGGGCTGAGCAAAGCCAGGGCGAAAGAAGCCCCTTCCTGGGGACCATCAAACCTTGTGCTGGGGGGACCAGGTTCAAGGACAGATGGTAAGGGGGTATCTTTGTGGAAGGGGGCAGTGTGAAAGCTCCTGAGTCTGGTTTTGAGGGGAGGGCTGGTCATCATGTTTATTTCTTCTTCCCTCCATCCCACCCGAGGCTGGGAAGTGGGGGTCTGGGCAGAAAAGGGAAGGGTCAAAGTATTAGTCACAAAAACATGCAGACAAGATTAGACCCGGCAGAAGGGGGCTGGAGAGGGGGGGAAGGGGACTGGGCTGCAGGGGTGGGGCAAAGACAGGGAGGGTGGAAGGGTAAGGGGTCTGTCTCTCTGGGAAAAATGCCATTCCATCCTGCCCTCCACCTCCACTCCTGAACTGGGCCACTAATTAGTTCCTGAGGCTACATGTGGTAACCCCAAACAGACACTCAGCTGCTAAAGGGTGCGCACCTGTCCTGATGTGTCCCTGTAGACCCACCAATCCCAGCCCAGTCTCCAGGGACACAGCACAGTCATTATAGGTGATCATCAAGTCACTTTATGACTCAAGATCACATTTGAATCTCACTGCCTGTGTCCCACCTATAAATCCTCTGCCTCAGGAACCTTTGGTGGACAGAGCCTCAGTCTGCCGAGACTGCTCTAACCAGGCACCCCTCCTCCCAGCCCCCAGTGGAGGTCCTTCTGGCCTCCATCAGTATGCTCGGCCTTCTAGTCCACCCAAGGCACTCACCTGGCCTCCCACCCCAGCCCCAGAAGCCAGGGCACCGGCAACTGGCATCTTCTTCGCCCTGTGGGCTCTGTTCGGCCCGGTCCATTGGGCCAGCTCACCTGCCTGTGCCCTCTCAGAATTAGAAGGACCGGACTGGGGAGGAGGTCCCTCCAGACTGGGTGCACACCTGCCCCCCGGCCCCCACAGCTTTATACACGTCACGGCCACGTGGGGCCCGCTAGCAGACTAGGGTAGCCTTAATCATCCTCCTGTCTGTCCCTCAACTCACAACTACTTTTTTAGAGCAGCCCTGGCCCGGGGAGTGGGGGGGACAGGGCGGCAGGAGGAGGGTAGCATCAGAAGATGCAGGGAGGAGGGGGCAGCCTGGGGGGGTAGAGAAAGTGGGGACGGGCACTGGGTGGAAAGGAAGCCAAGGGCAGGGGGATGGAGGAAGGTCTCTGGGGAAGGCAAGGAGGGAGATGACAGATTAGTAAAACCAACTGTTCCCTCAGACAAATCAAAGTCCAGACACAAAAATGGCAGGTTCGTTAGTAAAAGCCGGAAACAGGGGAACAAATCCCCTGTCCCCCTCCACCCTCGGGGTTCATGATGCCCCTGCCCCCCAACCCCCGCCCCGCGCAGCTTCTGGAAGGGGGAGGGCCGGCAGGGAAGGGGGCAGGGGCCATGCAACACAGAACAGCCACTGCACCAAGGCACATGCGGGTTAGAGGGCCCGGCCGGGCGGCCCGGCAGGAGAGGCGGGAGGACACAGCCACTGGCGAGGAGTGAGAAGGCGTGCGGGCCAGGAGACAGGGGAGAGCAGAGATGGAGGTGAAAGAGCCTTGGGCGCGGGCAGGAGAAGCCTCCTTCCTGCAGAGGAGGGGAGAGGGGCTCTCACTAGGACAGATGTCTATGAGTGGTAGTAGACAGGGAAGGGGCGTTAGACTCAGACCTGCCCCACCAGAAGGTGACCCAGGCGTGCTCACTCCCTCCGCCCACTCAGCACTGATCACGAACCCCAGACACACCTGCTCATACACCACACCCCACTGGAGGCCGTGGGGGAAGTCCCAACGGGCTCAATTCCAACCAGCATCCTTGTCATCATCAGGACCACGGCTAGGGCCCCGAGACACAGCAGGGACACTGCACCCAACCCATACCGGTCCACTCAGCCAGTCCACTCAACACAGACAGGTCGGGCCGAGTGGGGACTGAGGGGGCCAGGAGGAAAGAGCCATGCCCAGTCAAGGAGGACAGTGGGGAGCACCGAGCACATAGGAGCTCAGCCCCCAGCCGCAAAGCCCAGGCTCTGTTCCCCGGGAGCAGGGAGGGGGGCTGGAGGCGCCACAAGGGGCCGCCTGCCACCCGGGTGGGCTCTCCACCTCCCCACTGACTTGTCTCTCTTCTGCTCTGCTCAGCACCCTACTTGGGCAGGCTGCTAGGATGTGAAACCAGGCCCTAGCCACAGAGCCCCCAGGGGCACTGCTTGTCCACATGCCCCAGGAAGAAAGGCTGGGGAGGACTGAACTCCCCTCTGGCATCGCCCAGAGCCTTTCTCGGTTTCCTGCGATGATCGCAGTCACCAGCCTCCTTGGAAGGGGCTTATTTGGGGGGAAATAAGATTGAACAAGGGAACGTGTTTTGAACTCGTGAGTGGACTGGATAGGCTTTGGGGATTCATGAAGCCCCTTGACATTGTAGACAAAACTACATCAGTGGGCACTTTGTTTTCCTCTGAGAGGCCGTTCCTGTGTCATCCAATTCGCAAAGGCTTCGGCCAAGCCAGCCGAAGGTGGTTAACTCAGAACGGGGCGGGGCGGGAGCAGAGAATGAAGGCGCAAAAGGCCATCTGAGGCATGCGCACAGCCTCGCTACCTGTTTAGGTTTAGCCGTCTGTTTGGGGTAGGGAAGAAACTAGAGACTGGCTGGAAAGACAAGCCAGGAAGATGACCTAGCCAGCAGTTATAGCCCAACGGTATATCCCGACATCTGGGTTGGATAAAGTTTGGGAATAGAGACTTCAGGTCAGAAATCCTGAGTTCTTAGCCTTTACCAGTTTCCAGAACAACCTCATTCTATCTCTCGGACTCTCATCTGTAAACGGGGTTTAAGCACTTCCATCATTCCCCCTTCTCTCGGGCTGACTGTGAGGATCAAACGAGACAGCTGAAAAGGAAGCACTGACATCTTCCATAATTGGCTATGTGACCCCAGGCTTCTTCTGGGCCCAGCTTCCCCATCTGTTAACTGGGAATCATCTCTGCCTGGAATCTAGACATTCACTGAGTTTAAATGATATTCAAAAGGTGAGAGCTATTTAGAGGAACCAAAGCCCTGGGTGTATGTACAAAGAACTATTATTATTATATTTTTACCAAAAAACTTCCATCAGCCTGACCACACCCAAACCAAATGTCTCAACTGGTTGGCCTTTCTGGTTTGTATCCACCCTCTCCCCCAAAGAGAAATGTTCAAATAAGAAAAGAGTTAGTAAAAATAAATAGAGAACCAGGCTGAGGAATGCCCAGGAAGCAGAACATGTTGAACATTGCCTCTTGCGGCACCCCGTTCTCTGACTCCAGTCTTGGCCTGAAAAGAGCTGGCCCCCGGGACAGATTTCTAAGGGTGTATGAGGCCACCCCGAGACAACCAGCTCTGATCGTCATCAGCGCTGCTCATGCTGAACTTCGGGGATGGAGAATTCAGCAGCGACTTCCCTCACCAGGGAGGAAGCCAGACGGGATTCTCTGCTTCTTAACCAGCTTACGCAAGTCACCGTGTCTCTCCTCCTCCCCAGGCTTGTCTCCTGAGGTGTTCTGGGGTTTCTGCAGTTATTTTAGGACTCATTCCTAAGAAGGGATGGTGATCGGGTCTCCAGTGGGGCCAGCAACAGAATTCTCCAGGGTTTGTTGGGAGAAGGGAATCATGGTCTTTACCAAACATCTCTGCCCTGGAAACACTGAGCTGATCAGTTCGCATGTTACAGAACTTAATACAATTATAAGTCCCTTTACAGCGTCCAGATGCTTTTGCTTCTGTGACCCTGCCTGACCTTCACACCGACCCCATGAAATAGACAAGGCAGGTGTACAATCAGCCCATTTGCTAATGGAGCTTTAGCCCCAGGTCACACGGCCAATTTTTAACTGAACTGAAACTAGAAGGTCTGCAAGGCCCTAAGTCTCGGATGGCAGGCCCCAGGTGCAGGGGGTACGCTACATGGGCTTATCTTGCCTCCCTTCTGCCCCCAAAGTCACAGCGAAGCTCTGTAAAGAGAGTTCCGACAAGTACTCAATGGCCTGGCCCAAGAAGTGGGCAGCATCTCAATCCTAGAAGCAGCAGTGGACACCAGAGACTGTGGAGGGGTGGGACTGGACCACCGAATGGCTCCATTCAACATGGGGACAGCTGGGAGTGACCTGATAAGCTCTCGGATTGGGGAGCGCTAGGGTGGCTACAGCGACAGGCACTGGCTCATGGGCAGGGCAGAGGACAGGCTACCGCGAGCCTGTGGGTGCAGGGACACACAGAATAGGTCAGGCCTGGCCTCAGAGGCAGAGCCTCCAGGGGAGGCAGGGGGAGGGGGCCACTAAGCTCGGGAGCCGCACGATCACGCTTCCCGCCTTGCCGGCCTGGCAGCCACACGGGCCTTGGAGGCCGGGAAGGCCAGGCAGCTGCGCCAGGCAGCGTGGGCCCCGTGGGAGCAGACACGTCCATCTGCAGGGTCCCCGGCCTGGTGCTCAATCACTCTGCATTATTAATAGGCGATGACTAACCGCCTGCTGCCGCAGGGCCGGGCCAGGGCAGGCACCAGGGAATCCCCGGGGACAGCGCACAGCAGGGCCTGCGGGCACACCCTCCTAAGGCGAGGCCCAGAGCGAGGGGCCAGCCCCGCCCCGCCCCTGCTGCTGCCCCCACGCTCACCCCGCACAGAGCCCTCCCCAGGCTCAGAAGCACACACAGACACAGCCCGGCATTCACACATGCAGCGTCACCAGCAGAGTCTCAGACGCACCGCACAGTCTCCCACTAACGCTCCCTAAATGTCACACCAACGTTTACACACACTGCACCCACACACCAACACACACCAGCAGCATTTACACAGACACCCACACCGACACTCACAGGGATGGAGCCAACCCAAACAGAGGAGCTTGGTGACAGCCACCCCAACTTGACCCCGGCTGGGTGTCCTCCTCTCAGCCCCTCAACAGGGAAGGAAACTGACCCCGGTCAGAGGCCATGCTCGCTCGACAGGCAGGGAGGGGACAGAGGGGGAGGAGAGGGGGACGGGAAGGGAGACAGTGTGAAGCACAGTGTTAGTCAGAGAAGCAGAGCTGTGGGGGGAACTGGACACTGTCCCTGGTGGGGGGGGAAGACCATTCGTGCCATGCAAAATGTGGGGGAAGACGGACCCAGGAACCCTCAAGGTTGAGAAGGGAGAGTGGGATGTCACCTCTTCCCTGGCAGCCAGCATGGGGCAGCCCCCGACCGGTATGAACTGGTGATGTGAAGGTGCTCTCCGGACTGGTCCCAGGCTGCTGCGTGTCCCCCCAGGCCATTGCTGCACACCCCCCCCCAGAACCTGCCCAGCTGGCTGCCACCGGAGGGCACACCCCCAGCCCCTCCTCCAGCTCAAGGGTCCTGTCGGGGAGCTGACAGTGAGCAGAGCAGAGCGTGTCATGGGATGGTGTTTTCCATGGATTTTCAGGAGACCAAGAAAGAAATTAAAGAAAAAAACGAGGGAGAAGGGGAAAATGAACAAAACAAAGCAATAGAAATAAGCAGCATCGGGTCTGGTCTGACCAGAGCGATGGACACGGGCCTGCCCCCGGGCCTCCGGCCAGGAGTCTGAATCCGGGACTCGGGGCTTAGGGCAGGGACAGGCCAAATTCCTCGGTTTCCATTTGTCTTTTGGATTTGAGTTTGGACCAAAAAAGGAAAGAAAAAGGGAAAGAGGAAAACTAAAGGAGAAGCAAAAGAAAAAAAAAAAATCTAAAGATTGTCCAGGACGCAAAAAAAAAAAAAGAAGAGCGAAACAACCAAAACCAGAGGGGCAAGGAAACAAAAGAGGGAGAATCGAACAGTTAAAAAAACCCACGGCAAACCAAACGGTAAGACAATTAGAGTGATATCTACCAGATAATGCAGTTTGTTTACCATAGCGTGTCCAATCCCTGCGTGCTTCACCGGAGATAGGGGGAGGGGTGGGGGCAAAAAAAACAACAACAACGAAGACGACAACAAAGGGACAGAACGAAAGAAAAGAAAAATAAAATGACCAACTGTGAAACTCAAGGAAGGAGGAAAAATATATAACCAGATATATTTGGTTGTTGATTCAGACCCTCCCACCTTAGGTTCAGCTAAGTATTTTGCTTAAAGAAAATTAAATTATGATGGGAAGGAGAAATAAAACACATACAAGAAATTAAATCCCTTCTTCTCCTAAGCCCTCCCCAACCTCTCGCCTGGCTTTCCCCTCCCCCACCCCCATCCCCTCCCGGAGGAAGAGTCGCTGCAGAGAAGGGGAACAGTTAGAGACCTTGGTTAGTAGAGAAGAAAACAACAAAAGAACTGGACTAAGAAAGCAAAGACTTAAAAGATGGCCGACATTCCGCAAATGAGACAGAAAGGTTAGTTCAGTCTCTCACTCATACCTTGCCCCACCTGTCCCTGCCCGTCCCTTGGTGCCCTGGGTTATAAGCGTGTTAGTAACACACACAGAGTTGGCAACGGGGTTTTCCAACAGAGGGTGAAAGAGGGGAAGGCAGGGGGTTAAGAAGCAGACCTGATTATGCAGTATTAGTAAACCCTATCAGCTGAAATGTTAGGAAGTCGGGGGGAGGAAGGGGGGAGCACAGGTGTGAGAGAGGGATGAACTATTGACTTGGGTCATGAACAGGGTTGGGGGGAGGGGGTACTGGCTAACTGGTCAACCAGGTGGCTTTCCAGAGAACTGGCTAAAGAGTGAGTTGGTGCTGGCCAGCTAGCTGACCAATGACCATGTTGTGTTAATGGGTTAACTGTTTGGTGACGGGCCAGCTGGCTGTCAGGCTAGGAGAAGAGGGGCCCAACGCCCCTAGAGAATCACAGGAGTGGCAGAATTTCATTTGGGGACAAAGGGAAGGGGTTCCCAGGAGCACAGAAGGGGATCTGGGTGTCTGCTTGTCCTGGGGATGCAGGACAGGCAAAGAGATCCAGGGAGGCATGGGGAAGGGGCAGCTCCTCTTTTTGTTTTTATTTTTCTCTGTTTCTCTTCCTTGAGGAAGGAAGAGAGAGTAAGGTGTCACCAGAATGAGAAAAAGGAAACCTTGCCCTCCGTGGGCTGGCGGAGGGCGCACTCTCAAATTGCATCTAACCGGCCCAGACTCCCCCCCCCCCCCGCCCCTCTCCCGCCCATAGCCCGTTATTCTCTCCTGCCTGATTCGACTTTGCAGGGCCCACATTGCCCAGGAACTTCCCCGGGTTCTTCAGTGGCCCCACCCACATCCTCTTATGCTCCTCTGGGCAGCTGTCCATCCCAGAATTAAGCGCCCTCCACCGCCACCCCTGCAAGTCTCTGGGATTGCTAAAGCTTTCCCAGCAGCCCAGCTTCCTCCCAGGCCCAGCCCTGGAGCCCTGAGCTGCCACCGCCCACAGCCAGCACCAGAAATTCACGCCCCCCTCCACACCACACCATAAAAAGGCACAGAGGCCCACCTACCTCTAACTTCCTTTACTCCTCCCTAAACTATAAGCCAGCTTCTTCTACCCCCAAGTTCATTTTCTCTTCTCATAGCCAAAGACAGCAGCAACCACCACCTTCAAAATTACTCTGATCTTTGGGGAAGAGATGTCAAAGGGACTGAGGCAGCTTCACTTAGAGCATCAGAGATGGAGGGACACTATTGTTCGATGTCCATTAAATAAATACTAAACTGCACACCCCAAAGCAGTGATTTGCGAGAAGGAAAGGGATTCTAGGGACAGAGTCATTGGTTAGAGAGTTATTATAACCAGTGGGCACAGGGCTAATTCAGTAACACAATTAATAAGGGCCTCGTATAATTAAAAATAACAGAATTCAATATTTAGCAGCTATAAGTGCTGGATGACCAGTACTGATCAGTAGTGATGCAGAAGCAGTTCCCATAGCAGGAGGATGAGAGTCTGACTGTGGGGGCAGTGATGGGTGAGGAGATTACGAGTGATTCGAGAACTAGCACTGTCAGTGAGTGGGCCTGTCGTGAAATGAAGAGGCCAGCTAGTGAGAAGAAGGAACAGCTGGCTGTAGGGCGGCTAAACCGATTGCAACAAAAAAGGTAAGAGCCACCTGACCTCACCGCACCGGCAGAACAAGGCATGAAAAAAGGCTTTCTTTGGAGGAGAAATGCAACTACTCTTTTGAAATAGAACTGGATGTGAAAACTAAAATTTAAAAGAACAGTTTTCAGTGTTCGTGGACAACCTCCATTTTAACAAATAGAAGAGCAAATCCAGAAACCAGATTAAGGGGAAAGAGATGTGAGTTCGGAGCCTGGGCCTACCACTAAGGTGTCCAGAGATCCAGGCTTCCTCTGAAGGTTGGAGTGGGAGACAGGGGGGCACTCCAGACCTAGGGACTTGTGACATGTCAGCCTTGCCTTTGCAAATGGCGGGATCTAGAGAGCTGAGCTTCCGACCAACAGCTGAGCAGTGAGGGGCGCTCTGCCCACTCACAGAAACAGAACAGGAGCCCCAGGGCGGCGAACTCGATGAGGGAGGAGGGCATCGAGTCATCGAGGAGGAAAGTCAGTCATTCCATCAAATGCAAACTTCCCACAGCCAAGGATTTTGGCACAAAACCATACCCATCTCCACTTGAACTCTGAGTGTAGCCGCCGTCCCCAAAGAAAGCCAGAGGGGATTACACATAAAAATCACAGAAGTCTGTACGAATGCCGGCTCTGTGAAACCAGAGCAAGAGAAGGACAGAGCAGAAAAGAGGCGCCCCTTCCACTCAGAGAGAAGAGGGCCCCTTTCCCAAGAGACAAGCAGACATGCAGTTGGTTTCAAAAATTGAGAACATCCCAGAATAGCAGGACCACAGATGAACTACAGCCCCCTTTGCCTTTTGTTCAATGACAACAGCCAGGCCCACCCGGGAGGCAGAGGCCCGGGGGGGAGGCCAGACCGGCTTCCAGGCCTGCCACTTCCTAACGGATAGCTTTGGGCAAGTTCTTCACCCTGCCAAGTCTCTACTTCCTCCCCAGGAGCAGGGGAGTGTCTCCCACTTCACAGGAAGACTGAAAAACTTAGTGAGATACAAAAGAGAGATAAGACCGCAGCACCTGAGGGCTGGCAGAGGAGATGTGACAGTGCCACCTGAGGGCGGCTGTGAGAGGGGAGCGGTCCTGGGGGAATGCAGGGGGGCACTTCCTCCTGGCTTTGTAAAGCTAATGGGAGCCCTTCCCAGAGGACAAGAGGTAGTTCAGTGATCATATGAAATACATCTGCTGGGTCCTTGTGTCCAAACCTCACCAACTGGCTTCAAGAAAGAGCCCCAGTGAACCAGAGAAAGAAAGGGGGAAAAAAAACAACAACTAGGAAAACAAGGAGGAACAATCAATAATTGCTGGTATTAAGCCCTCAAGGAGCTTACCACCTAGAAATAGAGAAAAGAAATGAACGCAAATATTGACCACACTGAGGGGAGGTCGGATGGCGCTGTAACAAAGCAAAGAACAAAGACGGGTTGCGGGTGGGAGGATGAAGGGACGTTTTGGAAAGAAGGGGCCTGAGGACTGGGAAGGGCCAGCTGCTGGTAGTGGAGGAGAGCCTTTCCACGCCCCCAGGGGCCAGGCCTGTGCTTTGCCTCCTCGTCTCCATCAACAGAGGCCCACTTCCACATCAAGCAGCTAAGCGCAGGGATGTTACGCAACTTGCCTCGAGCCTCTCAAACTAGTGGCAGAGCTGAGATTAGAACCCAGCCTGTCTGACTCACAACGCAGCTCTAGGATTTCACCGGGAGGAAAGCAGGGTGAGAGCTTGTGTCTGTGGGAGAAGTGTGGGAGCAAAGGGGGCGCTGGGGAAGCCAGCGTAGATGGAGCAGGCAAAGGGGCACAGTTAGAGCCTACAGCAGGGCGAGTGAGTGGCCAGAGAAGAAGACTGGCCCAGGCTGGAAGGTGGGAGGGGGACCCCAAAAGTCTGGAGGACCTCATCTTCGGAGAACGCCTCCGTGGGGCCAGGAGAGCTCCTGGAAATCTCCACACTGAGAAGCAGCATCTTGGGAGCTGGAGAGGAGGAAGCAAGCAGCGTGGCTCCCAGCTGCGGGGCGGGCTAATGATGAGACGGTTTGCACTCGGCTCCCGTGGTGGTGGAGGCAGGCAGGGTATGGGAGGAGAGCGGACCCAAGACTAAAATAGCCCTCAGGGAATCCTCAAAGGTAATCACTCCTGCAAAGATCCCCCAAGGACACCTCCAGCCACAGTGGCCTCAGGCAGGGTTGGAAGGGAGAAGGCGAGAGCCAGCGCTGTCTCCATCAGGCCTCTTCCAGCCCCAACCCCCGTGTTCTGAGAGCCTCTTCACGACCTTGGGGACAATCACCTAGTTCAGGGGGGAGAGGGGAAATTCTGCCTCCTTCCGGTCTTTGGAGCTGGCCTCTCAACCCAGGACCAAGGGGAAGGGAGACCCCCCCCCCAGTGCCCAGTCGGCAGACCCACCCCAGCCTGGCCTTTCTAATACCTTGAGGAGAACAGCGTGGAACCTGGTGTTCTCAGACCCTGGAGTCTACCCTGTGAGGGAAGCAGATGTCATTTCTAACATTACCTCCTCTGTTCTTGCTTGCCCACAAAACCTGGGGAGACAGGACACTGGTTTAAAACCGCCCAGCCCCAACTCATCACACCCCTCAGATCACAGAAGGACTTTTCCAGTCCAAGGACACCATCTGGGCACTGTAGAAACTTGTTTGGGCAGGGCTTCTGCATCCCGGCACTCCTGGCCTTTGGGGACATCTTCTTCGCTGTGGGGCTGTCCCATGCTCGGTGAGATGTTTAGCAGCGTCCTGACTTCTATCCACTAGATGCCCGCAGCACCCTCTCCTGAGCTGTGATAGCCCGAAACATCTCCTGGGAAGAGGCGGGCACACCACCCTCGATCAAGAACTACTACTATTCTAGGGACAACAGGACCCAATAACTCAGGGGTCCCCAAACTTTTTACACAGGGGGCCAGTTCACTGTCCCTCAGACTGTTGGAGGGCTGCCACATACACTGACCACCAATGAAAATGAAAGAGGTGCCCCTTCAAGAAGTGCGGCAGGGGGGCCGGATAAATGGCCTCAGGGGGCCGCATGTGGCCTGCGGTCATAGTTTGGGGACGCCTGCTAACTTACTCTTAGAAGCCTTTGAAAGACGGGCCTCCGAGGGGCTTGGTGAGGATAAACCCGCCACAGGTGAGGCCATGGGTGAGGGCAGAGGTGGTAGCACCGTCCCGAGGCCGGCCTTCCCCTCGCTGGCTGCGGCACCATTAAAAGGCCGTACCTCTTTATGGGCGTGGACTAGAATAAAAAAAAAAATACCCCAGAAACCCTTTTCAAAGAGGCTCTTGATCAGAGTCTTTAAGCAGATACTGTCCTTGGCCCTGAAGGCCTATGTTCGGGTCAGCATGGCCTGACCCTGCTCTACCCTGCCCAGAAGGACAGGCCGGGGGAAGTCGTTTCTATCCGTTACCAGCTGGATCCATGACACTGTGAGTCCCAGGAAGAGGCTACCAGGGGTCCCTGTCCACACTCAGTGCTGCTGAGACCAGGCCCCGTCCCCTCTGCGGCTCTCCCACCTCCCTTAGCCGCAGCCCTCTCCCTCTTCTCCACGTCTCTCCAGCTCCTACAACAGGTAGTTTCCGTCCCTCGGCTGGCACCCCCGTGGCTCTGCCCACTTCACTCTTAGCAGACTCATCCTGTCTCCTCAAGAGCTGACAGGCTGGTAGGGCTGCCTCTTCTCCCTCCGCGCACAGTATGGACACACAGTGCGTTTGGTGGCCAAATGATGCACAGATAGGGACTCTGAGCTTGCAGCGTCTCATTGCCAAAGGCAGTAGTACCATGTGACAGTGCTGGTTCCCCAGAGGGAAAGCAAGCAAGAAGCACCAATGGCAACCCAGACACACACACACACACACACACACACCCCACAGTAAAATGTGCATGATACATAAAAGTATGACAGAGTTACCTGACACACTCAGGTTTGCCCAGACAGTGGTGACAGCACAGGACAAACCTCTGACTTGGTCAGGGGAATGATGTGACATGAAGAGGGGCATTGCACCAAGGCGGAGTGCCCCCAATGAGCATGCCACTCTGCAGAGCACAAGGGGCACTAAGAACAGGTGCCTGGGAAGGGGCCCAACTGCAAGAGCAGCCTCCGAAGAGCAGCAGGGTCCCTCAGGGCGTTGGTGAGGAAAGGAACACGGAGGAGGACCCGGGAGATCGTCCCTCAGCAGAGTTGAGGAAGAACAGGTAAGAAGAGCGAGAGGTCAGCCGGAATTCCGGTCCCCACTGACAAGCCTTTCAGCGGAGGAAGGGGAGAAGGAGGAGGAGGAGGAGGATGACGATGATGAAGAAGGACAACCAGAGCCAGGAAGCACAGAGACGAGAACTAGTAAGAGAAGGGCTGTAAACCAGCGGCGATAGCGCCTCCCGAGGCAGAGACGCTGCGTGCCCCTGGTTGCAGTTAGAGCGCTGGGGACGGGGACGGGAAAGCTTCCTGGCCGTCCACTATAAGACAGAGCAGTGGACCAGAGAGAAAAGGGCCAGCAAGGGCCTGGGCACCTGCGTGAGCAGGGAAAGGAGTCAGGAGGCAGAGACAGGATGCACAGTGGCCTCGCCGGCTTTCATAGAAGGGTCTGGCTTGGACCCTGCTTGAGGCGGGAACTTCTCAGGGCTGGAAACAGGCTTTAGGGGCTGCCACCAGCAGGGGCCTTGCCAGAGAGATGGCCTTGCCTGTCATGGCGACCCTGGGCCTTGTGAGAGGGAAAGAAGCTAGGACTCAGGGGGTGGAGGCGGGTGCCCAGAAACATCGGCACCTCTCCAGGGGGTGAGTGTGGGAGCAGGAGCTGAGGGGACACTGCACAGAAGAGCCCTGTCCACCTGCAGAAGCCAACCACCAGAGAGCCTCCTCTCAGCTCCTGTGTGGGCGGGCCTGGGAGCCACGGGAGACAGCCGTGGACTGCTGGGAGGACCTGGGAGCCACGGGGGACAGCCGTGGACTCCTGGGAGGGCCTGGGAGCCACGGGGGACAGCCGTGGACTCCTGGAAGGGCCTGGGAGCCACGGGAGACAGCCGTGGACTCCTGGGAGGGCCTGGGGGCCACGGGAGACAGCCGTGGACTGCTGGGAGGGCCTGGGAGCCACAGGGGACAGCCGTGGACTGCTGGGAGGGCCTGGGAGCCACAGGGGACAGCCGTGGACTGCTGGGAGGGCCTGGGAGCCACGGGGGACAGCCGTGGACTGCTGGGAGGGCCTGGGAGCCACGGGAGACAGCCGTGGACTGCTGGGAGGGCCTGGGAGCCACGGGAGACAGCCGTGGACTGCTGGGAGGGCCTGGGAGCCACGGGAGACAGCCGTGGACTGCTGGGAGGGCCTGGGAGCAACGGGGGACAGCCGTGGGCTGCTGGGAGGGCCTGGGAGCCACGGGAGACAGCCGTGGACTGCTGGGAGGGCCTGGGAGCCACGGGGGGACAGCCGTGGGCTGCTGGGAGGGCCTGGGAGCCACGGGAGACAGCCGTGGACTGCTGGGAGGGCCTGGGAGCCACGGGGGGACAGCCGTGGGCTGCTGGGAGGGCCTGGGAGCCACGGGGGGACAGCCGTGGACTTCTGGGAGGGCCTGGGAGCCACGGGGGACAGCCGTGGACTGCTGGGAGGGCCTGGGAGCCACGGGGGACAGCCGTGGGCTGCTGGGAGGGCCTGGGAGCCACGGGGGACAGCCGTGGACTGCTGGGAGGGCCTGGGAGCCACGGGAGACAGCCGTGGACTGCTGGGAGGGCCTGGGAGCCACGGGGGACAGCCGTGGACTGCTGGGAGGGCCTGGGAGCCACGGGAGACAGCCGTGGACTGCTGGGAGGGCCTGGGAGCCACAGGAGACAGCCGTGGACTGCTGGGAGGGCCTGGGCCCCTTGGGAGGGGGTGGCCAGGAAAAGGGAAGGGGGTGTGCGGCCCAGGGGAGAGGGGGGCCAAGCCCCTCCCCTCCTGCTGTCGTCCCTCACACGCCTGCTGCTCTGACCCGATCCCTGCCTCAGTCCCAGAAGAGCCCCACCTGGCTTTGGTTGGTGCCTCTCTGCCCTAGTGTCAGGACACCCCCAGGGGCACAGCAGGCCAGTGTGTCCCCACCCCACAGCACCGCAGGGCCCACCCATCCAGGCTCTGTCTCATGCCTCCCATCTCCCAAGTAGCCCTGCCAAATCACCTGGTTTCTTAGCTCCAGCCCTCAAAACCCCAGCAACTGCCACCCACCTGAGCCCAGCCCTCCCCTGTCCCTGAGACCCCTCCCCTGGGGAGCTCGTCAGCCACCTCCCAGCCCCACTCCCCAGTCCTCGAGGCTGCCCGCTGCTGCCACGGTCCTGGACCCTTGCAGCTCCCAGCCGTGCTCTCTGCAGGGCCAGGCCTCGGTGCCCTGCTGCCTCACACCCTCATCCCCGCCCTGCCCCCGACTTGGCGGGGGCCCCGGCCTCCATCTTACCCCCCCTACCTGCCGCAGGTTTCTGGTGACCCGGACGTCGTGCCAGGCGTTGTCGTTGAACTTGCCATTGACGGGTTCCACGAGGGCCTCGAAGGCTCCCGAGCCCAGGTTGATGACCAGCCAGACGGCGCCGGACTTGAGGGACAGGTTGACGTAGTCGGCCGACTTGCCCGTGTGCAGCATCAGCCCGTTGCGCTGCAGGGTGCGGAAGGCCAGCGTGATCTCATCCGTGCTGCTCTGGATGGGGTTGTGGGACAGGTCGTAGCAGAAGAACTCATTGCCTTTGAAGGTCGCCACGAACTCCTCCTTGCCTGGACGCCGCGGCGTGGGGAAAGGGGACAGGGCTGAGTGGGACAGGGTATGCCCGACTTCCCACGGCCCCTCCAGCAGCCAGGCACGGGGCTGGCACAGCAGCCCTGCAGCCCCGGGGGCAAGCTCTAGGCCCTCTCCCCTCCCCCACCATGCCCATCGTCCTCTCTGGACCCTGCCCTCTCTGCCATCAGAAGTCAACTTCCCCTGGTCCTTTTCCAAAGCAGGAGGCTGCTAAGTGGTTCTCATGCTGACAGCTGACAGTTAAGCTGCCACAGGGCCAGGCCAAGCAGACATCCTCCCTGCCCCTCCCCCACCAGTCTCCCATCAGCCGCCCCGCACGGAGGGATGCGGATGAGACACATAAGCCCCCCCCCCCGCCTTCTCCCCGAGAGCGCCGCCCCTGTGGGGGCGCCAGGGCTCCTGCCAGTTCTCAATGAGGACCGTCCTCAGCCCAGGGACAGCTTCAGGCCTCGCCACAAGGGATGGGACTAGTGGGCCTGCTGGTCGCAGCCGATGAGAAGGTTGCAGAGCGGTGGAGGTGGGGGGGAGGCAGGGTAAGACATGTGGGAAGGCAATGCGGGTGATGGGATGTGCACCAGGTAGCAGCAGGACATAGGGCAGGGCTTACGCAGTGCCCACCATGCCAGTGCTCGCCTCCAGCCCCAGCCTCTGGCTCCACCCTCAGAGGGCAGCACAGCTGGGCCCTCAGGCAGAGAGCCTCTGAGGGGCCCCGAAGCACGGGTGGGAGCCCCCACGCACCAGGCAGGTGCCTGGGGATGAACGTGCAAAGGCAGGTGCAGCTCTCACGCGTGCATGTGCACGTGTGTGTGCACACGGCTCCTTCCACAGACACTTTTTAAGCAGAAGCAAAAATGACTGAGAGAGCCTGAGGGGTATTTAGCATCTTGTCAGTGGGGGACAAGGGAGAAGTCAGTGGCGCGGTGGAGGGAAGCCGGGGTCCCAGCGGCACAGCTCACGGGCCGGAGCCCACGCAGAGGGGAGTGAGTGGGGCAAGGAGCCGGGGGAGCAGAGAACCTGGACCTGACAGCGACTTGCTTCCCGCCCCAGCAAACAGTTCCTCTCACCGACCTCAAAGGAACAAGAATGTTGGCAAAGGGCCTTTATGGAGGGGAGGGGGGTTCTCAGGGTAGGCCCGCAGGTCTGGCAGGAGCGAAGCACGACGCTAGTGTGTGTGTGGGGGGGGGGGGGGGTAAGGCACCTGCCAGGCCAGGCCGCAGCCACAGGCCATGTATGGAGTGCAGGTCTTAGGGTGCACGTCCTGCTGACGCCCCTCACCTACACACAACAGCTCCGCATCTCTCTGCCCTGCCTGGGCAGCTTCTCTCTGCCTGGGCATGCTGCCCGCAGACTCTGTCCTCACTGCCTCCGGATGCCAAAGCACCAGCTGCTGCCCCAGAGCCTGGCACGGCACTGACTGCAGCTGGCAAGGCCCAGTTTCCTGAGGCCACAGAGCAGCGAGGCTGGTGAGGACATGGGCGACGCGGGGACAGTTGGAACCCAGTCTGCCTACCTCAGGGCTCCAGTGGGGAGGGCCAGGCGGCGTCACAGGGAGGAGTCAAGCCCGAGGAGAAGGCATAGGTGTGGAGGGAAGCCGCGGAGGGAGGGAGGAAGGTGGACCACGGGGACAGAAAGGAAACGGTGAGGGCTCAGAGCAGCGTGGGGACGAGAGGTGACAGAGTGAAGCGATCTGGACGAAGACAAGGAAGCACACGGGGGCGGGATGGGGACAGGGGAGGGTGCCGGGAAGGTGGGAGAAGGGCCAGCGAGGAAAGGGGGACAGCGACTTCTAGGGAGTGGAAGCCACGGTTTTCTCAGGAATTTACTGCTTCCATGGCAACCAGCCCTGGCCCGGGGGGGGGGGGGGGGGGGGGGGAGCAGCCTCAAGGCCCAGGGAAGGGACCGTGTTTGACCTTGGGTTTGCCACAAGTCCTCGTCCCTCCCAGGAGCCAGGCCTGGCATCCCTCTCTCTCACCTTCACTGCAGTCAAAGAAAATGCCATTAAAGAGAGTGTCAAACAGAAGAAAGGAAAGAATAAGGTGACCACGTGAAAGAGTGATTGGGACAGAACAAAAGAGGCCAGTGAAAAGGAGAGAGGCGGGCCTGGGGCCGAGCCACAGCAGCCAAGGCCAAGCGCGGAGACAAGGCCATTCCTCGAGTCCTCCAGCTCTGCCTCGGGTCTCCGGAGAGCGGAGGCAGAGCCAGCGCCGTGGGGCCCGAGCCTCCATGTTCTCCGGCATCCAATGCAGCCAGAGACCCAGAGATGGAGGGAGGCCTGGTCAGCCGGAGGGAGCCTGAAAGAATTCGAGGAAAGGGACAGAAAAGAGATGAGCAAGTGTGAACAAGAAAACCCAAGGATGGCGGGAAGGACAGAGAGACCCTGAGTGGGGAGGAGGGCAGCAGGACCTCAAGGGATTTGGGGGGGGGGGGTCTTTCAAGGTGAGGATGTGGAGCCAGCCAGAGTGAAAACCAGATCTCTGAGGAGCAAGAGCGGAAGCACCAGGGGATGTTCTCCCCCCTCTCACAGCCTAGCCCTAGACTAGGGGCAGTTAACCTGTTTACACCTGCCGCCCACTTCTGTATCTCTGTTAGTAGTAAAATTTTCTAACCGCCCACCGGTTCCACAGTCATGGTGATTTATAAAGTAGGGAAGTCACTTTATAAAATTTATAAAGCAGAGTTACAGCAAGTTAAAGCATATAATAATAATTACTTACCAAGTACCTTATGTCAGATTTTCGCTAAGTTTGGCAGAATAAATCTTTATAAAAACAACTTACTATAGTTAAACCTTTTATTTATACTTTGGTTGCTCCACTACTACCCACCATGAAAGCTGGAACGCCCACTAGTGGGTGGTAGGGACCAGGCTGACTAACACTGCCCTAGACCATCCTGAAACTACAACTCCCAGCAGCGCTTGAACAACAATCACAGCTCCTATACTAGCCCCTGGCCCTGGCAGGCAGGCAGTGGCTGAAACCTGTTTATCTCCCAAGTCAGGGAGTGTGGAGCCCCACGAGTGTCCCCAGTCAAGTGGAAAGTGGCCAGAGACCAACTGTTGTGGCCCTGGATTTCTGAGCACCGTGAGGGACAGAGCAGCCGCCTCCTTCCCAGGCCCAGCCCAGAGCCCTCCTCCGGGAAGGCCTCCAGCCCCCTCAGCCCTCCCTGCTCTCAAGCACTACAGCTGTCTGTTTTGCTCATTTGGCACTTCCTGCCTCGTAACATCTTGTACTGCTCCCTGGAGAGGAAGTGTGATGTGAGAAAGACCTGGGCACTAGTGCTGGCTCTTCCACCCACTCTGTGACCTTGGCCAGGAGGCAACATCTCTAAGCCCCAGCTTTCTTCTCTGCACAAAGGAGCTAATCATCGGCCTACCTCACAGGTTACTATGACCATTAGAAAGAGAACAGATGGGTGCGACTTCCTAAACTGTGAACCGTTCCACAAATAAACGCCTCTGTACTGGGTGTGTGTGTGTGTGTGTGTGTGTGTGCGCGCGCGCACGCGCGCTGCCTCTCTCTCTAGATCAATGAATAAACTAACTCCTCTGGACAAAGTCTGCGCTTTTCATATACTTTGTATGTATCAGGCTTTATTGTTTTCATTTGTTAGATGCCAATGAGCCCCTTGAGAATAAGGACCATTCACCCATTTAAAATAAATTTGCTGAGCACACGCCTACTAAATGTGCCAGGGGCCATGTAAAGTACTGGGGGTCCGCAAATAAAACCCCCCCAGCGCTGTCGTCAGGGGGCTCCGGCCAGTGAGGGAGGCAAACAAGTCAAGTGACAGTGACGACACAGCAAAATGAGCCACATGACGGATGTGTAAATGACGGATGTGTAAACACGGGGACACCGCAGAGTGTCTGGGTTTGCCTGGGGAGTTCAGGGGCAACATGCAGTGCGAATGGCCTGGCTGCTTTTTCAGGAGTCAGCTGAAAGAGACGCCAAAGAGCCCGGGAGGAGGGCAGGGACAGCGGAAACACCCCGAAGGAACGCAGACAGGACTCGATAGTCCCAGGGCTCACCCCCATGGGCATTTCTAGAAGGGTTGCTAAGGGCCCTGTAAACTTCTGAGGAAAGGGAATCTCTTAAGACAGGCAGCCTCAGTGCTTAAAACCTCCAGCCCCGAGACAGGCTCGAGGGCCCCGCGCTGGTCTCGGGGGCTTTGGTAAGCGTCAGTTTCCTCCTCTGCAGACCCAGGGCAATGAGCCCTTTCACCAGGGTTGTGGAAGCTCATTTAAGTGGCACACGTGATACATATGTATTAACAATACCACATTCGCCATCCAGAATTTGACAATTAAATAAGGGGGGAGGGGTTTTTACCTTGCTGCCTGGTTTGTCATTTTACCCAGAGAAACATACTTCCTGGCAATGAGTCTGAACAACTGGCACAGAAAGCCATCTGTATTCTAGACAGAGGCCACCGGGACAAATGAGCTTTGGGAAAGAAATGGAGGTCTGTGGCCCTTCACACCAGGTCGGGCGAGTACCGGGGGTGCAGGCCCACCAGGCCCCGTGGGCTCAGAGACAGTATACCTTCATTGACTAACCTCCCCCATGGGAAGTGCAGTTTGCCTGAAGGGGGCGAGGGCTGAGCTCTCTGGGGACCGAGGGGTCACTGACCTTTTGTTGGCTGGTGCACATCACCGGCTCCTCCTCTCCCGGCCCCCCCCTCGGAGAACAGTAAGGACCCTACTGGAGAAGCAGAATTGGGGAGTCAGGCACAGGGGCTCCCCAGTCGGTCCCACCCCAGCCTTGAGCGATGGAGGGCCCTCTCTGGGGCAGAGGTCCTCTTGCATGGAGGTATGGGCTTGGGGCGAGGGGAGCTGTTCTGGGGACTCTAGGCAAAGAGTCTGTTGACAAATCAGGGATCCCAATGGCCCCAGAGACCCCATCAGACTCATGACCACCAACTTCGGCCCTTTCCCCAGGAGCGGAGAGACGGGCGGAGGGGCATAGGCCTCGCTGCTGGCTCAGGAGCCCCTTCTGCCCAGCAACATGCACACTGGCCGACCCTCAGGACCTGGGGGCCCCTGAGCTCCCCTTCCAGCTCCTGATTCCTTCTCCTGCCCACTCTGTGTCTTTGCTCACACCCTCTCTGCTGGGCCAGAGTTCATGCGCTTCAACCTGTTCAAAAGCCTGATACAGGCACCCTTCCTCCAAAACTCCCCAATCCACACACTACACCCCTCTTCCGATCTTTGCCCACCCTCGAGGCAAACCTGGTTCTCTGTCTACACCTGGTTCATTCCCTACAGGGAGTGCTCTTGATGGCATTTTTGTCTGTGTCACTGCCAGTTAGAGGGTGGGGCAACGCAGAGGCAGGGCCATGGTTTCCGTTGCATTTGGCCCCCAACTGTGCCTTCTGAGGGCTGTGCACGCCCAGGGAGGTCCTGACTGGCTGGAGCTCGTATCTGTGGGAAGCCCTTTCTCAGGGATTACTCCTCGCTCTGGACCGCCCGGACCGCCCACCCCAGGCCTCCTCTCCAAAGGCACCCACGAGTACTGTATGTATTACCATGCCTGGCTCCAGGTCAGCTGAAGCCCTCCACCCACACCTGCTGGTGAACTTTGTGCGCTCAGCACCCAGTTCCTAGGCACCCACACTGTTTGCCAGACCCCATGGGATGGCTTCAGGATGAGGGGTACTCAAGGATGGAGTTTAAAAGTCGCTACATGGGCCCTTACTCCCACCCCAACCCCAGATACCCAGAACTAAAGCTAGAAATAACACCTGAGCTATGGACCTTGGCGGGGTGGAAGGTCCTTTTGGTCTTCACCTATGACAAAGGTGAGCCACATCCAGGACTCCCAGAACCAGGCACTGACAGGCAAGAAGGATGCAAGCGAACCAGCCAGGTCCTGACTCCCCACTTGGGACTTGCTCTTCCCCCACACTTCTTGCCATAATTCCACATCCCTGCAAGAATCACAGGCCCTGCCGGCCCAGACCTAAACTCATCCCACACTCCAAAGCTGAGTCTCTCCTCACCGCCCAATCTTCATCCTGCAGGCCTCTACCGCCTACCAGTAAAGGTCCCACTTCATCCCGATGGAAGACGAGCCCCAACAGAGGACGGCCCTGAGCAGGGAGCAGTGCCTACAGGCCTAGGAGACCGAATGCAGGCGCTCAAGAGAGTCAATGACAGGGAGGCCGGGGGGGGGGGGGGGGGGTCATGGCTGACCGGGATCACCTCAGAGCTCCTGGGCTTTGTGTCTGGTTGCTGAACACCGGGGCTTTTTAAAATGGTAGGGACTTTGTCAAGGCTAAAAATAGATGAGCAGTCCCAACAGCACCACCAATTAGTCTGTGTAATCACTAGCAAGTCACTTCATCTCTCTGGGCCCAAACGTCCGCATCTGTTAGAGTCAAGAGGCGTTCAGAAGAGACTGGGGTGGCAGCATGCAGTGGGACAGCTGTGGAAGGGGGGACCCCACACCAGCATTTCCCGCTTCCTCCACTGTGGACCTAGGGGGCCCCCCACAGCGGCAGGGAGAGGGCAAGGAGGCTCCCTAAAACCCTCTTTCTCCAGCCCGTGCTTTTCTCTGTTTATTTGGAGTCCCCGGAGAAGAAAGAATGACCAGAATGAGTGGAAGGAAATAAAACATCACCATGAGAAAGAAAAAAAGCAAGATCTACTACCAGGAAAACGCAAAAAGGTGACTGAGACAACGGCAGGAGTTCAAACATCTCTTGATGTCAGAAACCAAGGTGAGATGAGGGTGGATGGAGTACGTCGGGAGGGGAGAAGGGAGAGCACAGACACAGACAAGCCCCCGACCCCCCGGCACCCCCCCAGATAAAGTGAAGACATGGAAGGAAGGGGTGGGAAGGGAAGGAAGGAGGTGGGCCGATGGAGGAAGGGAAAGGGAACAAGGAGAGGAACAGAAAATCCAGGCGCAGGTTGGGGGCAATCCAGTCCAATCCAAAGCAAACCAGAACTTCAAACCATACCTTCGCTGTTTAACGTCAGGTGAGCCGGACCTTGGAAAGGGGAAGGAGAGAAAGAAAGAAAGGAAAAACAAAACAAAACAAAAAAAGGAAGAAAAAAGAAAGAAGGGAAAGAAACAAAGAAAACACGAGTCATCAAAATCAGCCAGAGAGAGGGGAGAAAAAGCTTTTGCTGCCACAATTTAAAAACCCTTTTTAACTTGTGACAGACATCGGGGGGAGGGGGGAGCCCCCAGCCCAGGAGCTGAGGAAAGGGGCCCGATGCCAAAACAGAGGGGAGAGGGCATGAGAGGGGAAGAGAGAGAGAGAAGGAGGCGCCGGAGGGGGCAGAATCGGAGGAGGAATGGGGCAGGGAGTCACTGCAGGGGAGAGGAGATTTTGGTTTCTTTTTTTCATTCTTGCCGGAAAAAAAAAAAGGAAAAGGAGGAGAAGCATGAGGCTGGGAGAACTGCTTTTTCCTTTTTCTTTTTTTCTTTTTTTTTTTCTTCCGGGAGACGGAGAGAAAAAAAAACGGTCAACGAGAAAAAACGATTCAGATGGAGGAGAAAATAAAACACGACACAAAAATCAAAACCACCTGGAGAGAGAGAGAGTGTCCTGTTAGCATGGGATTGAGTGGGCAAGGGGGACCTCCCACCCCCGTGCCCCATCCCTGTCACCACTATGATCCTGGCAGAAAAGGGCGAGAGGGGCCGGAGGATGAGCCTGGGCCTAGAGGGACCCCCACCGAAGGGAGGAAGGGAGCTTCGGGAAGGCATCTCTCGGGCTCCAAGCCTCCCAGCCGCTCCTCCCACAGCCTCTGTATGGAGAGCAGGCACCCTGCCACCTGGGTTCTACAAGGAAGCCAGCGTTTGGGGGGGACCAAGTGGGAGCGGAAGCAGGTAAGAGAAAGCGGGGTCTAGGGAGACACTGGAGCAAGGATGGGGGGTGGGCCCTTCCACAAGGAAGGTGAGAGGCTGCGGCCAGTGCTCTCGGACAGCCAGGGTGAAGAGGACAGCCAAGCCCCACAGGAGGAGGCCCCAGGTTTCTGAGAGGTCCAACACCTCGCTCATCAACTGTTCCAGGGACCCCTTTCTCTGGCCAGGCCCTCTCTGAGATGACCCAAAGCTGAATTTTGAAAATGGAAAACAGAAGCCCTGTAATCCAACATTGTGAGCAAGACCGGCAGGAATTTTTTTCAGAGTTACCTTGGTTCCTTAAGAGAGCCTGGTCAGCCCTGACCCAGGGCACCCCTCAGCCTTAGGGGAAGAGACTCTGGCCCACTGGACCAGGACCCCGGTCCCCGAAGGCACTGATCGAGGAAAGCTCTCGGCAGAGAGGCCGGTGGCACCAGGTCCCGGAAGCTGAGATGACCGGCCAGCGGCACTAGCCCTCAGCCCTCCCGCGCAGTGTCCGGCCGGGAGGGGAGAAAGGAGCCGCCCTGCGCTAAGTGCCTCATGCCCTCGGAAGCCATCGGCTGCTGTGGCAACGGGATGTGGCTCCGGGGCTCAAAGGCAGGGCCAGGGCGGTGGCATGGAGGACGAAGGGCTCCAGGGGTCTCTGAGACGGAGCTGAGGGCCCGTGAGCCAGGGTTCAGGAGGAAAGCAGGGAGGAAGCCAGGGAGGCCTGGCTGAGGCCGGGCCCGGGTCCTGTGGAAGGTGTGGGCAGCTGGCCCGTGATGCCCCCTCTCTCTCAGGTGGCAGTGGTCTCTCCGCACCTCTGGGTCTGTGGCCAGCTGAGGGAGGGGAGCACAGCTGCTAAGGGCTGTCTTGGGACAGAACAGCTCTTGGGAAGACAAGGGTTTTACCCACAAAACAGTGGAGGGCCCAAACCTTTGGACTGAGTCTTGTATCTTGCTCTGAATGCTTCCTACCAACTCTTTTCCCAAGAATTATTGGCATATTCTTCCAAATCCCTAAATCCAGGACCCACCGTCAGAGCTCTAACCCCTCATCTAACTCTTTATGGCAAAAATAGACGTGCTCACAGGCTCCCACCCTTGGAAACCCAGGCCTGGGAGCTGGTGCCCTGGACCCGCTCTCTGTGCCCATGGACCCGCTCTCTGTGCCCATGGACCCGCTCTCTGCCCCATAGCCTGTCCTCCTGCCCCGGGGAGCAGCAGCTCCCCCTTTGCAGACCCTTCCGCTGCCCAGCTCCTAGCCAGCCTCATTAGCATGCGGCACTCTTCCTCTGTCACCACGGCAACCAGCTGCTCGGCTCCCTCAGGCGTGACAGCACCAGCCATCTTGGTGAATGGGAGGCCAGTTCTCTGCCCTGTCTCCCGCGGCTCAGCCCAGCCTGGTCCAAGGGTGCCCTCCCGGAAGCCTACCTCCCCCCAGGCCCTGAAATCCCCGCTCTCCTCTCGTTCCCAGCTTCCCCTCCGCACATCCCGCCCCATGTCTACCTGTGGCATCGGCCCCTCCTCCCACCACTGAAGAAGAGGCTGGCAGTGATGGATGGCATTACCAAGGGTCCTCGCCTAGGGTACTTTATCTGGCTGCTTCTGGGCCTTCTCTCTGCTACAAGAGGCTGGAGGGAAAGGAGGTGGGGCAGCAGGGACCCCCCTCTAAAGGAGATGCTCAGCAGGGGACCGGGGAGCAGGATGGCTGTGCTCCTGGGAGAAAGCTAGGCCTGAGACACAGCATCGGGGCAAGAAAAGAGGGTGAAGGCCCGGAGGACTCACATCGGAAGGGGAAACCGCGGAGTCCAGAGCAAGTGCCACAAAGGAGGCCCTGCCCACCCCCTGAAACCACAGCCTGCCAAACCACTGGTAGCCTCACTCCCTTCCTCTCCTTCCAAAATCCCAAGAGGACCAGCATCGAAAGAAGGGAGCTGGTTAGAGGGGACAAGATTGAAACACACAAGCAGACATGTCACAGAGAGACACACAGAAACATCACACCATACACTCACAGTTACATACCCTCAGACACACAGTCCTGTGCGGCCACTGACATGCAGGCACACACAGGGTCACATCCAAACCAGCAGATCATCATGCCACCCCCAAGAAAGGACTAGGCCACGTCACCGGTCTCTTTCCTCACTAGTCTCCGAAGCCCAGCTTCCTTCCTGCCCCTGCCTACCCTGCTTGCTTGAAAGAACTGCTCCCTCCTCTCCCTCAGCCCAGCTCCAGATACTTCTCTCCCCAGCAGACCCCTGCTTACTTTAGGGGCCTGGCTGTTTCCCTCCCCATTTCAGTCTCTGTCCCGCCCTCCACGAGTGTCCTTCCTCTTCCCACTGCTCCTTACCTGCCCCCTCCCCTTCCTCCTGAGTAGCTGCCCCCTCCCCTCCCCCCAAGCCTTTCTCCTCCCCCCTTTTCCCCCTCTCTTCCTCCCTTCATCTCTCCCTTTGTTCCGGAGGAGACATGACATCAAGAGCAAGTAAAAGTCACATCAGCACTAAATCTTATCTCCAGCCCTCAGAAGGCTGCGTCCACCCAGACACACGAGACTCGCGCTCACTCGTACAGAGGTAAACACTGACACCCAGAGAGGCAGACACAGACAGGACAGATGCAGACACCGATGCAGACACTCCTACAGAGGCACCGAGCTGTGGACCACACCGCAGAAGACACGCGAGGGAGGCACCGCCCCGCACAAACACTCAGACGCATACGCACAGCAGGTGTGTACAGCCATGCAACACAACAAAGCAGCAGAGCTGTATGCACGTGTGCACACAGACACACACACACACACACACACACACCCACGGTGCCTGCACACTAGGACCAGGGGACCTGAGGGCGTCCACAGAGAAGAGACATCAACCAGAGAGACCAGTCCAACTCTAGACAACACCAGGAAAAATGGATTCCAGCCCCGCACTCAGGCCAAGAGTCCCTCCCGTCTTTCCCAGGACTCCTGCTCTGCCCGGCTCCTCCCAGGGCAGGGCCCAGGCCCAGGCAGCTGCCAGCCCAGGGCTGTCTGTGTCCCACCCACTCCCACTTGCTTCTCCGGGAAAAGGGAGGAGAACGTGGGGCAGGTTTGGTAACTGGGCCCATCTCCTAACCACCTTGCTGCCTGCCTTCTCCGAGGCGGCCGCGTGAGCTCACCTGCAACCCAGCCTCCGAGTCTGGACCATCCAAGCCAGTCTTCCCTCCCCCTGACCCAGTCTACCCCAGAGGAAGAAGAGAAAGAGGGGAAACCAAAGCGAAGGGGAGGTTCAGAGAATGACAGGAAGCCAAAGAGAGCCAGGGGAGAAACCAGAGACAAAGACAGAGGTCCAGGGACAGAGCCCTAGAGAAAAACCAGAGAGAGAGAAAAGGCAAAAGAAAGAGAAGACAGGGAAAGAATGGAGAGAGAGACTCCACAGAGAGGATCTCCCCGGAGGATGCTCCCCACCCTTGCCCTTGGCCTGGGCTGAAGGTAGAAGGAGACTACTCCCACCTGCCAGCCCGTAGGACAGGGGACAGGGGCCTGCTGCAAGTGTCCGCCAGACCAGAGAAGCTGCCACCTTCCCACACTCCCTGACTCAGCCTCTGCCCACACTCTCCAGACCCCAGAGCCGAGTCTGTCTACCACACACGGCTCCCAGCCCCTCTCCGCGGGGCTTCTCTAAGCTTCCTCAACTGGGCTGGGCAGAACAGTGTCTCCTGACTCACTTCTGGGCACGTCAGACTCCCCTAGGCCATCCCTCTCCTCACAGTCCCTGTCTCCTCCCTAAGGAAGAAGAAATGCCAGTCGACAGGCTGGCGGTGAAGATGGGCGAGGAAGGGCTTGCCCTCTGCCTGGCAGTTCTCTCCGGCAAACCAGGGAAGAGGGAATAGGCCAGGGTGGGACCGAGGCTGCCAAGAGGATGCCAGACACCCTTCCCCCGGGCGTGGGCAGGGGAGGGAGCCCTTAGGTAGCCACAACACCCCCTCACTAGGACCCCACAGCCACTGATCCGCCACTCCAGTGACCAAAAGGCATCACTCACCTTCCATAGGGTGCTCCTCTGCAGGCCAGCGAGGTGCAGGAAGGGGTGAGGCAGAGAGAGAGAGAGAAAGGAGGGCTGTTAGCAAGGATACCTACGACAGGCTCCAAGGACAGTGATAGTGCAAGGTCCCCATGCCCACCCAGGTCCTGACACAAGTCACCCAAGCTGGAAGGCTCGGCTGGAGACGAGACAGAGACTGGGGTATTTCCCGAGTCAGTGCCTCCCACACAGGGTCACAGCCCATGAGGCCCCGAGCCTCAGACTGCATTTCAGGAAACTGAGGCCCAGGACAGGGAAGTTACCACTCAAGGTCACATGGAGAATGGGAGGCAGAGCCAAGAGCAGCGGTCAGGCATCCTGACATCCCCGGGCCCTCTCCTCACCGGCATGCCTATGTGTCTCTGAGACAGAGGGGGACTCCAGAGACACCCAATCTCAGCGACACACTGACACACATAGGCACTTACTGATCCAGAGACAGGTATGATCTCTCACACAGCTCACGTCCAAAGCCTCTGCAGCCAGGACCCACCTGCCCCCTACCCGCTACCCACCCAGGGGAGAAAAGTCATGGGTATGCAAATCAGAAAACACAGTTCTGCCTCAAAGTGCTGTGTGTCTCCCATCCCAGCCACTGAACCTCTCCGAGCCCCCAGTCCCTCTTCTGCAAAAGTGAGAGGGGTGGATCAGATCATTTCTGAGGCCCCTTCTGGCTCTGGCTTTGCGACCTATGATAAATGCCTTCTTCTTAACACCTGAGTGAGGCAAAGGGCTCCCAGGCTGGGCGGGCCACTTTAGGGGTGGCAGGGGGTCAATAGTCAGTGGGCCAAACTAGGTCCATCCCTCGGTCACAGCACAGCCTTCGGGCAATCCACCCTGGGCCTGGCCCTGCGGCTTGCCAAATGAGCCGAGAGAAGATGGAAAGAAGAGAGGACGGAGGCAATTTCTTCAACTAAGCTACAATTCCGGCAGCAGGCGGGGCTCTGGCCTGCTTTGTAAGAGGACCGAGTCACCCCCCAGTCACTGCTGGCATGCCCACCTCCTGGGAGCCTGTAGAGAAGCAACAGGCAGGAAGAGAAGCAGCACAGCCTGCGAACACACAGACCCCATGGGGAGATACACACACACACACACACACACACACGCCCCAGGATACGCACGCAAACATACAAACAGCTGTTCGGTACATATTTAGCCCTGCAAGCGCACACACTGTCTCCTCCTACCTCCAACCTCATTTTGTGTTATTTGCTCATTCGCTCTTAGGAGTTTATCTCTACTCCAGAAACACATACTGTCATTTATCATAACTTATACCACCCCCATAATACACACACAGGCTGAATGCAGAATCAATACCCGCAGTGATCTAATGCACAACATTAGATGCATACACCGCCACCCCACACGCCCTGCGAGGTGCACATTTCCCTTCCCCTCTGCCTAGCTGGCTCGCCCCATTTCCTAACCCTACACACACAGGCCTCTATAGAGAAGCCTTACACACTTCTATACCACATAGCTTCTTTCACCTGACAGCTGCATTCCCCCAAACCTGTGTATACGACTGTCTTAAATAAACCGAATCACAGTACATTGTGGGGCCTGGCTAATGGAAGGGGCCCTGGGGAAGACCCTTGGGCTCTCATAAAGAGCCCTACACCAGGCCCCTTCAGCCCCAGTGTGCAAAGGCCCTGGCCAGTCAGCACAACCATCCCTCCAGCACCGGCACAAACTAGGAGGCATGGTGACCTCTAGGTCATCCAACACGGTGGGTATTGCAAAAGGTACTGCCCTGCGCCACCGCCCTGGGTCATGCTATGCTCAGAAAAGCGAAACAACCAAGTTTGGTCTGCTGCCCATACAAGTCCTCCCTCTCCTAGCTTCTGAGAGGAGGCACCTCGGGACTTATTGGTTTCGCCTTCTCTGCGGCTCTCTGCTTGCTGCTGATTCACCTGTGTCCCTCCCTGCCACCCCGGGGCCCTCCAGGGTCAGTCCCCCACCCGCCACACTCCTCTCTCTTCTCTAGTCCTCCTCGGTGATAGATCACTTTTATGGCTTCAAAATCCCCCCCAAAACTGTATTTGCAGCCCCAGCCCACCCCCTGGATGCCAGCCCTGCATCCTCACCTGTCCGCTCAGCAGTGACTTGGGTGACTCTCTGCCACCCAAATTTCCACTAACACCATGCACGATATCCCAGACCATAAGAGAGTGCCCATTTCCCTCCATTCGGCAAAGGCACTGCCTTCAACCAACACTTCCTGAGCACCCACTAGGGGACCCACACTCTGCCGGGCTCCTGAGAGTCCACTAGTGTGCTGTGTGCAGTGTGCAGACCCTCAGCACATGCTGGGCACGGCAGCCTCACAGTAGCCTGCGTGAACTCAGTGGGATGACTCACCTCCTTTGGATAGAAAAGGATATTTGCCCAGGAGCATCAAAGCACCTCGGCCTTTGTCCCCTGCACTCCTGAGTCACCATAGCCCTCACCCTCACCCCTGCATTAGACTCCTGCTGATTGGTCTCCCTGCCCATCCCCAGCTTGGCTCTCTTGGCACAGGTACCAGATACACCTGACCAGATACTGCTGTGATCCACAGGCACACGACACACGCACGTGCGCACACACTCAGGAGTTTTCAGTGGCTCTGGCACAAACCCTCCTTCTGTCCTCTTGACCTATATATCCACCTGCCTTCGGAAAAGCCTGGCCTGAGTGTCTCCTGGGCTTCTCACCCTCCACGTGTCTGTGTGGGAGCTGGGCCTCGGAACCCCTTCCCCGCCCAGCCTGTTCCCTGCCTGCATTCCCTGACCACGTTGGGCACCCAGAAATCAGCCCTGTTCTGCTTTCATACCAATCACCAGGTCCATCAGTTCCACCTTCTAAAACCTTAAAAACTAAACTAAGCTCCTAGAAACTCTTTCCACCCCTCCATCACTATCAGCACAGCCCCCAGGCTAGAGCCTGACCAGATCCTCTCCTCAAAAATAAAGCCTCTTAAACACTCACCCCCTACAGCCAGTATTTTAAATTTTTTTTATTGATTGATTTTAGAGAGAGGTGAAAAAAGAGAGAGAGAAACATCAATTTTTATTCCACTTATTTATGCATGCATCAGTTGATCCCTGTATGGGCCCTAACCAGGATCCAACCCACAACCTTGCAGTCTTGGGACAATGCTCTAACCAACTGAGCTACCTGGCCAGAGCTTCTATAGCCAGTCTTCTCACCCTGCAACTAACTCATAGTCCAAGCACCGCCAAATGGTGCTTAAAACTTTTCATGGTTTCTCGTGCCTACAGGATCAATCTTCTCCAGAAAGTCCATTCAAGTTTGACCATGCCTCTCTCCCATCTTTTTTTCCGCAAACCATCCAGGCTCCCGCCACACAAGATTTCTTCCCATTTCCCTGACATGCCGTGTTTCTGCACACACTATTCCCTCAGCCTGACATGCCCTTCCCCATCCTCACTCTTCTCATCCTCGGCAAGCCTGAAGAAATCAACTCCTGCTTTAAGACCAGCTCCGGATAGCTTTGTCTGTGTTCTGAAGTGACCTCCCAGGCGGCACAGGCCATCGACCCCTCTTCTGTGCCAGCTCTCGGTATGTACATTGTGTTATTATTTCACTTATCGGATCAGTCTTGCGATTGTGTTTCCATCTCTGCTTCCTGACTGGACTGTGAGATATCCAAGGACAAGAACAATATCTCATTCATCTCTCTCTATCCAGCTGTTTGCACAGTTCCTGGCACAGGAAAAAGGATTACTGTGTTTGTTGAATGAATAATAAAAAGCACATAATGAGTCAAGTGTGCCTGACTCTTTCCATGCACTGTATCATTTCCTCACCACCATCCCCTGATAGATAGATATTTATCATTCTCTTGTAGAGATGGGGAAACCAAGGCTCAGAAAGTGAAAGAAACTTTTCCAAGATCATGCCGTTCATGAGGGACAGTCAAAATCTGAACCGAAATCTGTCTGGCTTTAAAACTTCCAATGAAAAGCACAAATATTTTGGTCTCCTCACCCACCCCTGAGACACTACTCACATCCCCTGCCTGGTCCACTAGACTCCTCATTTAAGCTGTTTTCCTGTCTTTTGCTTTTCACCTTCACAAATCTCTTTCAGGCATCATTCAAGATCCAGCCGAGTTCCACCTCGCCTACCCCTTGAAGCTTTCCCTGACTACCAGGAGTAATAATCATGCTAGCATGTATTGATCACTTAGAATAGTGCCTAGCACATTGTAAAGAATTTCCATACATTAACTCATTTAGCCCTTAAACAACATTGTAACCTCCATGTCACAGAGTGGGACATGGGAGAACAATGTGATTGAACACACGGCCCAAGTTCGCACAGCTAGCAAGTAGCAAAGCTGGGATTCAAACACGGGCAGCCCATGCTCTGAGCCATTCTGCCACAGGAGGCTTTCTTGGGAACATCTACATCATCTCTGAGGTCTTACAGCCATCGCTCCCTGTATCATTCTTTTGAGCACTTGGTCCCATTTTGCCCGGAGCCAGTTCCAACCACAGAAACTGTCAGGACCGCAGGTATCGGATGTTAGAGCTGACAGTGATTCCACAAACATGATCTCATTTACTCAATTTGCACACACATAGGTTGTGACTGCCCCACCAGAGGGCACAAGAATTGTCTTGCCTAACATAAATTTGTGATCCCAGCAGGTGCGTTATTGAGGACAGTGATGAAGACTAGAACAAAAGAAAAGAAAAGGTTCTGAGAAGGCAAAGCCCACATCATAACAGTTAGGCAGGAAAACTGTTATTTCTTCGTAGGAGAGCCTCTCAGACCCTACCCAGACTCCACTTACTGTTAGTGACACACAACCTAACAGGCTGGGGGATGCTGGTTTCCAAGTTCACACACAGAGAGTGATGGATATGAGTCGTTACCTGACAACTCCTCCTAAGGCAGAGGTGAGCAAACTAGAAAGAGCTAATATAAGAATTCAAAAGTCCAGCAGTCAAGCATCATTGCCGGCAGGGACAACTCTCAAAGGGGGAACAACGCAACATGGTACCCAAGGGGAATGACACCCTGAGTCATCCAGAAAAGGTGAAACCACATTCCAAATATGCTTACGGAGGCAGGGAGGTGTGCAACGTAGAGAAAGATTTCCATTGGAATGTTTTAAATGTTAGTGAGCTGTGTATTTTAACGGGGGGGGGGGGGGAGCCCTGCTTTCCAGAGTGAGTTCTTCCTCCAGGGCTCAGACTACCGAGAGTTTCCTGATGGATGTCCACTGCCCTCTGTCAGTGCTGGGACAGCTGACCAACAAACACAGGGACACCCTCATCCCATACCGGCGTACAGCAGCGGCTGTGGTCTGAGAGATTTGGGGTAGTTCCTGGCTTCTGATCAAACACTGTCCCCAAGCTACAGGTAACCCATGGGCACAGCTGACCGACCACTCTGTTGCGGAGGCAGCATGGACAGAGGTGGGGGCAACGGGTCCCGGAGTCAGCTCAGGGCTCAGATTCCGGCTCTTTCATCTCAGGTGCTTGTCGCAAGGACGAAATGAGATAGAACATGCAAGGCGCCTAGCAAACGCTCGCTAGCTGCCACGGTCCGTGCCTTCCGTCCTTGACTGTGGGGTCTGATTCTCTTCCTGCTCTGCTCCTTTGCTGCCCGCAGCTGCGCCTCTCCCTCCTCCTCCCAACTGGATGCTCCTCTGAAGTCTTTCTTTATTTCTTCTTTTTTTTTAGATTTTATTTATTGATTTTAGATAGAGGAGAGAGAGCGGAAGGCGATGCGGGGAGGAGCAGGAAGCATCAAGTAGTAGTTGCTTTTCAGATGTGCCTTGACCGGGCAAGCCTGGGGTTTCGAACCAGCAACCTCAGCGTTCCAGGTCGACACTCTACCCACTGCACAACTACAGGCCGGGCTGAAGTCTTTTTCCTTCTCCTTGGCCACCTCATCCGATTCCGGAGCTTGAAATACTAGCTCTCCAAGTGCGAGGCTCCCAGGTCTCCATCGGCAGCCCCACCTTCAGTTCAAAGCTGTGGGGCTTGCTGTCTGGACACTTCTGTCTCGCAATACCAAGTGATGTCACAACTCGACACACGCATGATCTGCGGCCAAACCTGCCCCCCTCCTGACTCCCCTTTTCCTTGCACCCACCCACCATCCTCTCAGCCACACGAACCTGAAATCTCATCCTCTCTGCCCCTTCCCGCCTCCAGCCCACAGCTCCAGGCTCAGCAATGTCTCTCGGCCACTGCGCCCACGCTGCCCAGACAGCGGCCACCACCCTGCCTTGCCGCTCCCAAGACAACCGAGGGGCGGGGCCTCGGTATCTCTTTCCTGAACCACCTCCCGACTCACTGACCTATGGCATAACTCTGCCCCCTTTCATCCGTTCTACACCTCATTCCCAGCTTCCAAAACATCTCTTTTTATTCATACACCTGCTCAAAAGCCTTTTGTGGCTCCATCTGCCAGTACTCTATAGACAGTCAGCATCCAATAAATGTTAGCTGAATGACTTAAGTCAAAACTCCAAGACTTGGTCTCAATCGGCTCCTTCTACTTTAGTTTCCACCATTTTCCCTGTGCAGTTCGGGGCCCCTCTACAGACATGACTACATTTCACCCCTTCCGTGCCTTCGTTCTTACAGGTTCCTTTGCTTGGAGCGACCTGCCCTAAATCAAGCTTAGTAGTCAATGCACAAGGCCGATCTTAAATAGCATGTTTTTATTACCGACCCTCCAGACTTTTAAGCTCTCCCCTTCTTCAAAACCCCAAGCGCACTTCTGCCTATAATAGTAACTACCATTTATTCACCGCTTAGTATGTACCACACACTCATTTAATTCCCATAACACACCTGGGATGGTGTGCCTGCTTATCCCCATTTAGGTAAATTAATCTGAAGGTTAGGTACTCATCTAATGTCACAGGCCGATAGTGAGGACAGAAGTCACACTTGAATCCCGATCTCAGGCTCGGGAGTCTATGGTTTAGTCACTAAGCCACACTGTCTCTCTGCATTCCTTGCGGTGTATATTACACTACTTTGCATTGTTCTTTTGCTGTTGTTTATTAGCATTTTCTATGTGCTAGACACTATTCTGAGCACTTCACAAAAATGAGCTAATTTAACTCTCACAACAAATCTATAACGTAGGTACTATGATTGTCCCCATTTTACAGACAAGGAAACCAGGGCAGGGAGTTTCAGTCTCAGGTCACTGCCCAGGCTGTCTGGCTGCAGGAGCTGCTCTCTTAACCACACAATGGGCTGATTTTTGTTGTTGTTGTTGTTTTGTTTTAGTTCTTTTATTGATTAATTTTAAAGAAATAGGGAGAGAAAGGGAGAGGGGGAAAGAGATAGAGAAAGAGGGAAGCATTCATTTGTTGTTCCACTTAATTGTATGTTCACTAGTTGCTTCCTGTGTGTGTCCTGACCGGGGATCGAACGCACAACCTTATTGTTTCGGGACAGCGCTCTCACCGACTAAGCTACCCGGCCAGGGCCTGAACTGGTTTTTTTATCTGCTTCCCCAATTAAACAGTCAACTCCTGGAGCAGCATCTTATCATCTCTGAACACAAGGCCTATCACAAAGGAGGCCTTGAAAACTCCCTGTTGAATAAAATCACTAACAAACTTACAAACACACACACACAAGCACCTGTCTCTACCTTACTGGCAACATGCACTTTACCACTAGTTTCATACTTTTGTCCCAAGCGAGGTACACATAGAAGAACACGGTCCCATACCTCTGCAGCCCCACGCCTCTGGCGGTCTCCCACACACCTGCACACCCTTCTTCCTCGATCACCTTTCAGCCCTTCTCTATACACAGGAGTGACATGAGGAAGAGTTCGCATACAAACCACTACAGAATTCTGGTCTACTCCAGCCCAGCTTTGGCGGGTAATCAGCAGCAGGCCCACACACTCAGTTGTTCATACTTAGCTCTGTCTTCAACTACCTGCAGCCAGACACCCCAGAGGAAAAAAGAAAATTTCCTAACATGGAGATTCTCACTCAATGGGTAGGGCCAGACCTGGGAAGGAGGGGAGGAGGGAGGGATCCAAAGGGTCCGCAAATCCATATGCACACCAGATACCTGAAGGCAGGTCGGTATGTCTTGCATATAAAGCTAAAACCATTTTTTCCAATGTATACTGGATTAACCACAATAGCAAATATAACACCAGTCATCTAAAAGCTTTCCTGAATTTATAGTAGCTTTGAGTCATCTATTTTCACAATAAACAGATATAAAAATAACTACTATTTGGAAAAGGATACTTGTGAATTACTGGCTTTAAAAACATCCTTTGGCTCTGGCCAATTGGCTCAGTAGTAGAGCATCAGCCCAGTGTGTGGAAGTCCCAGGTTCGATTCCCAGTCAGGGCACACAGGAGAAGCGCCCATCTGCTTCTCCCCCCTTCCCCCTCCTTTCTCTCTATCTCTCTCTCTTCCCCTCCCACAGCCAAGGCTCCAGTAGAGCAAAGTTGGCCTGGGCACTAAGGATGGCTCCATGGCCTCCACCTCAGGCGCTAGAATGGCTCCAGTTGCAACAGAGCAACGCCCCAGATGGGCAGAACATCACCCCCTGGTGGACATGCCGGGTGGATCCCAGTCAGGCACATGCGGGAGTTTGTCTGTTGGCCTCCCCTTGCCCCCCGCTTCTCACTTTGGAAAAATACAAAAAAAATAAATAAAAATTAAAAATAACATCCTTAATCTCAGAAAAACTTGAGAATCACTGAAAGCAGATAATAATGAAGTAACTGTAACTTCCAGGGAAGCTTGTGGCCTCTGACCCTAAGATCTGTCTTGGAGATCAGGACCCAGGGCTGCTTCCTTGAAGTCTTCCTCCTTTAACCCCAATAGCCAAGGCTGGGAGCCCATTTCATTCCTCCTTGGCTAGGTGAAAATGTACTAGAAGTGTAATGAGCACAGGGTATTACAAAAGCTGCCCAGAAAATCAGAAACAAAAATATAAGGAGAGGGAATTTGATTATGGGGTGGGAAGGAGAATCAGAGCTGTCACTGGGCCTGTAATCTCCAGATGCAATCAGTGTTTACAACCCCCAGCCCACCCACAACATGTATCTGAAAATATGCACATGCATATTTTCATATGCATATCCAGCCTTACCCCAAGCCTTTAATTTCTCAAATACATATTAATATCCACTCATTCCACAAATCTATATCAAACACCCACTAAGTGACTGATACTATATTAGGTGCAGGGAATAGAGATGAATATCCTTGCCTTTTTATCACAGACAAAGCACGACACCCTCAACAGATACTATAAACATGCTACATACATACAATGGGTCATATACATAGCCACCTCTCACAGCTCCAACACAGATGACACCTCTGATATATATCCAGCACATATTCATATGATACACAAAACAGTCCCTCTCAACACAGGCACTCGAGCATATCTCAGACACACAACCACACAATCCCATTCAGAAGCACACACTTTGGCTCACTGGGAGCCTCTGGCCAATTAATCCTTTCAGGGAATGAATACAGTGCTCTGTCTGACCAGGGTGCTTCCGGCTGCATTTTTCATACACCCAGGCCCAATTCTACACAGTGAGACTATGGACCAATTACTGTACCTCTCTCTGGCTCAAATTTCCCTTCCATCAAGTTAGAAGGATGGTTCATCCTATCTTTTTAGGAAGGCTTGAATGGGAGATGTCACGGGGACCACAGAGTCATAGAAAGGTCATAGAAAGAGAAATCCCTCATGGAGTCTAGGTGTCTTACCAAGGCCTCGCATTAATACATGCACATGGGTACGTACACATGAGCACATGCCCTTACTCTGAGTACTCCTCACTCTACTGGGCACTAGATTTCAATCTGTAAACGTTACTATTCAAACAGTCTCATTCACACATATACACACTGCCAGACTCACAGGTCTTTGCATGCAGGCAAACACACAGATACACAATTTCACAGTTTAGGGAGCATCTGAACTCCGTAGGGAAAAGGCGAGAAGGCAGCAGGTTAACTTAATACACAGTTTCTGAAGATCTATTCCCCAACCTTGCCCAAATAACCACACAAAAGCAATCCAAAACACCTTATCAAACTCCTGTGCACAGTACAGATTTCCTAAACCCAAGGCCACACGGGCAGAGTCAGCTCCTCCTATGGCTGTCCACATAGTGCCAGCCACGAGGACACTCATCCCCAGAGCAGTCCCAGGGCCACACTAGATTGGGGGCACACCTGTGCATAGGCACACACTCCCCAAAGACTACCTCTCTAGGGAAGGCACACACAACTGCTGAGTGGCTCACAGCTTCCAGGGAGAGGAAAGCATTTCTGTTCGCACATGTCTGCAGAGAACAGCGGCCCCTGACCTGGGGCGAGGGAGATGGGGAAACTCTCCCACTCCCCAACCAGAGTACAATAGGTGCCTAAAACTGCCTCCTTCCCCCAGCCCCACCAAAACCACAGCCCGCCCCAGGCCGGGTGCGACTGATCCTCTCACTTCGCCCCTCTCTGCCTGGTGCAGCTAGCTGGCTTGCTGGCAGAACCTCTCCCTCCCTCCCTTTGGAGCCCCTCTTCCACATTCGATCCCACCCTCCAGCGTCCTACCAACCCCTCTCCAGACGACTAGTCTCCCTTCCGAAGCCCAGGCTGGTAAAGACTGGATGTTTGAAACAGAAGCTTCCACTTCCTCCCTGGCTCTCTCTCATCTGGGAGAGCCTAGCCACTTTTTGCCCTTTAACAAATCCCTTAACTCCTAGTCGAGAAGCCTCAGCCGCCTCCCGAAGGCGCTCTGCGGATTCTGGAAATAAGAAAGGCTGGGGTCCCGCCCTCCGGGAACGTGCAGTCACAGCCTCGCCATCCCCACTCGCCCTCATGCGCCTTCGTGCCGTCCTCCCCACGCACACAGCCCTCACGCCTAGGCCTTGACCCACCTATCTCAGAGGGTCCTCAGAGGCGGTCTTTCCCGCCCTTCACTCGCCTACGGCCACAGACTGCAGCCAGCAGCACCCGCCCCGCGTGCCCCAGCCTAGCGGTTTGCCCTCACAGCCCTACGTGGCCTAGCCATACAGACCCTACCCACTGACTGTATGCAGGACTCCCGCACCGGCCTCCAACCTTACGCCCTCAGACTCCCGCCCACAAGGCCACGCCCACTGCCCTCGTAGGCCACGCCCACACAGACCACAGCCACAAGTGTCTGAGGCGCCTCATGTCCCCTCTCTGGCCCAATCCACAGGCCCTCAGGGGTCAGACCTTCACCGTCTCGCCAGGACCTGACTACACACGCCTACCTACATGTAGCCAAAGGATCCTCTGGAGTGGGGGGAGCTAAGCCCTCGAAGGCCACGCCCACCCTAACCTGCCTCCAGCGCTCACGAGCTATCCACACGTGCTCTGCCCCGACACCCGTCCCACACGGGACAGGCCTCACGACCCTCGCATGGTGGCGCACATTCACAGGACCTGACCCCAAAGACCTCCAGCCCCTCCCTCCCACGCCCAGGCGCCCCGCGGTGGCTCCCGGGGCTCACCTTCACTGCAGAACTTGCCGCCGAAGCCCGTGTGGCTGCAGTCGCAGCCCACCTCACCGGGGGCCAGCACCGTGCAGAGGCCGCCGTTGGCGCAGGGGTTGCGCGTGGGCGCGCACAGCGGGTCGGCGGCGGCGCCGCGCAGGCCCTGGCTGCCCAGCAGTGCCGGTGGCCGCTCGCCCAATTTCAGATTAGCCAGGAGGCCGCGGAAGGGCGGCTCGTACTTGACCGTGCTGAGCGTGAGCGCCGAGAGGCGCACGTCGGGCGGGATGCCGCCCACGAACAGGTCGCTGGCCACCTGCATCTCGCGCCGCTTCGAGCGCACCTCTGCGGCTCGGGCCTCGCCGTCCACCGCCAGCGCCGTGCGGCGCGCGTCGCGGGTCAGCAGTACCATATGCCAGCGGTCGTCGGCCACTGGCGTGTCCAGCTGCAGCGTGGCCGGCTCAGCGCACGACAGCGTGAAGCGCAGCCGCAGGCGCCCTTCCACCAACAGCAGCTCCAGGAAGTCGCAGTCACCGCCGTCGTCCAGGTAGAGCAGCAGCGCGCGCGTGGCGTTGGTGCGAAGGCTGAAGCTGAGCTCCCCGCTGCTCGCCGCGCCCGCCCAGCGTGCGTAGCGAGCCCACTGCCCCGGGCCGCCGCCGAACTCCAGGCCGCCCGCGCCCGCCGCCAGCAGCAGCAGCAGCAGCAGCAACAGCGGCGGCGACGGCGGCCGCCACGGGATCCCGGGCGCCATGCCTCCGGCGGCCCCGGCCCCACCCGGCCCCCGGCCCCGCTCAGGCTTCAGAGCCGCGGGCACATGGGGCGGGGAGGGGGCCGGGCGCCCTCCGCACCGAGCGGGGCTCCCTCGCCGGCTCACAGTGCCATGGGCCTGGCCCCGAGGCGAGGCGCGCGGAGGCCCAAGTGCCGGCTTCTCCGAGCCACCGCGGAGGCGCCCCTCCCCCGCTGCGGGCTCCGACGAGAGATGGGGGAGGGATGCCTGCAGGAAAAGAGAGAGGAAACGGTTAACGAGGGGCTCTGAGGAGGGGAAGCTGTCGGTGTCCAGATCCCCCCTCATAACCAGCAAGAGCCCAGCAGTTTCCCTCTAGGACTTGAGGAGCCGCCCTGACCTGGAGAGCCAGAGAAACCTCCGGGGATGGGAATGCCGGAGCTCAACACTTGAGGGGAGAGAGATGGCACTCCCTCAGGACATTTTTGGTTTAAGACGTGGACAGGTAACACGGTAGAGTCCAGTAGGGGCCCAACCCGGATGCCTTCACCCTCGCCTGCCGTCAGGACCAGGGTCAGCTCCTACAGCCGGTGACCTCAACCCCTTCCCCTCTGAGCCCACCCAACCCCTAAGCATGGCTCCCACCCCAGCCAAGGCTCTCTCTTATCAGCCCCTGATGCTGGATAATGAAGTTGCTAAATAATTCATTGGGATTAATTAAATGTCAATTCGTCAATGGTATCACAGAGTAACCTGGCTGGAAAAGGGGTAAGGGAGAGAAGCCAGACAGGACCAAGGCATCCAGGCCCCAAGCCTTCTCCCTCCATGCAAGGACACAGGCATCTGACTTCTTTCCTCCACTCCCCAACCCTCCACCCCAACCACACTCACCCTTTTCTGGGCCTCAACCCCACTGCTCACCAGCGTGGATCCTTCCAGAACCTAAATGCCTGTCACCCTCAACCTCCAGCTCCTAGTCCTCAGCCTCAGACCTGGCCCAATACCTGGGTTCTCTTCACCTCTCAGTTTCACCTCTCCTCCCCATCCAGGGCTGGGGGAGCCACCAGGAGGCAGGCTCATTTGCATAAAATTGCCTTTCTGAAATGATTACCCTTGTAACAGGCTGTCAGAGAGCAATTTATACCCCACGCAGGGGAGGGGAATTTGCATCTCGTTAAACTCCAAGTCGTAATTATTTATATCCAACAACCCTCCTGAATATTGCATTGATTTTATTTGGGGGAGGGAGGAAGGGAAGGAGGTGGGGAGAAGTCTGAGAGAGAAGCAGGGGAGGGGCCAGAGTTTAGTAAAAGACATGGAAAGATTGAAAGAAGAAGTGAAAGAAGGATTGCATGAAAAGTGACAGAGACAGAAGAGTAATGGAGGAGCAAGGCTGCCTAATGGGGAGAAAAGGAGAGAGAAGACAGACAGATAAAATTAAATTCCAAATTCAAACTGCATTTGTCAAGACCCTGGATGCTGGGCATTTTTATAAATGTCATTTTACTTCATCAATCTGAAAGGCCCCATTATTCCCATTGACCATTGGGGAAGCCCACACAGCGAAGTCTAGGGACTTGCCCAAGGTCACACAACAAGTCAGCAGGGAACTGAAACTTAGATCCACATCTGTCTGTCTCCAGAAAGGACAAAGGGCAGGACAGCCGCAGGTGTAGCTCAGAGAGATGGAAAGCAAAAGAAGAGGAGAGGGGTGACTTGAAGAGGGAGAACGCTGGAGGGGTGTGGTGAGGAGTCAAAGCGCTATGTGGGTGTTGGCCAGGTACTCAGTTGATTGGAGCATCATCCTGATGTGCCGAGGTTGTGGGTTCGATCCCAGGTCAGGGCACATACCAATAAATGCATGAATGAATGAAACAACAAGTCAATGCTTTTCTCTCTCTAATCAGTCAATTAATTAAAAAAGAATAATAAAGAGCTATGTGGGAGTAGCTGGTGTATGAAGGAAGAGAGAGAAAGCTAGGGACTCCCTAAAACTCCATAGTGAAGGGGAGGGCAGGGACGGTTGAAATGGCATGTGTAGAAGGAAGATGGGGTAGAGAAGTCCTCAGGAGGCTGGTGATAGTGTTTAGGGAGCCATCTCCAATAGACCCTCAAAGCCCAGTTCACAGGTCCTTCCCTCTGGCTCCTTCTGACGGAAGCCCCCAATCCTACAGACTCCAAGAGGGACTCAAGTACCCCTCCAAGGGCTGCCCCTTCCCAGACAGAGGCAGAGGCAATCCAGGCAGCAGCCCCTCTCCCTCTAAACACTATGGGGTTATATATAGCTTTGCCACTGCCTCTCCTCATTGGGTAATGGGGATAATTAACATGAGCGGGCTAATTAGCCAATCAAATTAAATGCAGCACCTGCTCCCAGCCTGATTGACGCCTTTACCCCCGCACACACACACTCCCACTCCAGCCCAGGGCATGGGAGGGAGACCGCAGGCGCGGGGAGGGAAAGGCCACACTCCTGTTCTCCAGAAGGGTCAGCCAGTGACCCCCAGCAGATGCACAGCCCCTGATGGCATCCTCTCTCCCTCCCCTGCTGGGGTCTCAGTCTCAGTCTGGCCTAGCCTCTTTCAGCCTCTCTCCCAGCCCCCATCTCCTGACACTATTTTGGGGTAGGAATTAATTAGCTATTGATTTCCACTGGCAGAAGGAATAGAATTTTGTGCCGCTGTCCTGTCACCCCTCAGCTCAGGAGAGGGAGGGGATTTTAGTCACCCTGCCCTGCTCCCCAGCCCAGTGCCTCTGTCATACATCCTTGCCTGCTAGAGAGAGGGCAGAGGGGTACTTGCTGAAAGCCTAGGGGCAGGGTGCCCTCATTCAGGAAGTTGGCAGAGGACCAATAGAGTGAAGGATGGTGGAGAGGCCTCCAGGGACTGGGAAGTCGAGGCCTGAGAACCAGAAAGAATGTCCCCTGATTGGGCAGGTGATGGCAGCAAATTCACTGAAAGTCTAGGAAGGGGTGACTCCAATGGTCTGTGTGTGTGCCAAGATGTGGAGGGACAGTGTGGGACGGAAGGGTGTGCTATGCACAGGCACGTGTCTGGGAGCTAGCTATGGGGACAGAGGCTGAACTTCTGGGTGCCTACCGGGAGGGGCGAGGCCAGGGTCTGGGACTGCACCCCCTCAAAGCTCATTACTCATTCTCCCCACAGCCCGAGCTCTGCAGCGCAGGCCAGCCTGGCCCAGTGCCAGGGGCACAGGGGCTGCAGGGCTGGCCAGGAAGAAGCCCTAGCCTTACCTGGGTCCTCTCTCCAGGGACCCAGATACCACTGTCCCAAGAGGAATATGAGCCAAGCAGACAGCTGGGTCCTTTCCACCCAGCCCACCCTATGGCTCCCAGGACACCTGTTCCTTACTGTTCTTTCCCCTCCCTTCAGCCTTCACGCCCCAGGCCCAAGCCTCTACTGACCCAGCCTTCAGTGACCCTTCCTCCCAGGACACAGGGGCTTCCTTCTAAGCTAGGATGCCCCATCCTTCTTCCACTCTTCGTACACACAGCATCTGGCCTCAGATCTCCCCGTGGCCGTGACCAGGACCATTGCCTTGCACAATTATATCAAGTAGACAGTGTCCCCTGGCATTGTGTAGGACCCCCCAGGCTCATGCAATGCCATGGAAGCCCCCTGCTCCCACAGAGTTCAGGCACTGCTCCCCAAGATCCACTCTTGTTCAGTGCCCACTGCCAGTGCACGAGCACTGGCCTGGCCAGAGCAGCCTCGGGATACCCAGCCTGCTGACTGACGTCACTGCCATGCACACCACCAGCCACTGCTGCCCCGGGGAACTGACCTCTCCAATGTAATCTGGGACTCTGGACCCAGTCAGCTCCCAGCGCCCCCTGCCCCAGATGGACCCAGCAGCCTTGAGCCGGCAGCACTGGGTGCTGGGGAAGGGGGTGACTCGGCTGCTCTCAGGGCCTTGTCCTGCTCTTTTCCCTGCTGAGTCCTCCCCCAGACTATTTCTGGGTCCTCCTCAGCTGACAACCTCCTCCTCATCTTCCCACGGCCAGGCCAGCGCCACTGTGGCATCTGGGCTATGACTTTTGGGCTCCCCACTGTGAGTCAGGTACAGACTGGACAACCAGTGCACTTGATTCTCCAGTTCCAGGAGGTAGCTGTGTCACCTCAGTCTTACAAACAAGAAGCCTATGCTTAGAATGATGAATTCATTTGCTCAAGTTCGATTACAAGTAAGGGGTGGCTGTACTCGTACCCTGCACTGGCCACGGGCCACAGGGCAGTGTCAGGCTCCGAGCCCACCCTTCTCTGATCCGGCCTTCACGGGGTGCCACTGCCCTCTGCAGATGGCCCAGACTCTGAGTTTGCCCCTAGAGCTGAAATACACAGACCTCAAAGCTAATGGAATACATGCTTCTCTTCTTCTTCTTTTTTTTAGGTGGAAACGGAGTCTCAGAGAGGGACATTGACTGCCCAGCATCACACAGCAGAGTCCAACTACTACCAACGCCACTGTGCCTGCTGTTTCATCCTTCGTTTGTGGGCCTTGCCATCTTCCCAAAGGCCTTAGCCCCCGTGTCACCAGGCAAACCGAGCAACTAGATGTAGAGCAAATGGATTCCAGGGGCGAGGTCATCAAAGCCCTTAGCCAGGGTCTTCTCCCAGCATTCACTCAGCCCTTTCTCTAGTCACATCTACATCACCTCTCTCTCTCTCTCTCTCTCTCTCTCTCTCTCTCACACACACACACACACACACACACACACACACACACACACCCCTCCAGCCATGGGAATGCCAGCCTCTCTCTGGCTGTCCTCTTCTCTCGCCAGCTCCCTCTCATGCCAGCTGGGAGTGTGACAACAGGGGCCTCCCCCAGGCGCCAGGGAGGAAGAGCTGGGTTTACACACATTCTGGTGGCCCCAGAAGGCAGCCCGTGGACAGGTGGGAGAAGTGCCTGTTATGAGGAGGGAGGTTTTGGCTCGAGATAAAGAGAAACTTGCTGGCAATCCGAAGCATCCCGCAGTAGAGGAGGCCGCCTCCGGGGGATGGTGAGTTCCCCATCTGTGGAGGCGGGTGAGCTGAGACAGGATGACTACTGCTCAGAGATGCTCAAGACGGGCTCCTGAGTCATATGGAAGGGGGACATCAAACTATTTGAGCCCTGAGATCCCTTCCAGTCACAGAATGTGTTTTTTTTGGAGGGTTCCCTCTCCTCCCTAAAACCTTAGGCAGGGTTGGCAGGCTGCAAACAGTTCCCACCTCCCCTTCCTGCTGCCTCCTTCCAGCCCCCATGACCTAGAAGAGACAAAAAAAAGCCTTCGTGCATGTCCACATCCAGCCACACCTCGGCAATGGGCAGAATGAGATCGTGCAGTGATTAGAGGCACCGACACTGGAGCTGTGTGACCTTGGGCAAGTTCTCTGGGCTTCAGTTTCCTTACGTGTAAAATAGAGGTAACAGTGGTGGTGTCAAAATTAAGAGTGAACATATGTAAAGCACTTAGAACAGTGGCTAGCATAGACTAACGTGGGAAAGTATGTGTTGTATTAGTGATCACTATTAAAACTCCTTCTTTCAGCATTTTACAGTTTGCAAAACTCCATGTGTCTCCTGTTTCCTTTGATTCTCACCGGGGCCCAGTGAGGAAAGTAACAAGGCAGGTCTTATCACTGCCCCCTTCTACAGATGGTGAGACTGACATGTGCAGAGAAGGAACCCCCCTCTAAGGTCAGACAGCTTGGAAGTGAGGACCTAAGTGCAGCTCATTTCTCCCCCTCCCCCCCTCCCCTGGCCCTTCTCCGATCTACTGGACACCTCCTCCTGCCCAGGAAGGTGGGAGAGTGGAGGAATGGGGCTGAAGGGTATGAAGGGTATGGGAGTTGCCCAGCAGCACGAGCTGGGCTCATGCGTCCTCCTGAGCAGGTCTGTGTCCATGGAGAGAGGCATGAGGGGGCTGGGTACAAGAGGTGACAGCTTGAGGTGCGCATGACAATGCTGCTGCCAGGTGTGTGGGGCTGAGAAGATGGTTGGGTGGGCTGGGGACCGAGGTACAATTGAATGGCTCGGTGGCGGTGGAGTGGGGGCAAAGCACAGTTGCCTAGAGCTGGGAGGTAGGCAGTGGGAAGAGCAAGCCCACCCCTGTGCCTATCACTGTGCTGTGCACAGCTCAGGGATTCCAACCTGGGCGGGCACACCCCAGCCATGCAGAGGGGACAGATGGCTTCCGGGGGCAGCCTTCTGAGTAAGCGTGAGGTGCCCGAAAGTATGCTATTTATGACAGGTGTGTGTGGAAGGTTATGACAATAATGATGCAGACAGTTGCTATTTACAGGGGGCTCACTGTGTGCCTGACAAATGCATCAGACCCAGCAAAGTTCCCAGAGCGCTGAGCACAGAGCCAGGCTCACAGCAGGGCTACAGTAAATACAGTTGTTACTCTGATCATTGCCATAATCATCTTATCTTGTCCTTGAAAGAACCCTGTGAGGTAGGTATGAGGACCCTCATTTTACAGATGAGGAAACTGAGGCCCACAACCGCAGAAAGACAGAGCTGAGCCTGTGGGGCCTTGCTCTCATCCTACCTCACGTGTTAAACGGTGGCTTTGTAAATGACAATGAGGTGCCTAGCCCATGCTAGATTATTTGTTGGATGAGCCTCTGAGAGCCCACAGGCCTGCCAGTGTGGACAGGGCCAGGCAGGGAGCTCCCCAACAGACGGAGCAGCAGGGTTGGTTGCATGTAAGACAGTCAGGATGTCCCCATAGGGGTTGGGCTCAGGCGCTCAGAATGAATGAACAGCATGGTCAGCACCAGCCAGGGGCAGGGCCCCAAGGGTCAGGGGGAGTGTGAGTGTTGGGAGGGAGTGCCTAGAAATGGGAAGGTTCCAAGGAAGACCAGGGGTAGCTGAGAGCTGGACTAGCGGAGGGACTGTGGCTGTGGTCAGGAGGGGCAGGAGCACCTGGGGCTTGGGGGCTTTCTGAGGCTACAAAGATATGAGAGCAAGGGAGAGAGAGAGAGTGAAAGTGAGAGAGAAGCTTAGGCAGGAAGCCAGGTTTAAAGGGACTATTAGTATGCATGAGTGTGTGCAGTGTGCTCACACACGTGCACACACAAAGGCCTGGGGCAAAGTGCTTGGGATCAGACAAGAACATGGTACTTAATGACGTGTGTTGTGAGCATGAGTGGGTGGGAGGTGTTGATGTATCTGGGGGTGTGCATGGGTGGGTGTCCTGAAGGGGAGGGTGTTTCCCAGGCAGTGGAGGAGTGTATGGAAGACTACAGGTATGCCTGGATGACTGTAGGAACCAGGGGAGGTGGATGGTTGGATGGAGACTGAGGGCTGATGGTGCCCTGTTGGGGCTCCAGGGGTCTGTCGGAACCATGTGTGTAGCGTGTACATGACAGCAGGTGCCTGGAGGAGTTCTCTGAGGCGGTGAGGGGCATTCCCTCTGGGCGAGGAGTGTAGGTAGTGTGCTGTCAGGAGGTGCATTGTATACACAGGTATGTGTGTCTATGTAGGTGTGTCTGGGTGGGTGCCACAGAGTACATGTATCAGCATCAAGTTGTCTATGTCACTGGCAAAGGCAGATGGGAGGGAGCAGCTGGACCTGGGTAGAGACAGTATCTGGAGGGAACAGAGGTAGGTCCCCAACAACCCCTCCAGAACCCAGCCCTCCCTCAGGGATCCAGAGTGTGGATTCGGCCCAGGCCAAGAAGCCGGAAGAGGCCTGAGCTCCTGGAGAGGACTCCCCAGCCACCCACTGAGTGACCGCCGGCCTCTGCCAGCCTGTCAGTCCCATCCGCCCCTGTGGATCTGAGGACAAGATGGGTCTGAGAACACCTCCTCTAGTAGGAATGAAGGAACCCCCTGCCAGACTCTTCTCCCTTACCCCAAGCAAGACTCAGCCCAGCCTCAGAGGCCAGCATCCCTTAGAGGAGTTAGGGACCTGAGTGGCAGAAGCAGTCTGCAAACAGAGAGCATCCTGGTTAACAGACCAGCTGACCTCCCTTCTTTCTTTCTACTCCTCTGGCAGAAGATAGAGAATGCAAAGCGGTAAAGTCCACCCATTCCCAAAAGGAATACCCAGAAACTGGGAAGGTGGACAAGAGGGAGGGGCAGGAATGAATGGAAGGTCCTCGCCGCCCCCCACCCCACCCCCAACACATACAAAACCAAAGGTGTACAGAAGCCCCCAAAGCAGTCAAGAAGACTGGAGACCCAAGACCCACCCCCTGAAATTGATTCCATCACTCAGAACTGAACAGCTTCCCCCTTCACTTCCAGGCACCAAGAAACAGCCCCCTCCCAAACCTTGCTGGTTCAGTCAAGCACTAAAGACCCTCACCCAGGACTCGAGTGGGGATTGAGAGTAAAGAAGACAACAGCCTCCCTAAAGCCAATTTTGCTTGCTAGGGCCATCAAGATTTAAGGGTTCCTACCCCAGCCCAAAGAACCCAGGGCAGGTGTCTACTACAGTCGGGGAAGGAGGTTGGGACTTGAGAAAAGGTCCCTTTCTCTTTGGGGGCGGGAAGCCAGCCCAGGGCCCCGCAGCTTCCTCTCCCTGCAGCACTCTCTGACCATAACCCTGTCACCGCCCCAGTGCAGTCCCACCCAGCACAGCCCCCTCCTACTGATTCCCAGTTTCCCTCTCTCATCACCCCCAGCATTCCCCCACAAGCTTCTGCTCCTCTCCCTCAGGCCCCCCATCTTCCCCAGCTCTCCCCCAGCTCAGACCCATCTCTGCCTCAATCGCCTTGGCACCTTCCCCTCTTCTCCCTCCCGATAACCTCCTCTCCTTGGCTCCCATCCCCCAGTACCGCCTGGTCTTCAGTGGGGCCCCCCAGCACGAGCCCTCGGCCTGGCCCCTGCTCCTCGCCTCTCCACTACTCTCTTCCCCTCGCCAGCCCCCTCTCCTCCCGCCACCAAGCCCCGTTCCTCGCTGCTTTCTCCCCTGCAGACCCTTCAGAGCACAGCAGTTCCCCAGTCCCTCCGGCCGAGCACTGCTTCCAGGGGCTAGCACAGACCGGGGACCCCTCCTCGTCGGAGCCTCTCTCACAGCCCTCCTTCTCCCCCACCCTCCGTCCACCTCCATTCACCCCAGCTCAGGGCCAGGGCCCCTTCCACAGGGAGGCTCCGACCCCCACCCCGGCGCTCAGCCTCCCCTCTGTCACCCAGCCAGCCCTCTCAACGCGGCAGCGCCCCCGCCCCCCAATCCATCCTCCTTGCTTCCCCCGCCCCCCGGTCGCTCCCCTCCCGGGATCGGCTCCCGCCCCCCGCCCGTCTCCGCCGCAGCCCCCCCCCCAACCGCCCGTACCTGGTTCTGGGGGCTCCAGGAACTGGACGGTGGGGATCTGCGCCCCGGAGCCGCCCTGTCTCCGGTGGGTGACAGAACCGGGGCTAGCGGTGTCGGCTGCCTCGCGCCTCGCTCGCTCCCCGCCGCGTCCCCGCCCGCCCCGCCGCGGTGCCGCTCGGAGGCGGATTCGCTGCGAGTCAGGGCGGCTGCTCCCGCCGCCGCATCCCTGCAACACCGACTGACGGCAGCATCAGCACCAGCGCCCGCCCCCCAGACGCGCGCATTGGACTAGACTGCTCTAAAGGACGAGTGACGCAGCCAATGCAAAGGCGGAAAAGCCGCCAGTCCGGCGGCTCCACAGGCCCACCTCCCTCCCCTGAGAAGGACCCAGGCGTCCGGGCCCGGGGCATCCGTTCCTCGCCTCTCGCAGTCTTTAGCCCTGGCGCCTGGGCCCCAAACAGGTAGACCCCCCCAACCCAGCAACAATGCCTCTCCTGGAAACCCAGGCGCTTAGCCTCTCGCTCATTGAATTGGGTCCTCGGGTCTCCCATCCCCCAGCCGGTGGGCCCATGTGGCAGTGCCCAGAGCTGGGACGAGCGGAAGGGAAGGCTGTAGGCCCCGACTTGGGGTACCCAGCAAACGGGACCAATATGGGACCCGGACCGCAGCGCCCTCTGCTGGCTATGTCCGGGGGCGGGCCCGGACTAACAAGGAGACTAGGGAAGGGGAACCCTGCCCGCGGCTGTTAGGGGCTATTTCCAGTCCCTAACCTGGCCTCCGCCTCCCACCGCTCGAGGGTTCTCTGGATGACCCTAGAACTGAGGAGGGAGTATCTTTGCTGGGATAAGGACGAAGGCGGTGGGGGAAGAAAAGGCAGGGAGGGGAGCTGGTTACACCTAGGGGCTTGGAGTTTCCCAGCCCTGCCTCATGGGAATCCAAGAGTTCGAAGCCTGATTCCCAGTCGTGCTTGGAATCCCAAGGTTAGGTTTGAGGGCAGGAATGCTACTGCACACACTGCCCTGAAGAGAACTGACAACAGTGTGAGTTTCAGAGCAAGGGTGGTGCGGGGTGAAGTTCTGCCCTGTCAGGGCGTCTGCATCACTGTGCGTGTGTATTAGTATGGGAAGGATGGGACAACCCTTCACTCAGTCAGCCAATGAAAGGTGGACCTGGCACCTCGTGTGTGTCACAATGCTGGACGGTGGGCTTCTGAATGAAGCAGTGTGAGTGTGTTTGTGTGTGTGTGTGTGTGTGTGTGTGTGTACCAGACCATGCAGCCAGCTCACTCAAGGATCCTGATCGCTGTTGCAGGGTCTGTGACCCTCACAGCCAGTGGTAGTTGGTGCTGCCTTAGCTAGAGGAACATGCAGGAAAACTCAATTCGACTGCTAATACAGGGCACACTCACAGCCATGCACACTTATCCATGTGCACACAGGCACTCTCAAAGCAATACACAGGGACAGCTGCAGACCCACCATGGCAAGAAACCCACAGGAAGCACATGCTTGCCAAGGAACATACACAAACTTGTGCATACAGGTGCCTACACACTCAGAGTCAAATACACACCCAGGGGAACAGGTGTATACAGAGGACCTGCCCACGGGCCCTCTACCCCCCGAGGCATTTGGCACAGAGTGGTCAATTACTGAGTAGATGAATGAGGACACCCAACTACCAGAGGTCTCCTTCCCCAGCCTGTGATGGGAAGACAGGGAGACCCAGGCTGCAGGTGGCATTTCCTAAGGGTTCAGGAAGAAATCCCTGGGTCAGATCTCAGACCTGGGACCCACTCTGACCTTGGAAAGACCCTCAGGCTGGCCCCACCTTGGCCACTAGAGAAGTCAGAGAATGAGAACTGCTGAGTCAGGGCCTGTGGATGTGAAATCGCCTCTCTGACCCCACAGCCCACTGCTCTACCCATCCCCCATGGCTCCTCTCCCTGCAGCCTACACACACATGTTTATCCAGCCAGGGACAGGGCATAGATGAACAGACAGGCAGGTGTAGTGACTCACAGACTGTGTCTCAGACCCTTATAGATGGGTGTGAGAAGGGGTGGGGAGAGGGCAGGGCTTAGGAAAAATGTAATAGTATTTGTCTCCTGTCCCCACCCTCAGCTCCCTGAGCCACCTTTACCCATCAAGGGCAGTAAAGGTCATCAGGCAACTGCTGCACCTCCTTGCCCCTCCCCCCAGCTACAAGGATGTCCCCCCACAAGGTCCAAGGTTCAGACTATCTGATGCAATTGGGACCCACCACCTCAAGACACTTCCCTGAATAGTCTCCCACCCTTCTCCAATGTGGCCCTTCTCCAGTGCCAAGTCCAACAGGGACACACGTTGGAGGGAAATGCAGCAAATACAGCGTGCGTGTCTGTGCACCCACATGCACACATACCATGTGAAGCTCATACACCAGACTCACACAAGTGCAACCATGAAAAGACAGTCTCATGTCACCTTCCCAGCAGATTGGCCCTGGGCACGTTATGCATACACACACACACACACACACACACACACACACACACACACACACACACACGGCCAGGGAAGAGGCCAGGCTGGGGCTGGGGGAGGTGGGGAGGGGAGCCAACCAGGCTGCAGGGATGAAGCTAGCATGGGAGGCGGGCAGTGCAGGGAGTGAGCTGCTCTTCACAACACAATCGCTGTCTGTTGTTATAGCAACTCAGCCCCCAAATCGTGAAACGGATATTACAGCCTCAAGAGGGGGAGGGGTGGGAAGGGGCTGAGGGTAGAAGGAGGGACAGAGTGGGGGACCCAATGTGGGGCTGAAAAATAACAGAATGGGAGGAGACCCAAATGAGGATTAGACCTGGGGCACGATGTCTCAAAGGGAGAGATGGGCATGGGCCAGGGAACCCTGACGGGGCTGAGGCCAGTGCCAGGCCCACAGATACTGTGCTCTGCACGAAGGAGTCCGGGTGCTTAGGCCTCCACCTCAGGACAACCCATAGCAGCTGTAGGACACGCCCCAGTGTGGGGAGCTTGGGAAGTACTTCCAGGGCTGCTATCTGGAGTCTCCTAACCCCAGGGGCAGCCTGGCCCAGCTTCAAAACCTTTGGAAGACCCCTGTTCACCTCCGAACCAAGACTTAGAAGTAGACTTAGCAGCCCTCAGGTAGCAGTGATCCCCAAAACCTCTGAGCTGCAAACTCAGGAGGGAGGAGCTGGGTTGGGAGAGGCCACAGGAGGCTGAGAGCAGGATCAATATGCATTTCCTCTGGAAGTCACTGTCCTTCCGGCTGGCTGGCAGCAGCGGCAAGCCAGGAGGCTGCGGGCCCAAGGAGTATAGCCGCCACCCTCAGGCAGGGGAGCTGCCCAAGCCCTTACCTCCCTCCCCCCACAGCCGGCACTCTGGGCTGCTCTCTCCCTCCCATGACTCTATGCAGTGAGCTCCCCATTGCTGGAAGTATTCAAGCAGGTGCCGAAAGGTCACCTGTCAAGCAAGGGAATTTTGACGGTGGGCTATGGTTACACAAAACCACTAGGCCCAGCAATTCTCGGTGCAAAGATGTGCTAGTTTCAAGTTTTAGACCTCCAAGATTCTGGACTCCTCAGGATTTCAGATCCTCTCCAAGATGTTTAAGTTCCAAGGTCTTCTGGTCCCCCAGGATTCTAGTCTTCCCCCCAAGATTCCAGACACATGAGATCCCAGATCTCCCAAGATTCTCTGACTACAGCGTTCTAGATTCCAACATTCTAGTCCCTGTGATTACAGCCCCTTTCCCCCCTCCAGGATTCTAGGCTCTGATGGTCTAGGACAGGTTCATGACACGGGCCTTTTTATTCCTGGAAAATACAAATATTCACAAGAGTCTGTACAACCTTCAGAACACTAGCCCTGGCCCTGCCCTCAGCCGCATGCCACCCTCATGCCACCCGCATGCCCCACCCCCAGCCCCAGCCTGCTGCCCTGGCACCCAGGCTCCCTGCTCTGGTCTGGGTCTCTTCTCCAAGGCAGGCGTGAGTGCTTGATCCAGTCACAGCTGGGAAGAGAAAAACAGAGATGGTGACGAAGATCCTGCCGCAGAAAGGAGGAATCGCCCTGCCAGGGCCATTTGTACAGAGTGCCTCTTTCCCTGACCCACCCTGCCCCGGCCCTCAGTGGGGAGGCCCTGGCACAAGCTGGGGGAGGACTCACCATCATTACAAGTGGATATCAAACACTCCATCCTCCACCATCTGTACCTCCTCCTCTCGGATCTCTGGGGGGCAGGGGGGGTCGCAAAATCAACTGGGTCCCTCCCTACCCCGCCCCCACGCACAGGAGGCACTCAGCCCCATTCCAGACGCGGACCCATCCACTGAAAATCAATTCACTGAATGACCGAACGGCCCAATTTTGAAGCTCTTTTTCTAGCTTTTTGTTTCACCGCAGCTTTTCCGCAGCCACAGATGTGTCAGCGCCGTTTGCTTAAATGTCAATTTTGTGTGTGTTTCACATTTTAGACCCCAGCACTACTGGAAGGCTCGATGCAAATGGTTTTATCTTTTCTATTTTTGAGAACTTATGCCAGTCCAAACGGTTGTGGTCAACTGCCCTAGACCCCAGTTTAACATAGCTGCTCAGACTGCCCTCAGCAAAATAATCGTTTAAGGAATTGTCATTCAGCAAACTGACCTAAAACCACTAAAGACCCCAAGAAAGCTGCCAGGAGATTTTCGGGGTAAAGGACTTAGAATTCTCAGAATGGCCTCCAGAGCAGCCAAAAGGAAAATTTAAGTAAAGAGCTCACATAACTCCCTCTCTTATCCGCTGTCAACCCCCCCAACAAAATAAGAACGTAACTGGAATCTTAAAACTTCTTTCATTTTTATTCTTCTTTACATATTAAAGTCTCTCTCCTCCTCAGCCTCAGAGGGTCGAGGGTTCCCTGGTCACCTTCCGGCACCCTTAGCAGTCCAACCCTCTTTGCTGCCCCAGGAAAACCCAAGAATTACAAACTCTGATATGGTTTCCACCCTGGATACGTTAAGACTTGGCCGCAATGACCCTGCCTCCCTCCCTCCCCGGGCCAGTACAGAATGAGACCCCTCCTTACCTGGAGGCCGGGAGCCTCGCCTGCCGGGGCGGGGCAGGGAGAAGCTGAAGGCTCGGTGGTGGGTATGTGTGGGTGAAGGTGAGGGTGTGCACCCCTCCAGGCTCACGCTCTGGGCCCGGCGCCGGCACTCCACTGACAGGCGATCTTTGCACTGCTTGTGGCAGTTCACACCACATGCTGGGGGAGGCAGATGAGGGGCCCAGCCAAAGCCACTGGTCAGAACACCCTCCATTCCATTCTCCAGGCCTGCAGTCTCCCCAGGTTCCGCTGCTCCTGAGCAGCTGTCCCACCAAAACAAAATTCTCCTTCCAAAGTGCTCTCTCTTTATCCTACTTGCCATTCTATGCCCTCTCAAAGTTTTCTGTTCCTGGGCAGCTGCCTCACCAAAATAAAAGCCCTTCCCATATAATTATCATGCCTCTCTGGCTCTGAAGTACCTCACTTCTTTGCAACAGCCCCACCAATATAAGAATCCCTACCCAAATAGTAACTATTCCAAAAAAAAAACCTCAGCCGGGCAACCCTGCCATTTCATCTCACCTCGGCATTTGAGGCCCTGCTTGTAGATGCCCAGGATCTGAAATAGAGGAGAGGGCCGTGCTGGGGGTGGAGGGATTTAGAGGTGATCCAGGCGTCCCCAAACTACGGCCCGCGGGCTGCAAATGCGGCCCCCTCAGACCATTTATCCAGCCCCCACTGCACTTCTGGAAGGGGCACCTCTTTCATTGGTGGTCAGTGAGAGGACCACTGTATTTGGCAGCCCTCCAATGGTCTGAGGGACAGTGAACTGGCCCCCTGTGTAAAAAGTTTGGAGACCCCTGCAGGGCGGAGACTGGGACTGACCCTGTCTGAGGCCTTAGGCGTTAGGGTTGGATGCAGAGCAGCAAGAGAAGAGGCAGGTGAAATTAATGAGGTTTGCCAGGGCTGAGAGGTGAGCCGGCTCCGGCAGGGGCGGGGCCGAAAGAATGAACACTGAAGGGCGCAGGTGGGAGGGAACAGGGCTGGAGGGGTGTGGCTTGAGGCGGGAATGGTGCGGGGGCTCTCACCAGGGCCTTGCAGTGGCGGCAGGCAACAGGACGCAAGGAGTTGCTCTCATGGAAGTTGTGTACGAAGCCCATGCGGCCGCCCAACACAGAGCTGGAGCGGAGGAAGTAGGAGATCATCTCCTCCCTGCTGATGCAGCCATCCCTGTCGGGGGAGGTTGAGCACCTCAGTTTGAGCCCTCCCCAGGACCACCCACCACCCACTTATCCTATCCCACTGGGGAAAAAAACCCTACCAAATAAAAGGGTCTCACCCAACTCCTGGTTTGGACCCCTGGTGCAGGGAAGAGAAAGAACACTAGACTGAAGTCAAGCAGATGTAGTGGCTACAGCTAACTAGTTGTGCGGTCTTGGGCAAGTCACTTCTCCTGGGTTTCCCCCCAGAAGAATGGGGATTATAATTCCTGCCCTGCCCACTTCCTAGAGTTGGTGTGGAAACTCACAGAACTGTGCAACTTGCCCCTGGGGTTATCAGCCCGTTTCCCACACTGAGCTCTGGCAAACACCAGTTCACAGCCAGGAGAATTAAAGAGCTCTCTGATGAGTTCTGGGGCCAGGAACTCTGGCATAATCCTGCCAGAAAGACACCTGTAATCAATATTTCCCCATTATCCAGGGCTTTCCGCAGAACCACTTTATCACCTAGTCCCATATTTTAGAAAAACAGTGAGCATGTGCTCTGGAGATAGACCTCCATTCAAATTCCCACTCCACTACCTCCTGGCTGTGTGACCTGGAGCGGGTTAATCTCCCTGTGCCTCAGTTTCCTCTTCTGTACACGAGGGTAATGATAGTTCCTAACATCTCGGGGTGGAGGAGGGGTTGTGAGGAGTAAATGAGATACTGCACGTGAACTATTTACTACAGTGTCTGTTTAGTTCAGGGGTCGGGAACTCCTTTGGCTGAGAGAACCATGAACACCACATATTTTAAAATGTAATTCCGTGAGAGCCATACAACGACCCATGTACATTACGCATTATCCAATAAAAATTTGGTGTTGTCCCAGAGAACAGCTGTGATTGGCTCCAGCCACCCACAACCATGAACATGAGCGGTAGGAAATGAATGGATTGTAATACATGAGAATGTTTTATATTTTTAACGTTATTATTTTTTTTATTAAAGATTTGTCTGCGAGCCAGATGCAGCTATCAAAAGTCACATCTGGCTCGTGAGTCATAGGTTCCCGACCCCTGGTTTAGTTAATAGGTCCTGGGCTACCCAGGGCTATTTCTGTCGAGGCTGGTTTTTGCTAGTTTTTTGTAGCTGGGGCTCCATGATGTGATCAGGGGGGGGGGGTTCTTCAAATCAATGGGGTATTGAGACAACTGGCTAGTTAGAAAAAAATATAAGCTTGGATTCCTACTTCACACTGTGCGTAAAAACTAAACACCCACTGAATTGAGAACACTAATGTAAAAACCAAAAATCATCAAAGTATCTGAAAAGGTATAAAGAGAATAACTTTGTAATCTTGAGGACACGAGGACCTTTCTACATATAACACAAATGCAAGAAGCCATAAAGGAAAGACTGACATACTGAGTGCACAAAATTTTTTAAAATTTTATATGGGAAAAGACAACATAAATGACAGACTGGAAGAAAATATTTGCAAAACACATTCAACAGCAAAGGGTTAATCCATTAACAGAGAGTCTAAAAATCAATAAGAAAAAGACCAACAAACCCAGTTGAATAACGGACAAAGACTATGAACAGGCAATTATCAGAAGAAATATAAGTAGCCAATAAACATATAAAAAGATATCCTACCCCCACTAGTATTAAAGAAATGTGCATTTAACCAAGACACCATTTGCCAATTAGACTGGCAAAATTGTAAGGCTTTTTATAGATTCCACTGTTGGCAAGGAAGTTGGGAAATGGGCACTGGTTTGCTGCTGATGGGGGTGCAAGCTGGCACAACCTTGCCTGAGGTCATTTTGGCAGTCTCTCTCCTAATTTAGAATGTGCATATCTTTTGATTCAATTATCCCACTTCCAGGAATTTCTCCTGCGGAAACAGTAGCCTGAGTCCATCGCTACAAAGATGCGCACAGCAGCCTGGTGTATATTAATAGCAGAAACTGGGCACAATCTACACATCCATCAGCAGGAGACGGCGAGGTAGATGACACCCAGCCTCAGCACGGAACACTCTGAAGCTGTTCTAAAGAATGAGGCAGTTCCACATGAATCGTTGTGGAGAGATGGCCAGGATAAAGGTTTAAGTGGGAAACAAAAGGAAAAAAAGCAAGGCATGCAGTTCTGTCAAGACAGTGACTAAAAAAAAAAAAAAAAAAAAAAAAAAAACACCCAAAAACTGAAAACCCTACTGCCACAAATACCTAGGTGCTGGTTAAAATATATCAAAAATTGTTTTAAATCGCTTCTCGGCCTTTTGGTTAAGATCAAGTGTAAAAATTTCTTTAAATATGGCTCTGGCCAGTTGGCTCAGTAGTAAAGCGTCGGCCCGGCGTGGCAATGTCCTGGGTTCGATTCCTGGGCAGGGTACACAGAAGTGCCCACCTGCTTCTCCTCCCCTCCACCCCTCGTTTCTCTCTCACGCTCTCTCTCTCTCTCTCACTCTCTTGCTCTCTCACTCTCCTCCTCCTGCAACCATGGCTTAATTGGAGCGAGTTTGTCCTGGGCACTGATGGCTCCATGGCCTTCACCTCAGGTGCTAAGAAGAGCTCAGTTGCTGAGCAACGAAGCAACACCCCAGATGGACAGAGCATCACCCCCTAGTGGGCTTGCTGGGTGAATCCTGGTTGTGGGCATGCAGGAGTCTGTCTCCACATTCCCTTCTCTCACTGAATTTAAAAAAAAAAATCTTTAAATAGGTGAGTTTGCAGGAAAGAAATAGATACCCTCAAGCCAAAGGAGGAGCTTCAAGCTGAGGCAGTGAGTCAGGGTGGGGCCGGACCCTACAGCTGCCCCAGGAGGGGTTGCTGGTCTCCCTCCTGGTGAACCAGATGTTGGGTTTTTTTGTTTGTTTGTTTGTTTGTTTTTTTGTATTTTTCCGAAGCCAGAAACGGGGAGGCAGTCCGACAGACTCCCGCATGCGCCTAACCGGAATCCACCAGGGGGCGATGCTCTGCCCATCCGGGGCATCGCTCTGTTGAGACCAGAGCCATTCTAGCACCTAAGGCAGAGGCCACAGAGCCATCCTCAATGCCCGGGCCAACTTTGCTCCAATGGAGCCTTGGCTGCAGGAGGGGAAGAGAGAGACAGAGAGGAAGGAGAGGGGGAGGGGTAGAGAAGCAGATGGGCGCCTCTCCTGTGTGCCCTGGCCGGGAATCGAACCCGGGACTCCTGCACGCCGGGCCGATGCTCTACCGCTGAGCCAACCGGCCAGGGCTTATAACTTTTAATTGGAATTTTGTCTGCTCAGCAAACCAGGGGTATAAACATTGTTGCAAGGGGCACGTTTAACCTACCTCAGACAACCAGCTGTTTGTCCAAATTATCAGCTTGTGAATTGTTGATAAAAGCAAGTGGGTGCTGCTAATTACAGGCCTTTCTTATCTATTCATTAAAACAGGCTACCCAGGAGTTCAGCTTGCCCACACTTTTTGCCAGCTGTGAACTCCACAAATAAAATGGCATTTGTGTAGCAACAGTCCCCAGGCCACAGTCCTTGTAAGATGCAGGTGGAGCCCCCATCTGTCTGAATGAGCGAGACAGCCCTGTGCCTCCGCGGCCAGCTGCCTCCCCCCCAGATAGGAGCACCTTCCCACATTAGTAGCTTTCTTTGCTGAGATCATCTGGTCCAATGGCATGATCTTGCACAGGAGGAAACTGAAACCCAAGGGGAAGCGAGCTTGCCTTCCCTCTCCCCCAGCCCCCAGGCCTCCTCACTGGTTCTGGTCGAGGTCCCCAAAGGCGCTGAGGTAAGGGAAGTTCCCACGGATGATCTGGAACTCTTCCTGTGAGATGTGGCCATCCCCATCGACGTCAAAGTTCCGGAACACAGACTGGGGGACACAGAAGGACACACAGGGCAGGAGAATAAAAGGAACATCAGCCCCATTCTGCCCACACTCTCAGCCTGTGTTTGAAGGGTGTCTCAGATGTGAGCAGCTGCCCATTTCTCCCACCACCGCTCTGTCCCGTACCCCCATGCCTTCTGGAGACTGAGTGCTGGCCCTTGAACTTGGCATTGGCGGTGATTCCTGGCAAAACCAGTCCTGATGGACCACTCTGGACCTCAGGCTTCAGAGCCACTGCCAGTGTCTCACCTCCACCATTTTCTCAATGTGTTCCACCATGAGTGCCTGATCCAGCTTGGGTTTGGCAGCCGAAGTCCATTCCTCCAGCACTGGGGCCCGGGGAGGTGGGGTGCAGCTCGTGGGACTGGTTGGCTGTGGGAATGAATGGTCAGGCCTGAGGGAGGGCCGGAGCTGAGCAGGCCCAGGATGCAGGGGAGCAAGGGGAGAAACCCTGGGGCTAAGGGAGTGGGCACGCAGGCAGGATGGGCGAGGCAGCACAAAGAGCTCCTCCTGCCCTCACAGCCTGGGCGTCCTAGGAGGAGCAGCGGGAAGGGAAGAGGACGGGCAGGGTGGGGAAGAGGAACGCTCTTCCTCACCGAGGACTTGGAGCGTGGCTCCCGCTGCAGGGACAGCTGGTAGAGCTCATCCTCCGTCTGATACTGATCCAGAGACACCTGTGACACAACAATGTGATCACACCCACTGGCCTTGCTGCTTTCAGAAGCCCACTGCTCAGGGCCCAGGTCACAGGTCCACGTGGAGAGCGCAGTGTGGCCCCAAGCCCAGGCCAGAAGCTAGACTTCGAGCACTGGCCAGCGTAGAACACACCCCAGCAGCCACATGCCAGCCGAGCACACAGACCAGAACCCCAGCTTGCCCCTAAACCTTGAGCACAATGCAGTGCCAAGATCTCAGCCAGGAAGGTCGGAACCCGGCCAAGAGCCCTGAAACTCACCCCCAACCTAGAACCCAACCCAGCATCCAGAATCCAGCTCAGATTTCACCCCTGATCCAAGTCCAGAGCCCAGGAACAACTAAGAATTCACTCCAAACCCAAAACCGAAGCCTAGCCCAATGTCTAGAACCTGGTCCAGATCTAGACTAGAACCTAATTCCCGCCAAGTCCAAGTTCAAGCCCGGAACCTCAGAGCTCAGCACCATGTTTAGAAATCACCCTTGCACCCAGAATCCAGGCTTGGTCCGAAAACTTGAACACAACCCATTGCTAGGAACTCAACCTGAGGCCCACACGCCAGCCTGGAGATCAGACCTCAGTCCGCAGTCCTACCCGGAGCCTGGGACCCATCTCAGAGTTGACTCCAAACCAGGAGCCCAGGTGAAACTTAGTCCTTTGACCAAAACCAGGAATCCAAGGCCCTACCTGTAGCCATGTGTAAACCCAGAACTAGGTGTGGTTGTCAAGCCTGCTGATGGCCCCTCACCGTGAGCAGGCTCAGCAGGTCAGGGTTCGCCTGCACTGGGGGCCGAAGGCTGGTCACCATGGCCAGCTCCTCCAAGATGCTGAAGAGCTGCTTCATCTTGGCCCCATTAAGTCGGGTCCGGGCAGGGTCCAGCCAGTCAGGCAGTGCCAGCTGCAGGGCCACCAAGTCCTTGAGGTGCACACCCAGGATGGGGAAACGGAAGCCCACACAGGCCGCCAGCCGCCGCCGATAGTTGCCGTAGTTGCCAGTGGCCGTCACTAGTTCCATCAGACCTTCCCAGAGCTGCGGGGCAAAGGGCAGAGGGTCACACACATACACACACCACTGGCTCAATCATCCTCCCCACTCAGCCCTAGAAACATGGGAGAGGATGAGGGTCAGAGTCGGGGAGGAGTAAAAAGTCAAAATCGTCCCTCACTGTCCCCCAACACTGGCTCCTTAGCCAGTGGTCAGAGTTCACAGGTCATGAGTTCAAGGGGACACTCACTGCCAAGTACTGCACCTCTACACGAGGCCTGGCCACAGATGATCAACATTTAACAGGAGAAGAAACTGAGGCTCAGGGAAGAAGCAAAGGCAGCACAGGAAAATAATTAGAAGAATGTTCTTAGTTAGGTGTGTCGTTCATAACAGCCCAAACTGGGAAAACCCCAACTATCCAACAGTAGATACAGAAATTGGAGTGGACTTACAATAAAATATCATACAAGAATGGAAATCAATGAACAACTGCTCCACATAACAGAATGTATGCATGAAAGAAGATATAAAGTAATATTAACGACCTAATTCTATTCATAGAAAGTTCAAAAACAGGCAACAACAAGCCACATAGTTTTGGGGTACATGCACAGGTGGTAAAGCTATAAAGAAAAGCAAGGTCATTATTGTTATGAAAGTCATGACATTGGTTACCTCTGACAGGGAGGGAGTTAGGCTCTAAGGTGCTGGGAGCTTCGGGGGCTGGCAATGCTCTATTTCTTGACCTGGGTGGTGGTTACACAGGGGTTTTCTTTATGATTTTTCTTTAAACTGTATATATGTTTTATTTACTTTTCTACGTATATATCATATATGTCACCCGATATGTTAAACAAAACAAGAGGAGAAAACACAAGCTTTGGAGTCAGACAGGTCTGTGAGCGCCCACTTTGCCACTTCCATTGTGTAAGCTGTTCATCTCTCCGAGCCTCAGTTTCCCCATCTGTCAAATGAGAGCAGGAGTGCCCAGCCCAGGGCTCACTGCTGTAGGTTCCCCAGGAAGCCAGACCTGGGAAGGTCTGTCCCCGGCCTTGACAAGGCCGCTCCCCTGACCCCCCGGTCCCAGGCACCTTGATGGTCTCAGGGCTAACGTGGCTGTGGGTGTCCTTGAGGCGCGAGATGGAGCTGTGGCTCAGGCCCCCGACTACCGCCATCAGTGTGTTGAAGTTCTGCAGCTGCAGCAGCTTCTAGGGGACAAAGGGGGCAGGGGAGTCACTGAACGAGCCTGGAACTTGGCCCAGCCATTCTGACAAGGAGGCAGCGAGTTCATGGAAAGGAGGAACCCAGCCAGACTGGCAATTGGAGAGGTAGGTGAAGGGGCAGGAGAAGGCCAGGCACCTCTGCCACGTGAACGAAGTGTGTGATGACCAGGGCCCGCTGTGGGGCTGTGGGCTTGCTGAGAATCATGAGCTGCACCCACTGCGAGACACTGTTGAAAAGGGAGATGAATCGCTCCAGGACAGGGTTATCCACTGTGCAGCCGTGAGTCACAAAACTGTGATAGTCCTGGAACTGGGGGTGGGAGCAGCCTCAGGGCCCTGTGAGCCACTCCCCTCACCCAAGGCCACTCCTCACCCTCCAGGTATCCTTGGTGCTTCCACTAAAGGCACCCATGCACCCTGTGACCCCACCTACCCCAGGGACCCTGTCCCTTCTGGGCCCCCAGCCCCGGCCTGCACCCCACCCGACCGAAGGCCCTCGGGCCACACCAGGATCTTGCAGAAGGAGCGATACTCCAGGTAGGTGAGATGCTCTGCCAGCTCCATGGGCTCCAGGTGGTCAAACAACAGGGACATCTTGCGCTTTTTCTGTTCTACAGGGTTCCGCTGAGTCACCTGCCGCTTCCACTTGTAGGTGGGGCTGGGGTGGGGGGGCAAGGGCAGTGAGCCCTTTGCAGGAGATGCCCACACTCACGCAAATCCGCCACTCAAGCTGACCGAGGACCTAGTCCCAGAACTCCCGCAGCCTCCCCTCCATCATGCGCTCCACACCCAGTTACGGAAGACGAACTCTGTACCGGGCACTGAGCTAGATAGACACTGGGGGGGTACAGAGATGAGCGACACATGGTTCCTGGCCCCCGAGGAGCTCACAGGCTACTGAAGGAGACAGACACAGAAACAAACAATTACAGAACTGTGTGGCGTGTGTACAGGTCTTTGCACAAAGTGCCACATGGGAACAGAGGAGGGAACAACAAATTTTGCCCTGGAAAAGCCTGGCCCACACACTCCACACTTGAGCTGGGTGTGATAACACAGAGAGGCAAGGGGAATACAGCAGAGCATTGTGATGGGAGAGGACGCAGGGCTGGAAAATGGTGAGCGGCCCCCTGTGACTGCGGGATGGGGGGAGCTGCCCCGTGTGACCACAGGATGGGGGGGTAGGCCGTGGAAGATGAGGCAGGATGCCATGAGGGACCTTAGTCCCCAGCCAAGACATTTTTAAGGTGACAGAGAACCACAGAAGGTTTTGAAGCAAGAGAGTGACATGACCCTCACTCATTCAATTCAACAAACATTTATTAAGCGCAGATGGTGTAATATGCCCACCGCCCCCCCTGCCCCCGAGCTCCCCCCACGCACACACTCTCGATGTCGATGAGACTGCTATGCCTGCGGTTCCCTTCCTGGTCCAGCAGAGCCTTCAGTTCCTTGATCTGTTCAGCGAGCTCATGGTTCAGGTCAAACTCTGCCGGGAATGCTGAGATCCAGTACCTGCAACGCAGAGGGAATCACCAAAGGCAGCCCTCCCCCACCCCGCCTGGTACTGCAGTTCCCCATAAAGGGGGAAAGCACCTCCAACCGTGGTTCCCCCTGTCCTAACTCTGTCCTCCCTCCCCCCAACTTGAACAGATCGGAAAATCCAGAGCAGGCCCAGAAAGGGGCAGGCCTGTGACAGCACTGCCACCATAGACAGAGCCCGGGGTAAACCCACATAACTAACTCCTTCAGGCCAGTGGGAAGACAGAGAAGGAAGCAGAGGAGGGAGGGGACAGTGCTCCAAGAGGGAAGACTCACCTGACCAGATGGCATGTCTTCACCTGCAGCGAACTGGAGTTGTCCTTGCGGGATTGTCTGTAGGTGGAAGCGTTAAGGAAAACCAGGCTGCAGCCTAATCCTAGAAAGAGGTGGGGGCGGGGGAGGCGGGGGGAGGGGCTGGTTCTAGTAGAAATGTTGGGGGCAGCATCTGGGGCAAGGGCAGGGCCCAGATCCAAGCTCTGGAAAGAGGCTGAAGGGAGAGATGAGGGGTGAGCTTCAGGAGGGTGGGTAAGAGGTAAGGGAGTTAGGTTCTGGGACTAGCGGACAGCCTGGTTTCTGGGAGAGGCAAGAAGCAGACTGAGGTGGCAGAAGGGAACTGTCCGACACGGTAGGGAGCGGGAAGGCAAGGCCTAGGTGGGGTGACAGTCAGGGGCGGGGCCAAGCCTGAATTGTGGGATGCTGTAGGGGCCCTGGGCCCAGCCCGAGGCTCGGGGCTCGCCTGGGTTCTCGGTCTGCACGGGCTCTGGCAAGGCCGCAAAGGATATATGTGGAGCAGCTTTGCCGCCAGCTGAGAGGAAGGGATGTACCAGGGGTGCATCATGAGGAACATGCGCACCAGCTGCGGGTCCCGCACCTTCCCGGAGTCATCTAATCCGAGGGGGCCAAGAGAAGCCTGTGACTCTTCGTCCAGCAGCCATGGTCCCTAAACCCTACCCCTCAGTCCAACGGGTATCTGACCCCCCACCCATCTCCTGTTTCCTCAGGATTTCACAACCAGGAGGTGGAGTTGGGAGCGCTATAAGGCAGGATCCGAGGAACTGCAGGGGGGAGCGTCTGAGTTGGCCCATCGTCCGGAGGGGAACCAGCTGGGGCGGAAGGAGCCTGGGTTCCCCGGGGTCAAGAATCCAGAGGTCATTTCCTGAGTGCTTGGGGGAAGGGGCACCCCTTCACCAGATAAACCGCCCCGCATCAGCCGGAAACAGCTCCCAGGCCGGAGATAGAGAGTTCCTCCGGATTCCCGGGGGGGGGGGGGCGGCAGATAATGCTCCCCGTGTGTCAGAGTCAGAGGATCCCGTCCCTGCCTTCAAAATTGGCATACTAGGGAAGGGAAATATTTGATCTTTTCGAAGCGTGGAGATCTCTCCTACGATGAAGAGGCTTTCGTTAAAGAGGATGCAGGATGCGGAGCTGAGTGGGTCAGGGTTCAAGCTCCCAGCTGGGCTCAGGCTGGGTGTATACTCCGGTGCCACTCACCGAAGGCTTCGATGCAGCCGCGAAGCAGCTCCTCCACCGTGCAGCCCTTGTCCAAGTCTAGGGTGCTCGCCATGGCCGCCGGCGCGAGTAGGCTAGGCCAAGCTGCGCTCTGGGAGCCTCCCACGGGGCTCGGACCGGACCCCTGTCCCGAGAGAGGTAGAGTGGGAGTCGGCGGAGGCGCGGGCTGGGGGCTGGGGGAGCTGTGGGTGGGCAGGAACGGGGCGGGGCAGGCACGCCCCCTGCTGGGCAGGGGCGGAGTCGTAGGCTGCGGCCGCTCCCGGGGTTAAACGGTCTGGCCCGAGATGGTGCAACCCACCAGTTGGGAAACCCACTGGCCGAGAGACTTCCGGCCCACCCCGGGAGTCGCCAGAGGGCCAAGGGACTCTCTGGCTAAGGGGACGAGCCAGGATTCCAGGGGTCCGATCGGTGCCTCAGCCTCATGTATGCCCTCTTCTCCTCGCGCCCTCTCCCCAGAAGCACCTGCAGCAACCGCAGCTCGGATCTGCGCCCCGCTCGCTTCCCTTCCTCCACAGACTCCCTTCCCCCGCAGGGTTATTTTGGGAACCCAGAGCCTGAGGGGACCTCGGAGGAATTTCTCTCTGGGATAGGAGGAGGGAGGAACCCAGGCGTCCTGCCCGCTTCGCTCCCTCCCGGGCTCCCGGGAAGGAGAGGCGGAGCTGTAGCGGTCCCCAGGGGCTTGCCCTTGGGGAAGCGGACAGGAGTAGAAAGGAACATTCCTAGGGCGGGGGTAGGGGTGGGGGGAGCCCGCTGCGGCCCCGAGGCGTCAGCGGGAAGCCTGAGCCTGGGAAAAGCGCGCTCCCTAGCCACCTCCTCCGGGAAGGCCCCAGGGGTTCCTGCGTAGCCTCTTCGCCAGCCATCCTACCCAGCCTCCTTACCCATACTGCACAGTCGAACTGTGAGCGTACACACTGGCCTGCCACGGTCGGACACACAGAGTAGGGTGCACAGAAGGGGGCGCCATTGCCGTGGGGGCTGGAGAGTGCCTGTGTGACTCCACCAGCAACTCCAGCACGCACCCAGTCAGGGACACTCATTCTGTCACCGAGGACAGGGACCCACAATGGGGTGCAGGATGCCCCGGCTCACATACACCGGGCCTCAGGCATTTGCCTCTCATCCTACGTGTCGCACACACAATGGCACCCACACCCTGCGCACACCTAGAACCCTCGGGCACACATACGCAGCTCTCTACCTCAGAATGCAAACGCACAGATGGGGCTGGCTCTCGGACCCTCTGCTCACTGGAGACAGGCCAGCCTGGAGTTTCTCAGCTGGGGCTGCGCTGACATCCGCACACGTGTGCACACACGCCAGACAGTGCTCCTACATGCATGTACACTCTCCCAATACGCACACACCCCCGTGGCTGCGCGCACACGCCCATTCCACCACCGCCCCTTCATCCACGGTCCAGGGCCAGCCCTGAGGCCAAACACCCTAACGCCCCCTCACCCCGCCCTCCTCATCGCGGGCCACCGACAGAGCTTTGCGCCACGGAAAAGGTACCGCGACCCTATACGTACACCCTCGGGCAGGGGAGGGGCGCCGGGGGCTCCTCCACGGAGTTCTCTGGCGGACTTTCCATAGAAGCCACCCAAAGCCATCTTCTCCTGACTCTGCCACTTCCTTGCTGTGTGACCTTGAAAGTCACTTGGCCTCTCGGAGCCTCAATTTTTTCATATGTCAAATGGGGAATCCGCGGGAAAAAAGTCCCACTGAGACGTGGCTGGGAAGGGCCGAGTGCGCCACGATACCACCCCCTCCGGCAGGTTGTCCAGGGCGTCTCAGCTGTCTCTGCAGCTCTTCCCTACCCCCGACCACGGCCGCAGACTCCGCACCCACCAACCCGACCGCCGCCCTAGGGAGCCCCTAGGGGCCAGGCCCTCCTCTGCGCGGTGCCCCGCCCGCGCACAGTGCACTCACTCTTGGGACCCACGGCAAGGAGTCTGCACCCGGCCCGGGAGGCGCCACCACCGTACTCTCCTGCCCGCCCGCCGCGCTGCGGCTGCGGCTCCCGCCCGCTCTCGGCGCTGTGGCCCAGCTCCCCACCGCCCCGCCCCCGTGCCGCGGCCTCCCCCTCCCCTCCCCGCCCCTGCGCGGGGCTCGGCACCGCAGCTGCGCCTCCCCCACTGGGGATCCCTCTCGCCCCGCACGCGGCAGTCCCTGCGGCAGCTTAACCCCTCCCCTGCCGCGCCGCCCAAAGACCGAGGAGGCGTGCGAGGGGCTGCGCCACTGGCTGCGCCGCGGGTGGGCGAGCAGAGTTCAGACCGCGCCAGACACGGAGGGGAGCTCAAAACCAAGGGCCCTCCCTCCCCACCCCAGACGCCCCCGTGCCCCCCGCCCTGCCTGCTGTTGGGCAGAGGAAGCCGGGAGGGGCAGGAAGCGGACTGCGGTGGGGAAGGGGCGCCCCGCCCAGCCCCCGGCCCGGGTTCCTGTTTTCGAGACAAACCGTTCCCACGGGGCTACCCCGACCCGGGGCCGAACGTCTTCCTGCTGGCAGCGGGGGGCTCAGGCCTGGTGGAGATCCGGGCGTGGGGCCTCGGGTCCTTGTGATAGTCCCGGGGAGGGGCTAGAGCAAGATGGAAGCGTTTTGGGGAGAGGGCCCTGTGGGGAAGGAGGAATGGAAACGCTGCTACCTGGAGACGAGACCTCGATGTCTGGGGATGTTGTGGGGGGCGGGGGAGCTCCAGCTCACACAGGCGGGACTGAGTCCCCGAAAGCCTGGCTCCCACGAGGCCAGATGGAAAGGGGCAGCTGCCCGCTGTGGGTGGGTTCTCCGCAGGTTGGACACTGGAGGCCTGGGTGCCTGGGCCCTCGGCAGGGAGGAATTTGGGAGGGACAGGCGGTTGGGGTCCCCACAAGCAGGGCCTAGGGGAGCCGGAAACCGTTTCCGGATTTTGGGTTCACACACACTCACTGTGAAACCACCCGCCCCAAACCTGCCTCCCGAGGTTTGCCCCTCCCTGATTCGGGGCTGGGGAGTCAGGACTCCCCAACACTTCAATCTAGGTACTACGAGGCCTAGCAACAGTCCCTTTCTGGTCCTCAGTTTCCCCAAAACAAGGTGGGGGCAAAATTGGCCTGATCTAGACAGTCTATGAATGTCCCCCGCACAAACACTCCCCTGACTTCGGTTGAAGCAGAGGCACCAGCTTAGAGACCCTTGAAAAGCCGCAGTGGGGCGGGGCTGAGGGCGGAGTCAAGAAGGCGCCAACCTTCCACAGGCCCCTCCTCCTCCCTGATGTCGCCCTCGGCAGCGTGGATCTTCGCTAGTCCCCGAGGCCTCGGCCCAAGTCCCAGCTCGCAGCCCCGGTGGGCCCCACCCAGGCGGACGTCCCGCCCCGGCCAGCCTGGCAGGCCGCTGACCTAGTATGGACACAGTACTGGGAAGAGAGGCGTGGAGGGTGACGTCGGGATGGGGGCTGGAGAGTCCTGGGCCCTGCCTCCATGGGCCGCACCCCCTTTCCGAGGGGATGCACCTGACACGGGTGGGGGCAACCCACGGTGACTGCGCAGCTGCTTTTGTGCAAGCCCTGAGCTAAAAATATTTCACAACCGAGAGAGGAGTTAGGGAGGCTCCCAAGGAGAATCAATTTATTGAGGGGTAGGTGCAGTTGGTCAGACCCATAAATAGGAAGGGCAGGAAGCCCGAAGACAAGATAGGAGCAGTGTCCTCAGGCACACTGGACACTGGGCCTCAAGGCTGGGGGAGGGTAATGAGTGTTTCAGGAAGAGGCTTGGATAGCTAACTGCAGTACCTCACCCTCTGGAGGAGGAGATGGGGTTGGACCAAGGGATTGCAAACAGACTCAAGGGCAAGTTTGGGGTCTGGTCTGGGGACTCAGACAGTGTCATCAGGGGCTGGCAGGGGCTGGCGGGAAGGCTCTACGCCCCATATCTCCCGGGCGTACTGGGCAATGGTGCGGTCACTGGAGAACTTGCCCGAGGTCGCTATGTTCCGGATCACCATCCGCGTCCACTCTCTTGGGTTCTACAAGTCAAAAGGGAACTCTGGGTTCACTCTGCTGGTAGGGTCCCCACCTTCTGCCTCAACCCAGCCAGGGCCACCAAAGTCCTGCCAGCCCTTGGCCCAGCACCTCTTACCTTGTACAGGGCATTGACTTTCTCCTGGCATTTAATATAGTCTTCATAATCTGCAAAGACTTTAAATCTGGAGGGGAATGGAGAAGCAAGAAGCTCAGTGAGGTCAAGGGCCAAGCCCATCCTGTCCTGTGGACTTCTAGGGACCTAGAGAGTGATGCTGCTTCCAAGGGAGTCGGCCCAACGGCCCAGAACCCCTGCCCAGCCTCCCTAATGCACCAAGACCTGTTTAGCCCAGCAGCCCACCTGCATGATCCCTGGGCGGCTAGCTCACCGGTCATGGTGCATGAGCATGTTGACAATGTCCTTGAATAGGTCGGGCTGTTTGGGATAGAAGAAGCCACTGCTCAGCTGCTCAATGATCTGCCGAAGCTCAGGAATTCGGTCATAGTATTCCTGGGCGTTGTACCTGCAGGGAGGAATTGCAGTCAGCACTGGTCAGCACCCAGGAAAGGAGGTCCTGGCTCTTCCTCCAAAGAAAATCCCAGAAGGTCTAAGCCCCAGGTTCAGCCTGCGTCTGCCCTCCCTGCACCTGCCACTGGAGTTCCTTCCCTGGAGGCCCTCTTCTTTCTGTGCTGTTTTTCACCCCCTTTTATGTGGGTGAGGACACTGAGACCTGGAGAGAGCGGAAAGGAGGTGTCAGAGCTCACATACCGCCACCGTCTTCTAACCAGTGTGTTTCCAAAATAGCTTCTTCTTCTACTATCCTAAGTCCAGCCCTTCAGGCTCCAAGAGGAGCTAACATTTATCCTAAGGACTGTCCTTAAACTTACTTAGACTGTCCAACCGGGCAGTTGCTGTGCCCGCCACCAGCTTTCCTCCAGTGTCCCACTTTCTGAGGCAGCACAGCCCATCTCAGCCATCCCCAAAACCGTCCCCAAGGCCAGTCTCATCTCTATCCTTACCTGCCCTCTGGTCCCCCATCTGTATTTTGCCCCCCTCCAGTCCAGTCTCCATCCTGCAGCCAAAATTTCCCTACTGGAGCCTAGTTCTTAACATGTCAGACCTTGCTCAAAACATTTCACATCTCCCTTCCACCCAAAGGACCAAGTCTGAACTTCCTAGTCAGGCATCACAGGAGAAATTCCTTTCAATATTGAATGCCAGCTCTCATAAGCTGTTGGTGGGGGTGTAAACTGGTACCAACTTGTTTTTTTTTTTTTGTATTTTTCTGAAGTTGGAAACGGGGAGGAGGCAGTTAGACAGACTCCCGCATGCGCCCAACCGGGATCCACCCGGCACGCCCACCAGGGGGTGATGCTCTGCCCATCCGGGGCATCGCTCTGTCGGGACCAGAGCCACTCTAGCGCCTGGGGCAGAGGCCACAGAGCCATCCTCAGCGCCTGGGCCATCTTTGCTCCAATGGAGCCTTGGCTGCGGGAGGGGAAGAGAGAGACAAAGAGGAAGGAGAGGGGGAGGGGTGGAGAAGCAGATGGGCGCTTCTTCTGTGTGCCCTGGCTGGGAATCGAACCCAGGACTCCCGCACACCAGGCCAACACTCTATCACTGAGCCAACCGGCCAGGGCCCAACTTTCTGGAAAACAATATGGCAATATGTATCAAAAGCCTTAAGAACTCACACTTTTTGATGCAGAAATATCCCTTCTAATAATTTTATTAAGAGAAATAATCAGAGATGTGGGCAGAGATGTAAAATGTTGGTCACTACAGTGATATTTACACTAATAAGTAAAATCAACTTTAATGTCTAACTATAGAGAGTGGTTAAATAAGTTATGGCATGTCCATAGGATGGAACACTATACAATCATTTAAAGTATTATTGAAGAAAAAAGTATTTTTGAAGACTATTTAATGACATGGAAAAATGCCTCTCCAATGTTAAATAAGATATCAGGTAGCCCTGGCCAGATAGCTCAGTTAGTTGAGCATCATCTCAATACACAAAGGTTATGGGATCAATCCCTAGTCAGGGCACATACGGGAACAGATTGATGTTTCTGCCTCTCTTTCCTGTCTCTCTAAAATTAATAAATAAATTTTTTAAAGAAAGATATTAGAGCATCAGCCCAGCGTGTGGAAGTCCCGGGTTTGATTCCCAGCCAGGGCACACAGGAGAAGTGCCCATCTGCTTCTCCACCCCTCCCCTTCTCCTTTCTCTCTGTTTCTCTCTTCCCCTCCCACAGCCAAGGCTCCATTGGAGCAAAGTTGGCCGGGGTGCTAAGGATGGCTCTTTGGCCTCCACCTCAGGCACTAGAATGGCTCCGGTTGCAATGGAGCAACAGCTTAGATGGGCAGAGCATCACCCTCTAGTGGGCTTGCCAAGTGGATCCCAGTCAGACACATGTGGGTGTCTGTCTCTCTGTCTCCCCCTTCTCACTTCAGAAAAATACAAAAAAAAAAAAAGAAAGAAAGATATCAGTATTCAAAATGGTACATATATTATTCTCAAATTTTAAAAATCATACACATAGACTGACCAGGTGCTAATGCAGTAGATAGAACGTCGACCTGGGATGCTAAGGACCCAGGTTCAAAACCCTGAGGTGTTGGCTTGAGTGTGGGATCACAGACATAATCCCATGGTCACTGGGTTGAGCTCAAAGATCACTGGCTTGAAGCCGAAGGTCTCTGGCTTGAGCCCAAGGTCACTGGCTTGAGCAAGGGGTCACTGGTGCAGGTGGAGGCTGCCCCCCCCCCACTCCATCAAGGCACATATGAGAAAGAAATCAATGAACAACTAAGAGTGCCACAACTACAGGTTTATGCTTCTCTCTCCCTCCCTTCCTATCTACCTGTCACTCGCACGCGTGCACACACACACGTGCAAAAAAGTAAAAACTATACACATAGACACACATATATAAATATACATAGAAAAAGAGAACTGTGACTTTAAATCTGGGTGACAAAATTATGGATGACATTTTATTTTTGTAATTTTGTGTGTTTTTAATTTATGAGCATTATTGCTTTTATGGTAAGAAAAATTCATATTTTAAAATAAAATTTAAAAACATAATGCCAGGGGCCCTGGCCGTTGGCTCAGTGGTAGAGCATCGGCCTGGTGTGCGGGAGTCCCGGGTTCGATCCCCGGCCAGGGCACACAGAAGAAGCGCCCATCTGCTTCTCCACCCCTCCCCCTCTCCTTCCTCTCTGTCTCTCTCTTCCCCTCCTGCAGCCAAGGCTCCATTGGAGCAAAGATGGCCCAGGCGCTGAGGATGGCTCTGTGGCCTCTGCCTCAGGCGCTAGAATGGCTCTGATTGTGGCAGAGCGATGCCCCAGATGGGCAGAGCATCACCCCTTGGTGGGCATGCCGTGTGGATCCCGGTCAGGCGCATGCGGAGTCTGTCTGACTGCCTCCCCATTTCCAACTTCAGAAAAATACAAAAAATTTTAAAAAATTAAAAAAATAAAAACATAATGCCAGGGAAATATCTCCTCTAAAGAGCTGTGCTTGTGACCACAAGTACAGTTATTCCTATTTTCCTTTTTGCCATGGCTGACAGAGAGCTAAGAATTTAGGTTTACTTCCAGTTCCAGAGATAATATTATTTTAAAGACTTGATATAATTTTCTCTTTGTTTTCCTTCAGTTCTGTGTTACTAGGTTCTTTTCCCATTTTATTAACCTTATTTTTTTGTAAGTTATCTCAAAAGTTTTCCAGAATTCTGACGGCATAACTGAGACCTTGAGCGGCCCACTCTAGCCTTTCCTGGCACACCCCTTACTCCCGGCTCTCCCCTCCAGCAGCCACGCCTTGGTGTCCTCTGCACACAGACTGTGAATTTAGGAGCCCTTGACCTCCTCACCCTCTCTGGTCAAGCTTGTCCACGTCCTCTACCCTCATGCCGAAGATAAAGAAGTTCTCCTCTCCGGCCTCTTCTGCCATCTCCACATTGGCTCCGTCCATGGTGCCGATGGTCAGAGCCCCATTGAGCATGAACTTCATGTTGCCGGTGCCTGAGGCCTCAGTGCCCGCGGTGGAGATCTGCTCGGAGAGGTCAGCGGCTGGGATCACTGTGGGGCAGCAGTGGGAGGACAAGGTCAGCTCTGCAGAGGAAGAGTCCCACCCCAGCTGGGGACTCCAGAGCTCATCTGGCCCTCGGCATAGCCAGATTCAGAGCCCCTGCCCCCCATCTTCAGTCCTCAGCAGCTGATGATTTCACTCCCCAGCCCCTTGATGATTCTTGAACATCAGGGGTCTAACCTGAACCCCCCCTCCCCGCATTCTGCTCCGTCGTGTGACTTGACAGACACCAACAAGACCCACCTTCCTATAATTTCACCCATACTACCAGAAACTCTGCCATTAGGGGGACATTCTCATGGTTTAATCATTGCTCTCTCCAGATTCTACTTTAAAGTTCAAGTACCTTAGGGCGAGACGACTAATACTTCTTTTGGGCACCACCTAATCAGAGCCTCCTTAGGGTCCCCACCGGCAGCACCCCACCTTTCTCAGCCAGTGAGACTCGGTAGTTCTCCAGGAAGATCACACGAAGCCGGTCTCCCACCACGGGGTCGTGGTTGACCACATCTCCAATGGCTGTGATGAGTCTGATGATCATCTTGGCCATGTGGTACCCAGGGGCAGCCTGTGGGGGCAGTCTGGAGTCAGCTCCATGGCCCAACTCCCGACCTAAATCCTGCAACCCAGCCACGGCTGACCTCAACCCAGATATCAAAAGACAAGAGCTAGGGTCTGTGGCCCAGCTTCTCACCTTCCCTCCAATCATCACAGTTCGAGGCACAACAAACTTATTGGGTTCCTTTCTGATGCCTGTGGAGAAAGAGAAGGATGAAGTGGGCCAGGTTTTCCCTCTGGGAAGCAGCTCGCGACAGTACCCATCTAGCCCGGGCCCAGGGTGGGAGGCAGCAGGCCTGACTTGGGACAATCACTTGCTACGTGGCCTCAGATCTGTCCCTTCTCCTCTCTGAGCTTCATTTGCCCATCTGTTAAATGGGGGTAATTCCATGTCCCGAGAGTTGTCCCGAGGCCAAAGGAGACGTTGCTTAGGAAGCAGGCAGTGTGCAGGGAGGTACACAGAGAGGGAAACCAGGAAATCGAGTGGGGTTCCTGCAACTCACGGTTGTACAGGGTGATGATGTGGAGGCAGTTGAGGAGCTGGCGTTTGTATTCATGAATCCGCTTCACCTGGACGTCGAAGAGTGAGTTGGGGTTGATATGAACTTTATATTCCTTCTCTAGATATGCAGAGAACTTCAACTTGTTTTCCTGAAGGCAGGGGAGGGGGAGGGGGAGAGCTCACCAGTAGGCCTCAGCCTCAGGGGATCCCACAGTCTCATTTCTTTCTCAGGAAGGGAAAGGACAGAGGGCTCCCATGCCACCTTCGTCCACTCCTACACCAGGGCAGACACTGCTAATCAATGTCAGTACGCTTCCAGTGAGGTCCGATGATGCTTTCCCACCACAGACTCCATGCAACGTCTACCAGTGGCCTGGGGTTGCAGGAGAGATGAGCTCTATTGGCCATTCCTGACCGGGACTTCTGGCCCTCCGGTCGTCTCCACTTCAGGCCTGGCACAGGGGTCCCAGGTGGCAATAATCCTTACCTGCTTCACTTTGGCCACATCCCGGATAAAGTTTTCGTCGTCCACATAGGAGAGCAGTTTGCGCAGCTGGTCCAGATCTGAGATGTAGTCCTCCCCGATGCGCTGTGGGAGGATGGCTCTCAGCCAGGCCGTTCCCTCCTCTGTCTTCCCTCAGAGAGGACTCCCTTTCCAGGTCAGCCAAGCCCCATCCCCGGCCGACAGCCCCTCCCTCCCCAGCTTCCCAGCTGGGCTGTGATCTGAGAAGGTCCATCCTCTTCCCCTCCCAACCTTGAACCGACCCCAGTAAGTCTTCCTCCTGGCCTTTTCCTTATATAGGCAATGACCTGTGTCCCCTTCCAGTCTCGCTTCACATGTGACCTATTGACGACCCCTCCATTAGATCGTCAGCTCCACCAGGTTGACCTTCCTAGCCAGGGCCTCTGTAGCCCACAGGACATCTTCATGCAAGTAGGAAAATGGTTCCCTCCTCCCAGCGCATGCGAGGCTTGGAACGAAATGCAACCAGAATTTCAGTCCTCCACTGGGTACCCTCCAGTGAACCACCTACGTGTCCAGACCCTGCTGATTCCTGCAGTGACCCACATTGACCCCTACTGGCCATACAGTGTCCTCTCACCTCAGCAATGACCTCGGCCAGACCAGGGTTACACATAACCAGCCATCGGCGAGGGGTGATGCCATTGGTCTTATTCTGGAACTTATGAGGCTCCAGCTCGTAGAAGTCCTTGAAGCTGCAGAATGGAGTTCAGAGGTCACCGCTCACCCCTGTGGGATGAAGGCCTTCTTCTGGGGTCCCTATCCTGGTTTCCTGATGAATAAGGCCTGGGGGGCAGAGGTGCTGCTGTGTGTAAGAGGGAGTCCTCTGGGGACAGGCCTGGACCCGCTGTCAGGGCTGGGACACTTGTTAGAGCAATGCTACCTGTGGAGGGGCCAGCTGTGCCGTGCAGTGAGGGGCGAGCCTACGAGTGACAGAGGTCTAGCAGTGAGCAGGCACAGCAGGAGGGTCGGGGTCTCACATGGTCTTCTTGAGGATCTCAGAGTGGATGCGGGCCACGCCGTTGACGGCGTGAGCACCGGCAATGCACAGGTGGGCCATGTTGATGCGCTTCACCCCGCCCTCCTCCACCAGTGACATGCGCCGCAGCCGGTCTACGTCCCCTGGGAACGCGGCCACCACCCGCTGTGGAGAAGCCAGAGCTAGGATGGGCTGCGGGAACCCAGTCCCCAGCCCTGCGCCCTCAGAACTCGGCCCAGGGCCCTCCCCACTAGACGTGCCCCACACTGCCCATCCCTCCTCCACTCACGTTAAGGAAGCGCTGGTTGATCTCGTAGATGATCTGGAGGTGCCGCGGCAGCAGCGTCTCCATCAGATGCACCGGCCAGCGCTCCAGGGCTTCGGGCAGCACTGTGTGGTTGGTGTAGGCGCAGGTCCTCACTGTCACGTCCCACGCCTGGCGGAGGAATGGAGAATTGGGACCCCCGCACGCCGTGCAGCCAGGAGCCCGGCCACCGCTGTGCTAGGACACCCGCCCTCTGGGCCTCACACTGCCATCTGTTTAGTGGGGGTTCTGCTCGCATCTTTCCACGCCTCAAACCAGGAAGGGAAGCCTAACGCAGAGAGGGTCAGGCAGGGGCGGAAGGGTCCGGAAGCCCACCTTGTCCCAGTCCAACCGCTCCAGGTCGACCAGAATCCTCATCAACTCAGGGATGGCCAGGGAGGGGTGGGTGTCATTGAGCTGGATGGCCACCTGTTGGGAGGGACAGACGGGGAGTCAGTCTGGGCTCAAAACCAAGGCTCTGGTTAGTGTGCCCTGCAAGGGCCCAGCATAGTTCTAGGGTTGAGCCGGAGGTGGAAACTGTCGTGGGAGCAGCGGCGGGGCAGGAGCAGGAGGGAAGCCCAGGTCGTGAGCCCGCTGCTGGAGGATCCAGAGCAGGCCACCCTCACACACCACCAGCCCCCACTTTCTCATCTCTAAACTGGGCGGGCAGGCTGAAGCTGCAAGAGAGAGCATGTCACACAGCGCGACAGGTGGAGGGGGCGGCCCTCCCGGCAGCCCGGTACCTTATCTGGGAAGGCATCGAAGCTTGTCCGCACAGGGTCGCGGCAGCCGAACTTGGAGGACTTGAAGCGGCGGACGATGTCCTGGAGAGTAGCAGCCACCACGAAGTATTCTTGCTTTAGCCGCAGCTCCTTCCCCTCAAAGAACTGAGGACAGTGTAAGGCAGAGCGTCAAGGCAGTGAGGACACGGCTTAACACGACTGTGGGTGTGGCCAGGAGGGACCCCAGACACCAAGACCTGCCCCATCTCCGGGACCCAAGGGTCTTTCCCCAACCAAGAAGTAGCAGTGGGAACAGGGTCAGGAGAGGGCTGCACAAGGACCGGGAACAGCTTTCCGCAGTGCCTACCCTAACCTGCTGCCCCAGGACTCGGGCATCCTCTCACTTAGCTGGGATTGGACAAACAGGACACCCGGACACCAGCAATGTGTCCTGGATGTGGCTGGAGCACCAGAGGAGGGCCCTCCCCTCTCCTGCCTTTTCCCACGCATGCAGGCTTCCTGCCCCCAGCCCGGGGGAACATACATTGTCGTTGGGGTACAGGACACGAGAGATGTTCTCAGCCAGGTTGCGGTCCAGCACAGCCTGGATGTAGCCACCAATGTTGACTGGGGACAAAAGCAGGAACAGGGGACAGGATCAGGCCTGGGCCAAGCATAGGTTGGGCAGGGCGGGGGCTGCGGACGACCAGAGGCTGAACTCACAGTCCTTGAGGTTGAAGTCATTGGGGGCCTTGGCAGACCACAGGCGCATGGTGTTGACGATGTTGTTGCGGTAGCCAGGCACAGGCGTGTCGTAAGGCATGGCCAGCACCACCTGTGGGGGTACCCAGGTGGTGTCAGGAGCTAGGCTTCTGCTGTGTCTCACCTGTGCGCCCAGAGAGCTGGAACTCCAAGCTTTGTCCCTGCCTTCCACCCACTCCCAGCCGTAGGGTCTAGTCCCAACTCTGGGAGACCTCAGGCAAACCTCTTCACCTCTCTGGACCTCATCCACAGAGAGAGGACACCACCAGGTCTGACCTGTGGTGGCGCAGCAGATAAAGCAGTGATCTAGAATGCTGAGGTCGCCAGTTCGAAACCCTGGGCTTGCCTGGTCAAGGCACATATGGGAATTGATGCTTCCTGCTCCTCCCCCCCTTCTCTCTCTCTCTCCTCTCTAAAATGAATAAATACAATTAAAAAAAACTAGAAGAAGTAAGGCCTGACCAGGCATACTTCCATTCAGTGGATAGAGCATTGGACTGGGTTGTGGAGGCCCCAGGTTCAAGACCCCGAGGTCGCCAGCTTGAGCATGGACTCATCTGGTTTGAGCAAAGCTCACCAGCTTGAACCCAAGGTCGCTGGCTCGAGCAAGGGGTCACTCTGTCTTCTCTAGCCCCCCAGTCAAGGCACATATGAGAAATCAATCAATGAACAACTAAGGAGCCGCAACAAAGAATTGACATTTCTCATCTCTCTCCCTTCCTGACTGTCTGTCCCTCTCTCTGACTCTGTCTCTGCCACAAAAAAAAAAAAAAAAAATCTAAAAAAAAAGAAGTAAGGAAGGACACCACCACTGTTTCTTATGCCCCACCCCCACCGTGCTGGGCTGCTGTAAGGATTGCGGTAGGAATGGGCCGGCCCACGATGAGCTAAGCACCCAAGGTGGGGTTCTGTTGTCCACTCAGCAGTGATGGGAATGTGAAAGTGAGCTGGCCCAGCTGGCCTGAGCACAACCTTGAGGACACGCTGGACTCATGAAGGAGCTGGAGGATCCTTTGCCCCCACAGGGGCCTGGCTGGAGGAGTCACAGAGTTCAAGTCCATCCAAGGGACTCTGCCTGATTGACCACAGGGCTAATTAGCAGTGACCAGTGCTGGCCCCACCTCCCACAATTAGCGAACATCAGTGACCACAGCCAATAACTGCCTACGTTCATGGAGGTGGGGGCACATCCACTTGTCCAGCCACAATACTAACTAGCCCTGATTGGAGCCAAGTGGAAGCTGGAACTTGGAGAAGGAAGGGACAGGCCCAAGAGAAGACAGACAGGTGGGCAGCTTAGATCCCTGCTGGACCTCAGTGTAGATGACAATGGCCCACTCGGAAAGCCTAGCAGTTTCTGTATGGCCACCTGGAGGGCGGTGACCCGCAGCCACAGCAAGAGGACAGACTGAGCTGGAATCAGACATCTGCTCTGGCTTTGGGGCTCCCTCTAACTTGCGATGTGATCTTGAACAAGAGAGTCTCCCTCTCAAGGCTTTAATTTTCTCTCCTCTTCCCCTTTCTGGCCTGTTGCTTTGTTTCCTGTCAAGCCTCTAGTTCAGATGTGTGTGTGTGTGTGGGGGGGGGGGGTCCAGTCACCATGATTATGTTTTGATGGGCCTTGTGGGGTGAAGAGGAGCATAGTCAGGGGAGGGGCACTGGTGGAACAGGGCAGCCTCTCTCCTCCTCGCCGGCTCTGCTCTGGCCTGGCTCCCTTGTGACCCTCCTTGTCTCTAACTTTTCCCTGGCTCCAGCTGTGTGGCCTCAACTAAGTCACTTAACCTCTCTGAGATTTGGTGTCCTCTGTGGTAAAAGAGCACTAGGTCTAGTAGCCTCCAGGTTCTTTCCCTGCATCTCCGTTTCTTCTAGGAGCCGCCTCCTCCCTCTCCTTTGCTCCCCCCCCCTTCCTGACTTTCTCTTCACCTGTGTGTCCACCCACTTGGCCCCCTGGCTGGTGTGTTCCACTCGGCCGTAGAAGTGCACAGGCAGCGTGAACTCGGGTCGGGCCTTCTCCCAGGGGTTGCCATAGCGAAGCCAGTCATCAGCCTCCTCCATCTGAGCCCAAGGCAGATCAAGGGGAGAAAGGAAGGCAGTGTTAGTGTACCAGCCACGGTGGGGAGGGCAGGAGCAGTGGCCCTGGTGTGCCCTACATAGGATGTCAGTTAAGGGCTCTGGGGTGGGCCCCGGTCTGGCGGAGTATTTGATGGGACATGGTATGTGTATGAGAGTTCAAGAGGTGCCACAGGTGTGAACCACCCACTTCAGGAGTGACCAGCTTGCTTTGGGGTCATCAAGGCTGGGCTTAGTTCTGGCCTATCCAGAGATGGATGACCAAATCAGGGTCCCCTTCGTCATTACTAGGTCCCCACAAAGGGCCCAAAGCTGCTCACCTGCCAGCCTCCACAGATCTTCTGGTTAAAAATCCCAAACTCATAGCGGATCCCATAACCATAGGCAGCTAGACCCAGTGTTGCCATAGAGTCCAGAAAGCAGGCTGAGGATGTGCAGGGAGGGGAGTGTCAGGGACCCAGCACCAAAGAACCCTCTCCTACCCTATCCCACTACCCTCCACATACCTGCCAGCCGGCCAAGGCCCCCATTGCCCAGCCCTGCATCTTCCTCGATTTCTTCCAGCTCCTCCATGTCCAGGCCCAGCTAGAGGGGGCAGGGTGTGGCAGCAGTCAGGGCCAAGGGACAGAAGGGGAATGCCCCACACCCTAAGGCTTGTCCCATCCTCACCCCTCCCACACCTGGTAGACGGCCTCATCACAAGCATTCTCCAAGGCCAGGTTCACCATGGTGTTTTGCAGCGTCCGGCCCATGTAGAACTCCAGAGACAGATAGTAGATCCTCTGCCCAAGACACAGACGCACAGAGGGAGGAGGTCAGGACTTCCAACCAACATTCAGGTAGGCTCTGCTGGGCCTACAGCTCTCCCATGTCCTGCCCGCTCCTGGGTCCCAGCATGTCGCAGCTGTCTCCACTTTCTTTCTCCCCGTTTCAGGCTTTGGGACCCAACACATAAGGCTCTGATCCCAGCATTTCCTCTGACTTTGGACAAATCACTTCTGTTCTCTGAGCCTGTTTCCTTATCTGGAAAATGGGGCTGGCCTTCTCTACCTCAGGCAGTAAGGTGCTTGGGAGAGGTGGGCGCCCTGTCCATCCCACACGAGCCTCCCGACGGCCCAGCAGGGAATCAGGACATAGAGAAGTACCTGCAAGTACTTCCCAAGAGGGGAAAGCCAAGCTCAGAGAGAAGTCATTGGCTCAAGGTCACACAATGACTCACAGCTAGAGTCAGCCTCTTCCTGTCCTAGCTGCTCTCCTTGGACCTCAAGCCTCAGCCCCAGGAAGGGGAAGGAGAGGCACCAGGATCCAGGATGTTGATGGTGTCTGTCTACTGGTTTCCCGGGTCCCCTCTCTGCCCCACCCAAGTGCCCTTCCCCCATGCCTGCTCAGGAGTGTCAGGTTGCTGACATTTACAGCTGACCCCGACACTTGACTCCACTGCCCCGACTACCCCAGCTGCGTGCCACCTGCTACCCAGGCACACAGCACACACGTTCAGTGACGTGTTCTTCCACTTCAGGTCCGACCCCCGTCTCTGGGGTCGGCCTGTCCGGCCCCCAGCAGCCCCTCCCCTCACTGAGTTTGCACTGGGCCTGTGCCCCCAGTCCCCCCCCCCGGACCTGAGCCCCCTAACTTGCCCTCGTCTCAGGTATCTCCTGCTGGGTTGCCACAGCACCCATGGGACACCTGAAACACCTGGATCCTCCAATCTCAGGAACCTGGAGTGACCCTTTTTTTGCTGCAGAAAACTGACCCCAGAAAGGGTCAAGATCTCCCAGCCCCCTGCCAGTCCCCCTGTCCATTCCCCCGCCCAGGGTGCCCCAAGCAGCACCTTGGGGTCCTTCTCATAGTAGTGCTGCTGCGTGCGGATCCAGCGGCCCACGAGGTGGTCGCGGACAGTGTGGGCCAACGCGAAGTAGTAGTCTCGAGGGGTGGCCACATTGCGGTCCTTCACGAGTGTGAAGTGCAGGTGCCGGTTGAAGTTCTTTTTCAGGTCGGTCACGTTCTCCACGCCGGCCAGGCCACGCACGCTGATCTGCTTTCTCTTCTCCTGGTCTGACAGGGGCCGGGACATGGCTGCAGGAGGGTGGGCCGGACTGACTGGTGGACTGGCGGACAGGCGGCCTCAGCGGTGCCTCCAGCCAGGGAGTGGAAATCCCCGGGTGTCTGGTGATTTAAAGCCGGTCTCTGGGCAGCATGCCCCGCCTCCCCCTACAATGGGAGGGTCTTGGCCTGCTAGCCAGGAGCTATTTTGGGGGTGAGAGGAGAAAGAGAGCGGGCAGAGAGAACAGGGCCCAGCTCCACAGGGGCCAGGCCAGGCCAGCCTTAGCCTGGCTCATACACAACCCTTTTCTGACCCACTTCCTCCAGGCCTCGCATACTGGGGTCTCCTGTCCCTGTCCCTGTCCCTGCCTTCTGCACGGTCAGAAACAAAGACGCAGCAGGCAGTTTTGACTAGAATGGCCTGAGGCTTGCCTAGAGCCAATCGGCTCTGACTTTAGCCTAAGAGGTAGCCTTGATCTGGCCCTTTTCCCGAGTTCTAGATGGAGGGTGGGGCTGGACTGTGGGCTTTTTCAGTCAGGAGCCTGCATCAGAGCAGCTTGGTTTGCTTTAGACATTTGCCCAGAGATGGCCAACCACAGGCTGAATGCTTCCATAATGGTTACATTGGGGGCTATTGTTAACCGGACTCTGGTAGGAAGGACAAATGTGGCAAAGGGGGACAAAACCCTCCACCCCTGCAGTCTGACACTAGGTGGCCTGAGAAAAGTGAGACTAGGACTGAGTTCCAGGGGATGGTATGGGGGTTGTCACCTGGGGCAGGGCTATGACTCCCACCCCACCCCCACCAAAGCTGATCTGCTCTGAGTTCCCCCTGTTGTTGTCCCTCAAGCTCTGAAGTGACCTTTCCAGAGGGATGGTCAGATTACAGGCCAACTTTGGCTAGGGGCCAACAGCCTAGGGCAGGGGCCCCTGGGAACTGTAGTCCTGGGCGGACAGGGTCAGAAGAAACTGAAGCATAGCACCCCAATAATATTGGCTGATGGTATTAGGTCTTCCTGTGATGCAGCTGCCGGGTGATTTGGAGGCCTTCTTCCACTGACTCCTTTCACATGGGGCTACCACTGGAGACGGAGTTAACCATCCAGGGCTCACGATCTCACTGGTAAAATGGGGCCCCTGCACCCAGGAACTTTACACCGTTCATCTTCCTTTGGAGGCTCTGGCTGCCTCCAACTCAGCGCTCATGGTCTGGCCTCAGAGTCGATTTGCTCTGTGGCCTTAGGCTGGTTGCTTTACTTTTCTGAGCTTTGGACTCATCAAATTTATAAAACTTGTGGAAGCCAACTTTGGACCCTACTTTCTTCTAGCAAAGCAAGCCCAGGGCCTTGCACTACTTCAAAGGGTGCCTGAGCCTCCTGGAGTGGTGGGTTGGTGGAGGGGAAAACTCGGTGTTCGGACCAAGGCAAGTTAGCAGCCTGGACGACTGCAGGATGCTCCTGAGTCTGGTGTGGGGGAAGGCCAACCCACAGCAGGCCCAGCCAGGTCATTACAGTTCAGTGTGGGAGCCAAATACAAGTCCTCCCCAGGCCTCCTGACACACAAGCCCTGCCTCACCCATGCACCCAGAGACAGGACTAGCACTGGTCTTCCACAGTGCCATGCTTCAGAGTGGTGGGAAACGTCTGAAAGAAAAGACCTGGTTTGTTTTTTTTTTACGATTTTTATTTATTGATTTTATAGAGGAGAAAAAGAGCGAGAAAAAAGGGAGAGGAGCGAGAAGCATCAACTCATAGTTGCTTCTCATATGTGCTTTGACCCAGCAAACCAGGTTTCAAACAGGTGACCTCAGCGTTCCAGATCAACACTTTATCCACTGCACCAGCCCAGGCCAGGGCTGTTTTCTCTTTTATACATATTTACAAAAGGAATGCTGGTTGGCACTCCGGTCTGGTCACGGCTGCCATCCTGTGCTCCTGGGCCATGCCTCTGTGCGAGCCTCAGCCCACCCTCCATCAGGCCTCTGGCCCAGCCACCTGGCCTGTTCTTTCTGTGCAGGGTTGGTCCAAGCAGAGCACACTAGTTTTGTGTGCTGTCACCTCACATCCCAATTGTGGCAGCACGCTTGGTCACACATACCTTTGCACTGACCACTAATTGCTTGACTTCTTCCTGCTGCTATGGACAGGCTCCCAACAAACCGTTCCCATCTTTTCATACAGCTCCCAAGCGAATGCAGTTCTACAGCAGTTGGCTTGGGCCCTCACCCTGCTTATCAATTCAGTGCTCAACCTTCCCTTTGCACTCAGAGCATTTGCTGAATGGGGACATACCCCATTTCTACTGGCAAACCGATGTACTGGACTCCTTTAACTGCCTCTTGTGGGGTTCTTCCAGTCTTTGTCGTCACCAGTGGCCACCAACTGTTTCCGAACTTTTCCTAATACCCCAACCCAGCAGGATGAAACCTGGAAGACTCGAACTGACTGCCCTTTCTTGTTTCACCGTTTTCCCTGTTCCTTCACTTCCTACTGTTGCATATGCATTTATGGTAAAGAATCCTGAACTCACTCCAGGTTGTTTATGTCTGACTAGGTGTCTCACCAGAAACCCCGCCTCCTTCCCTGGACCAATCTTGGGTTTCTCCTGAGCACGTGGCTGGGTTGCAGAAACAGAGCCCAAACACTGACCTTTCCCAACTGGCACTCCTTCCACCAACCAAGCTTTGCAAAGGTGAGGAGACGCTGCAGCAGCAGACAGGAGCAAGGCTGCCGGGGCCTCTGTAACACCAGGGTCCTGGGAGGGCCTTTTCCCACCCTGGCTGTCTCCAGGAACAGGGGGAAGCATTTCTCCTCTCTCCCCATACTACCACAAAGACAGGTGGCTTGCTGCCACTCCAAGGGCCAAACCTTCCTCTTGCCTCTCCTCCATTTCAGGGTCTCGCGCTACTTGGAGAAAGGCCCAAGACTGATGCCTTGTCAGCCACTTTGTTACTCTCCAAAACCTTAACAAAAGCTGCCGGCAGGGAGCCGAGAAGGAGTGAGCACAGGAATGGAGCTGGCCCCAGGGGAGAGAAACAGAGGAGATTGCTGGGCTGTGGTTAAGTCATTTATTGATTTTATTTCTAAAACCCACATAGCGCCACTTTGCCTATTCCAGAACTTCAAAGAGCTAATTAACCACCCAATGAGCCCACCAGGGAAACCAAGCTTGAGGGGAAGCAATGAGGTGAAGCCAAGGTCAAAGAGGGTAACCAGGCCGAGCCCTGCCTCCATTCAGTAAGTTAAGAACAAAGAGACCTCCCCCTCTCCTCCTAGTCAACTGGGGTTTAAGGCTGGGGACTCAGTGAAAACTTCCTGAGCCTTTCTTAACCCCTGCCCGTGTAATAGCAGAAGACAAGCACCCTGGACAGGGCCCAGATACAGGGGGTTTGCTCCGATCAACAGCAATGACCAGCTCCAGCCTAAGGCTGGAAGCAGCAGGAGCTGGCCATCCCTTGTCCTCCCGAACATGAGGCAGCTGGGGAAAGGCCAGCTCTAACACAACTCTCCCAGGAGCAGTGCAGCAGGGCAAGAACCTCACTGCCTCATGGAGACCAGACACGGATTTTTCTGGTGCCACAATAGGTACTGTCCAGATATAAAAGAAACAGCCTAAGACCCTCTGTAAGGAAGTGCTTACAAAGCACAAAGTGGGCATTTTCTCTTGCCCCCTCCACTCCCCAAAGCCTGCAGGGCTGGCAGGCTGCAAGTCACCAGCAGAGAAAGAAAAACCACTTGGCAATTTTAATTTTAGCTGCTCTGTGCCTGACAGGCAGGATTAGTTGGCCTGACCTTTAGTGATGATGCCTCCCTAGGCCCAGGGCCTTAGTCAGGTGGCAGCTTCCAGGTACAAATCACAACTGGAGCTCAGCAAATGTGGGGGTGTCCGAGCCCCAGAGAAATGCCTTCAAAAGGACAGGGACCAGAGGTATGAGTGACCAGGAAGGGGAGAGCCTGATTCTCAACTACTAACTAATTATAAGAGGCAGGAGGGCTGCCCACATACTCTGCTTCCAACAGCAAAGCCACATAAAGAGGTGGGCAGGAGGCTTCTTTAGCTAATGTCCCAGTCTCCCCTGGGAGAAGGTGAAGACTGAGGCCAGCTGCCGAACATAAGTAAATTTGATGCTGCTACCTAACCTGTGGTGGTGCAGTGGATGAAGCGTCGACCTGGAACTCTGAGGTTGCCAGTTTGACACCCTGCACTTGTCTGGTCAAAGCACATAGGAGAGTTGATGCTTCCTGCTCCTCCCTCCTTTCTCTCTCACCTCTCTAAAATGAATTTTAAAAAACTGATGCGCCCTGGCCAGTTGGCTCAGTGGTAGAGCGTCAGCCTGGTGTGCAAGGGGTCCCAGGGTTCGAATCCCGGCCAGGGCACACAGGAGAAGCGCCCATCTGCTTCTCCACCCCTCCCCCTCTCCTTCCTCTTTCTCTCTCTTCCCCTCCCACAGCGAGGCTCCATTGGAGCAAAGATGGCCCGGGCGCTGGGGATGGCTCCTTGGCCTCTGCCCCAGGCACTAGAGTGGCTCTGGTCACAACAGAGCGACGCCCCGGAGGGGCAGAGCATCGCCCCTGGTGGGCGTGCCGGGTGGATCCCAGTCGGGCGCATGCAGAAGTCTGTCTGACTGTCTCTCCCCGTTTCCAGCTTCAGAAAAATACAAAAAATAAATAAAAAAAAAATTGATGCTAATGGTGGGGGAAGAGGAAGTTTAAGAGAAAATAAAGAAACAGACCCAGAAAACCACACTGCTCTTTTATTCAATGGAATACCCCCCTTTAACGCAGTGTTGAATCATACACCGGAAAAAAAAGCCCAGAAATTTCTGCAGTTAAATCAGTGAAAACCAGTGAAGAGAACACGCATTACACATTATTGTTAACATAACCACTCCATGAAAAGGGAAGGCAATGGAGGGAAAGGCAGAACGAAAACAAAGGGCTCAACACCCTAGACACTGCAAAATATACATTTGGGATTCAAAGAAAATTTAAAAGGAAGCCTTTCAGGAAGGAGGAACAAATGGAATATGAGGCAGCTTAGGTGCTCAGGGAATGCAGAAACGACTCTCCAGTCTGGCAGACAAACCCAAGGTGGCATGGGTATCGGGGTAAATATGGACCCCAGACCTGGAGATTAAGCCACTAGTCTATGAGGGTAGAAGAGACAAAACCCCACACTTAAAAAAGAAAATCTTGGGGTGTCTATGGCACCTTGGAAATCTTAGACCCAAACAACCCCCTCCCAACTAGCCTGACAGTGGCCAAGGCCTTTGCCTAAAACCATTTGCTCCTCTCTCCCTGGAAAGAGAAGAGTAAGGAATGGAGAAAAGGAATCTGATTGCAGCAGAAGACCGGGGAGAGCATCTCCTTGGACGGAGTCTGAAGAAAGGAAGAGATACGGAAATAACAAAGGAAAAAGAAAAAATTAATAAAAATGTCACAATATGGAGCCAGCGTTGTTCCGTTTCCGTCCACAAAAATAACTCAGGCTGCTTTGCCGAACCATCCTGTCCACCAGGGGCGCTGCTGAGGCTGTCTGCCTGGAAGGGTCACCAATGGGCGCGGAAAGTCCTCATTCTCATGGCTCGGGCCATCGCTGCCGCGGGGAGGGATCCTGGCGGCCCAGTTTGGGAAGAGGCAAAGGGAGTTGGGTGAGGAGAGAAAGAAGACAAAGACACTCGATGCTACGGGGCGCCAGGAAAGCCCAAGCTGGCGCCCCTACTACCACCTGCCTGTACCCAAGCGAGTCCTCAGTCGCTTGGCCCAGCCTGGTGCGTGCACACACACACATGCGTGCACACAATCACATGCGTGCGTCCCAATGTCTGGCTCCATATGGTGAGGTTCGGCGTGTGTTTAAACGAGACCAATTCTCTCTATATATAATATATATTTTCTTAAAAAACCGAGTCTAGTTCTGTGGTGGAGGCGGTGGGGGAGCTGGAGGCATCCCGAAGGGCGGCATGCCCGCCACCCCCATGCCCATCATGGTGACAAAGTTAGAAGGGTCCATGGGAGGCGGAGGAGGGGGGGGCGGGGCATACATCATGCCGGCGGAACCAGGTGGTGGAGGCGGCGGAGGGGGAGGGGCCCCGGGCGGCAGAGGCGGCTGGACCCCGGGGGGCAGGGGCACCATAGTGGGGTTGCCTTGCATCTGAGGGGCTCCTGGAGAAGCTGCGGCAGCCGCCTGCTGCTGTTGCCATGGCGGGATGGACCCTGTGCCAGCGCTCGTGGTGGTAGTCGTCGTATCTGGGGTGGTAAAGAAGCCCAAGGTCACACGCGCGGGGGCACACCGCGGTTCTCTGCGGCTGCTGCCTTGAGATGGGGGCGAGGGGCGCCTGGCTCCTTGCTTGGCATGCGGTACGGTGGTGGGGGGCGGGTGGGCGGGGCTGTCCTGGTGATGGGGAGTGGAGGGGTGGGCAGGACTACCCTAGGGTCAGCCTCGAGGTCTCTGGGCTTAACTTAGTAAGCCCTTTGTCACCAATGCCCTCTGGAAGGGCTGCCAGGAAAGTACCAGACACAAAAACCGGCTCTGACATCCCTCTGCCCATCCGCCGCCACCACCGAACGGCACATTCAACCTCAAGGCCACAGCTACTCTTCCCACTGCCAGGTCCCAGCCCTGCAGTCTCTCAGGCCCCAGTCACATCCCTCTCCAGAACATGCATGCTCCACCCGCCCCTGGCCATACGCACAGGCCCTAGCCAGCCAACAGCTCACCCAGCCAGTTGAGAACCCGGACATCTGGCACCCTAACTACTACAGCAAATCCCCCCTCCAGGTCTTCACGGACCTCTCCCCAGACACAACCACACCAAACATCAGATCTCCTCCCAAGACCCCTAGGGGCCATGAGGCCCTTTCTGTTTATACCCCCAACAGAGATCAGAGTCTCATCCCAAGGTGCCAGCCCACCTGTGAGCTGTGAGGTTATCTCATTCCTCTCAGCACCACCCCTTCATCCCACCCACCCCCACAAGCCCAAAATATGCCACTCACTTTGCTGCCATGGCAAGGGGGTACTGGAAGCCATACTGCTGCTGGGCGGAGGGGGAGGCGGAGGCTGCTGCTGCTGCTGTTGCCATGGGGGAAGAGGACCAGAAGGTGGGGGCGGGGGCTGCCCACTGGGTGGCGGCGGTGGCGGCGGCATCATGCCCATAGGCGGCGGCGGCATCATACCTACAGATAGGTGAAGGAAAGGGTGAAGCCTCTGGGAGGAGAGATTTGGGACAGACCCCCATTTATTCCCAGGTAGCGCTCAAGGTGAACAGAAGTGAGTCTCCATTACCTTTTCCTTGATGCAGGCGATAGACCCCAGAGCCCACAGGCGTACTTCCCAGGTACTGATCTTGATGGAAGGAAAGAGCAGGGACTTAGCAGGACATTTGAACTGGCCAGGGAAGACACTCCCACCAACAGCTTATTCAGTCACACAGTCTGCAATTACTACTCTTACAAGAGCAGTTCTGGAACCTTGGCTATGAGAGATAGGCCTATGCCTACCCCACACAGAATTAGAACGGAATCTTGCTCCCGCTGGAGCCCAGGCCTTGACAAGAGACCCAGTGTGACAGTTTGCAGTCAATCTGCTGTAATCCTTGCTTATCCCAAAGCCCCAAGGTTTCTGGTCTGACACTTACTTACCCATTGGAGGAGGGCCATGGTGCCCAGGTGGATGGGGGCCCTGGTTCATCGGTGGCGGCGGCGGCTGCATCCAAGGAGGTGGGGGCCCATTAGGGTTGTGCTGCATGGGATGTCCACCATGCCCACCGGTCAGGCTGGGCAATGGGTGTGGGAAGTTGTGTGGGCCACCTCCAGGCCCACCAGGACCACCTCCATGCATGCCATGGTAGGGCCGACTCTCTGAAGGGCCAGAATTCATCCAGGGTGGACGGCTCTGGGTGGTGGACATGAGAGACTATGTGAGAGCATTTCCCGCCAACGTCCCTGCCTGCTCCCCCTGGTGGCAACATTGTTCTTTCAGTTATGCCAGACAACCAAAACACAAGGACAGAATCTTCCCAAAATGTGGTCCCCAAACATCCTGACATTCTGGAAGAACAATGTTGCCAGCCATGCCAAGCAATGTGCTCTGCCCAAAGTACTTGCCCATAGCCTCCAGTCTGAGAGGACAGGGGGCCAGGCCCAAGCATCAGTGTGAAGCTCACCGGTGGAGGTGGGTTGTTGGCGGGAGCAGCAGGCCGAGGTGCACTGACCAGAGGTGTGCTGGCAGGCCCAGAGGTGGAGCCTACAGATGCCGGCACAGGCGCTTCACCCAGTTCAGCCATGAGGGACAAATATTCTTTATCCATCCGTGCTTTATCCTGGGCTGACTGGGGGTCACCAGGCCTGAGGTGGGGTGGCAGACATAAAGAGGGAGATAAAACCATTAAGGAGGAAACTTTTAACCTGAGAAATTTACAGAAAGTTTTGAGGAGCTGAATCATCCTTCCTAATGCCTCCTTCAAAATAGTCCCATCAATTCTTCAGTTGTGTGCCCAGCTCTGCATTTGGGATTACATGTGTCTCTGCCACAGCAGAGACCCCTGCGCAAGAACAGAGGAGACAGCACCAGACCACAAACAGCCAGGCACCCAACCAGGCAAACATAGGTCCTCCTAAGTAGCAGGTTTCATCAATTTCTGCATTCTCAGTCTGGGGGAAGGCAATGTATGCAAAACTGGAACACAACTGCCAGAACTGCCTTAACAAAGCCACCCAAGCAGGAAAATGTTGCTATCAGGTGCTGCTCTGCAACTGGTCAACATCCTTACATTGCTTGATTTCCTTAAACCCACCTTCAGCAGCCAGTAAATCATTTAATGTTGAGCACAGTGAAAATCCTTATGCCCAGAATGGAAATTTCCAGTTTTCATGGGCTCAAGATGAGCAATAAAATAGAGGTGTGCTGCATAGACTGTTTCTAATCATCCTGGACTTTAAAATCACACTTCAGCCTGACCAGGAAGTGACGCAGTGGACAGAGCGTCAGACTGGGATGCAGAGGACCCAGGTTCGAGTCCCTGAGGCCGCCAGCTTGAGCGCGGGCTCATCTGGTTTGAGCAAAAGCCCACCAGCTTGAACCCAAGGTTGCTGGCTCCAGCAAGGGGTTACTCAGTCTGCTGAAGGCCCGCGGTCAAGGCATATATGAGAAAGCAATCAATGAACAACTAAGGTGCTGCAACACGCAATAAAACTAATGACTGATGCTTCTCATCTCTCTCCGTTCCTGTCTGTCTGTCCCTGTCTATCCCTCTCTCTGACTCACTCTCTGTATCTGTAATAAATAAATAAATAAATAAAAATTTAAAAAAAAAAATCACACCACTTCAGACCAGTCACAGAAAGGCAAGCTTCCCTTGGGCCCACTGGTTAATAGCAACCAACCACTGTGCTAAAGAGCTGTCCTGTACACCACAGGCTCCAGCAAACCACAACTGCAGCCCCTTACCTCTGGAATTTGCAATCAGAAGCAATGTGGCCAGCCCCTCCACACTTGGTGCACACTGTGGTATTGGTAATGCTGCGGGTCTCTGAGCTCTGCCACGGTCTTAAGATCCTATTGAGAGAGAACAAGTCAACTCAAGGGTTATGGTCAATCTACGCCTACTTTGATAGGTTCTCCAGGTTTCTGTGCACCCCCCTCTAAACTGATCACATACCTGTTATCATCTTCCCGAAGGGTCCCATTCAAGCGAGCCAACTCCCGAAGCTGCATCTTCCGTAGATCATTCTGGTCCTCAGGGGTCTCAATACCCTGCTTCAGGATGTTTCTTATCTACGAGACAAAACTGGCAATTACGTAACCACTGGGACAACCACCTAGATTTCTGGAAGGGGCTTCCTTTCTTGCTCCCTCACCTGTTCTACTGCTTTCTTCACATTCTCCATGGTATTGGCAGTAACCAGGGCATGAAGTGGCTCATCTTCTCCTGGTAACATCTGGCCATCTTTGCGCCCGACTTTCCCTTCTTTCACAGACCCTTTTCCCCGGATCATAATCTTGGCGTTACACTCCTTCTCTATGTTCTTCAGTGTGTTCCCTCTAACGGAGGCAGAAAAGATTGAATTGTTATAACCTGCAAGGGGACAGATGAGCTGATTAGGCACCAATAGGAAACTGGGAGTGCAGAGAATTGGATTTTCCCGTCAAGTCAGCCATAGCAATCCTCAAGGTCTGACTTCTCTGCAGTCAAGGGGGGGGGGGGGGTGTTAAAGAGATGTTTCTCACAGAAAGGCACAAATGTAGCCATAGCCAAAGTGAAGGTCCTCCCAGAAATGGGCAGGTGCTGACAATGGTACCTAATTTGGCACAAGACAAACCTCACAGGTTCTGAGTAATTCTATATCCCATTTGCTAGAAGTTACTTACCTGGGCCCAATTAACAGTCCCACAAAGTTGATTTCTGGATACTCATCTTGCGGAATCATTACTTTGTCACTCACTCTTGTTGCTGGAGGTCTGAGGAAGAAAGAAACTCACTGACTGCATGTTTCTGAGTTGACACTAGCTCCTCCAGAACACCTGGCACCATGTGTTAAATTACAGGGCGTCTCGGGTGAGAAGTCAGTACCAAAATTATTGTACCGGGTCACACACAATCTGCGCATGTCCTTGTCCCAGAGAACCCTGCCCGCCCCTCTGCTTACTTGTAATCTGCAGGTGGCTTGAAATCAGGGTTGAGAGCAACCATTTCTGTGATGAGGTTATGCCGCTCCTCTTCCAGCTTTTTGCGGGTGCGGAACTCACGGGTATTGAGCCGCTTCCCCTCGCTATTGTAGATGGGCTCAGGGGAGGGGGACCTGCGGGAAACAGGCCACTGTTACTGCTCTGTCTCCACTTCTCTGCATACCCACACGGGCTATTTTAAGTCTCCCCCAGCCCCTCTGCCTCAGACCCTAACACAACACTCTTCGGAGGAACCGACCATAACGTGTGCTATTCAAGATCGTGTGGAATGGGGAGACGGAAGCTGGCTTAGCATTAGGGGGACTGGGGTGTATGTGAGAAAGGAAAAAAGTGGTTTTGCTTCTAAAAATGGAAGGAAAAAAAGTCTGTCCTTTTGGGGGAAAATTTGTGGACGGCAAATGGCAAGGACAGTTCTCTCTGGAGTCTTCTTGCCAAATATGATTTTATCATTTGAAAAAAATTGTTCAGTATTACAACTCTGAACCACAGAAACCCCAAATTTAGGTAAAATGTTAACTCTTGCAGAGCTCATACCCTATCAGAAAGCATTTGTACCCCTACCACATAGTAAGTATGAGCTCTTTAACCCAATGCAACTAGGACTGAAGGCTACTGCAGCTACTTGACCCCCACAATGGAGAGAGATGGTTCAAGGCTTCGTCTCTGCTTTTCCTTCAATGGCCTGACTGGCTGTGTCCAAGGCCCAGGAGCCAACCTGTTTTCTGGCTGTTCGAGGTTGGGGAGTCTGGATAGAGAAAAACGTTAAAATGCTAAAGCAGCTTCTGAGAGAGGCTGCAAATGCAGATTTGGTCAAGTACTTGTCTAAGGTCTGAACCTGCAAACAGCAAGGGGAAAACCTACAATTCTCCACCAGAGTTTATAAGTCCAGAAAGCAGATAGATTTTCTCTCTCTCTTTTTGAGTAAAATGCTGTTGCTACAAGTAAAAACTAGTAATGATAAAATAGTCAGTTTACCACAGCTGGATTTTGCGGTAATAAAAAAAGAGAAGTTACACTCCTAGAATTCTAAGTTAGGATTACAAAAAGGACCATAGCTTGATTTTTCTGAATGAAAATTTAGTAGCAGCTGCAAGAAGGGAAGAGACCATGTGGATCAGGTTATTAAAAAAACATCCTGGAAGAGTAGTCAAGACTCCTACAGCCTTGGTTTAGTTGAGAGAGCCTTGCCTAGTTGGAGAGCAAGGACTGAGCTCGGCTGCTCCCACTGTCTTCAGCCTGAAGGGAACCATGTCATCCGTTACACACACGATGGAATAAAAGGTCAGGTTTGTTCATGGCTAATGACGGCTAAATGACACCTCCGTTTCTAGCATTTGTATAAACTGTTAGCACAATCCAGTAATAGTGAACAAAAGCAAACAAACCCCAGCTTATTAGACTATCACCTTATACATTTAAGCCTACAAGCAATTTATAACAGTTTTAACTATGCAACTTAAGCAATATCAGAATGGCATAAAGTGGCTTAATATTGAAAATACACCTTTTTAAGAAATAATCTTATTAAGGTAAGAAACTCATGCATTTCCCTCCAATCTGGGCTCAAAAGCAAAACCAATCAGGCATGAGGGACTCCTTCAAACTGAATACAAGGGAAAGAAAGTCTGCTCTGGTTTTACTTCTAGCACGCTTGACACTTCTAATTCCCACCTGACAGCTATCTAGAATTAAGCACTTCTAGCTAATCACCAAAACAAGTTTTACCCGTACAAACTGGTCAATTAAAGGCCTCCCAACAGTTTAACCTCTTCCCAAATTATGAATGTGAAAGGCAAAACCTGATATTCTAAAGGTTAGACTGGCCCAACTTCTTCACTTTGAGTAGGCATCATATAGATCAACTAGATTCTAACCCCAGTTCTCCAAGAAGCAAAGGTTAAAAATTCAACCTTTTGAGGAATTGCCTGGTAACCTGTAGATGTATGATTAAAGGAAAAAAAGGCCAAAAGGGCATTTAACAGTTGTGGTCTGCAACCTACAACACAAATCATAATTTAAAAAAAAAGTCATGAAAATAAAACACAACCCTCCAACCAAAATCTACAGGTGAAAAAAATAAGTAAAATTAAAATCAATAAATTTGTTTCCTAGCAGAGGGCAGCAGAAAGATGTGTAAGAGAGTGGCTTCTAAAACCATTACATCTTCCTGATTTAACAAGCTATTAATTGGGCAACAAAAGCCAAAAACCATTACTTTTTAATAAAGTGTTCTCAACTACGCTGCCTGCACAGCGTAGAAATTTCATTAAGAGGGAGGCATATTGCTCTTCCAATGAAATGAACCAGGTTTTAGCTGTTCAAAGACCACAATCAGCCAATAAAATTCCTGTTTAAAAAGTTCATGCCCCTTGAATAGACTTTTTTCTTTTCACAGGTCAAACTCTAAACTGAGATAATATGACCACAGATGTTTGAGGACCACACTCCCCCCTAAAGAGGTGGTGGGGGGTAATTCAAGGTTGCTTATTTGCCTTCCAAAAACAGGTGAGAATATTCTGGCCCCTCCCAACACCCCAGGCAATGGCCAAGGCTGAAAATTAACTGGCAGTGAAGGAAGTTGGTTAGAAATCTCATCTATTTTAAAACCATCTCAAAACCATGAGCAGGAAGAGGGTAGTAATGAGCAGACCAGATTAAGAGTTTCTGGCCTGCTCAAAAATATTTTTAATCCCTGCATCGTGTACCTGTGAGAAAAACTCTACAACCTGGGCTTTCAGCCAAAGCAGATACTGAAAAGGCTGGTTAACGGCCCACCTCACTGTCCCTACAGGTGGGCAAATCAGGTTAAAATATACATGCTTACCAATTGGAAACCAGTTGTCCCATTTTCCTGTAACTTTTTATTCTGCTAGTAATTTTCACTCCAATTTTCTAACTGACCATATATATATACACATTGCTAATTAAACCCTACTCCTCAGAATGGTCAGATTACCAGTCGTCTTACTAGAATTTTATTGAACTGACACAATTATGTTGCCACCAGTAAAATGTATTGAGAAAAAGGTAAAAGCGTTACTGTCAGCTGGTTAAAACTGTTTCCCAACCTGTCCTCAGGGTTAGGGGGGATGCCCAGGTCTCCTGTGCGCAGTTTACGAGTCAGGTCTTCTATCTGCAGTTGCACTGGAAGAAACCAGGTTAGGAAAGAAAAAAAAGGATGGAAAAAAGACATTGTTACCAAAAAACATCTCAAATCTCAACAACAAGCATGAAGAACTCGGAGACTTTGAAAGGGACGATTGATCAGTGAACACATTGAGGCAAAAACTCCCAACCACCTATCGGCAGGAGTCCATTTACATCTATAGGTCTTTTCACTTCAAAATGGTTAACACTTAAGGAAGCAAACAGTTTGTTGGAAGAGGGGTTAGCAGTACAGACTGTTCACTACGGCTAATATCAAAGCAATTATTAGGAGGTGTTTCACCTCTCCCTCCCCACCAAAGCTTGCTTTAACAGTTGGAACCCAGAACAAAACATTAAAATCACCAAATTACTTTCTTGAGGGCAAGACTCCTGAGAGTTAATTTTTCTTCACTAAATATTAAGCATAGCCCAAATAGAGACCCAATTAACGTGGGACAAGGAAAAATACCAGTTGAGCAAAGATCATTTTCATTGACACCAGGTTTTAAATTTCTTAAACAAGACATTTAGTAACCAATTCAACACCTCAGAGAAGTTCATACATACTTTCTGTAAAACCAGATCCATACTAGTAGGATCTCCAAATACCTTCTGCTTTTATTCAAATTTTAGATGACAATCCATATTACCTTAATAAACCAGTAATGGTAAAGATGCAAGAATCTGTTTTTAGATTTGCTCCTTATGTGAGAATAAAAGTAGGGGTGCAGAGGATGGAAAATGGGGGTCAAGGAGAATGGTGTGGCCCTCAGACCTTGACAAATGAGGCTGCACATGGAAAAGAGAGATGAGAATTTCACAAAATTTCAGTGACTCCAGGGAAATGCCACTCGGCTGATGACTCAAACTAATGGGACCTGCAGAGCCAGACCACTTTGCTCAGCATGCTGAATAACCACCTATTTCTTCTTACCTTTGTAGCATCTGAGAGTTCTGAGTAGGCATCTCTAATAAGAGCAAGGTTACTTGGGGGTGGGGGGGTTCAAGTTGAACTGGCTCCAAGACAGGATTAACGTATGTCTGACCCAAGATATACTTCCAACTTTAAATACGTCCCACAAGCTACATCACACACCCATTCAAACTCAGAAGAAATGAAAATCCACATTATCGCTAAAAAAACATTGGGGGGCATTCTGTACAAGGAAGCGTGTAATGTGAGACAGAAGACACATGGCTCCCTAAGCTCTTTTACGCCAGAAGAGTTCTGACTTGGCACTAAGTACTCAGCTCAACAACTCAAGGCAAAGTCATCTTCACCAGCGGCAAGCAGTCCTCTTAACTGGACTGCAGGAGTTTGGGGTCTGTGTGAGGAAATAGCTGACACTTAAAATTACATCAAAATGTTGTCTTCCTTGGAGTGGAGATCTATATCAACCCTGGCTGGGTTTCTAGCTACTCTGATTCTAGCTATAAATAGCCCTCAAGGCCCAATGCATTAACTCCCTCCATAGGAAGAGAACTAGAGTACTAGATGTAAACAATGAGTTTCCCCCTCCCTTCTAAGTCTGCTGTGTTCTTGGAATACTGTTCCACAGGGACATTTTCACAAGGCTGTGAAGATCCACACCTGCCTAATATGAGACATGAGTTGGGGGAGGGTAGATAGGAACAGTAGGGGAAGAAAAATATTAGTACTGTGAATATTTTTGAGACAGCTGCACCAATACATGAATGAAGGTCAAACTTACATTATAAACCTTGTATTTTAAAAAAAGGTAATTTTGAGGTTAATTTCATTTACACTGTGGACAGTCATTCTTCTTAAAATTTTCCAACAGATCCTTTATCCTTCTACCCACCTCATTCCATATCCAAGCAGTATACCTTTCCCAGCAAAGTTCTTTAGTAGGAAATACAAGAGCCCTCATTTTAAGACAGCTCTCCAAAAACCAAACCAGGGGAAATGCTGAAGGAAAGGTTAATCTTAACAAAATAGTAAAAACTTTCAGAACCACTCTTTGATTAAACTGATTTTTTTTTTCCTTTTAGAAAGTACCTATAAAAGTAAAGACCATATTTTAGGGGAAGGGAGAAATATGAAATTATGGTAAAAGGCCATGCTATGAAAAAGGTACTTGATCTTACAACACCTGTAGTGTTCTCCATTGAGGCCACGTCCTGAGAGGCAGAAGACACTCACTCACCTTATCAACTGGCAATGACAGCAGCTGAAAATGGTGGGGTTCAAAACTGGGAACTATTCTTACTCCTAAGTGGGTCCCTCTACCTTCATGGCACTCATGGAGAACACTGCTGTTACCAACAGACCATAACAAGGAGCTGCAAGTGCAGGACCCACAGAGCAAACAGAAGGATTATGTTGAAGTTGTGTAAGTACACCTGACCATACATTATCTCAAAAAAGAAAGCTTTAAAGTCTCAAACCTAAAACAGATAATATGCCACTCAGAACATTAACCCGCAATGCACTTGGGTGCAGAACGTGTATTTACCTATATAAGCTCTTTCTTGTTCCCGAGTAAGTCCAGGGGGGATAACTGTAGGCATTCCTGGAATCACCGTCTTCTGTTCCATTGTGTCTTGGTTCCAGCGACTCCTCTTCCGCTTCTTACTTGGGAAGTCTAAAGGCAAATAAAATGTATCAGATGCAAATACAACCATCACAGCAACCACCAATAGGATACTTAGGACATTACACACAGCTCAGCAGACTGTGAAAATGAGAACTTGACCTAAAATGTAGATGGAAAACAATGGAAGACAAACCTGAGAAATCAAAAATATTTTGTCACTACTAGGCACCTATAATTGGGTGCAGAGTTAACATTACAGAGAAACTGTTATGCAAGGTGACAAATCTCAATGCCTAAAGTTTCAAGTAGTTTTGAGAAGCCATATACTATACACTTCACCCACGAATGCTTTAAAGGCCTCTGGAGACAAGAACAGAATGAATAACCAAACAAGCTGTAAAGCTGTATTTGGGGACTGCTGGATCCTCCCACTTCCACCTTACCACCTTTCTAACTGGGCTAAAACCTATGGTGGGATTCTTCAAAAAGATCACTTTTTTCTTCAAAAGTTTAGTCAAAATCAGTATTCAATTTTCCTGCCCAGATGGACAATGTCTGATGTACCAAAAGTTCAAAAAAGAACAAACTATATACAACAGTAGCCAAATCTTCCTCCCCCCAAAATATAAGCAGAAACTCCCTAAAGATTTGGTACACACAAATCATTCCACTTCCCAGAGGGGCACAGGCCCAGGGTGAAGTCACAACTAGAGATGTTTTACCTGGCTTCTCTCAGGTAAACTTAGGGAGGTTAGGAAAACACAATCCCCACCCCCTCAACAAAGAGACACAGTACATCGGACCCTGAAGACTTTCGACTCTTCCATTCTCTGCAATGAAAACCCTGACTCACAACCGAAAAATGAGCTATTCTTGATAGTCTTCTCCCTTTCAGACTCAGCTACAACCAGGAAAAGGATGTTCCACGTCATCACTTAACCCTTTCACACCCTCCTGACACGTACATCCAGTACCCAGTCTACCCAACTCGACACCCTAAGCACCCTCTTCCATGCCAGGGGCAACAAAACAAAAGGGGGCTGTCAGCACCCCACCCACCCAGCCTTTTAATTGGGTAGCACAGCTTGGTCGCGCACTGCGCCTGCGCAAGACAAGCCTCCCCCCCCCCTTTTCCCAGCACGCGTGCGCACTCGAGGTACAAGAAACAGGCCGCGCGCCCCGTGGCGCCTCCGCCTGAGCATCCCGTGCGCGCGCACGCGCGCCCCTGCCGCGTGCAGCCGCCGTCGCCGCCGCTGCGCGCCCCTCAGCCGGCCGGGCCCGTTCGCGCGACGCCTTTCGCGCTTTCTAGGCCCGACTCACCTCCTCCGCCGCCGGCCGGGCCCGGCTGCTGGTCCTGACGCGGCGGCTGGGGTGGCGGTAGCGGCGGCGGCGACACGCGCTGGTAGAGCGGCGGCGGAGGGGGCGGCTGCGGCGGCGGGTACGAGGCGCCCGGGGAGAGCGGTGGCGGCGGCGGCGGGGGGGGCGGCGGCGGCAGCGCCGCGAAGGAGAAGGCCGCCGTCAAGGCCCCCACCGAGTCCACAGGCGGGGGAGGCGGCGGCCCGGGCACCAGCAGCCCCGCCCCAGGCCCGGGGGCAGGCGATGGCACCGGCTCGAAGCCCCCTTTCGGCCCGGGAAGGGAGGGAAGGCCGGGGGAGCCCAGCTTACCCAGCGGCGTGGCGTTCGCTCCGGTCGCCATGGCGCCCCCGGGGCCCCGCACCGGCGGCTCCTTCTCAGCGGCGGCTTCTCCTTAGCGAGCCTTCTGGGGGGAGGGGACCCGATCGCACGGCCGCGAAGCGCGCGGAGCCCGTCCTCTCACTCCGCGAGCGGCGGCGGCGCGAGACGCACAAAGAGGGAGGAGAGAGGGCGCCACGGGGGCGGGCCGGGGGCGACGGGCTCGGAGCCCGATTGGGCCGGGCCGAGGCAAAGGGTCGGATCGGCGGCCTCCGATTGGTGGAGCTTCAGTCCTTCGCGATGCGCGTTGGGATTGGCCGGACCGTTAGGCCAAGCGAGGAAATGGCGGCCGAGCCTAGCGAGCTGGGAGGTGTCGCAGCGCGCACTTCATTTGTTACTGCGCGAACTGAGCTCGAAGTCCAGAAAGGAGGGGTTAGGGTGGGGCAGACTATGACGTAGCGGAAAGTGCGTTCTCATTGGCTGAAGTTGATAGACTCAGTCAAGTCGGCGGCGTCAAAGTGTCGCGCGATTGGTTGTCGTTTGTCGACTTTTTTTTTTTTCCACTCCTCTACCCGGGAGAGCAGTTTCCCCGAGAATAAGTTGAGAGGTCGCGGTTTCCCGGCCGAAAAAAATTTACGGCGGTAGGGGAAAGTGGAGTAGGAGCGCGCATGCGTAAACGGGGCAAAGTCACGGTTCTTGGGGGTCCGGATCGTAAACCTTAAGTGACGTCAACCTCGATTCCCATGGTAACCCAGAACCGGGGATAGGGCCGGCGTGTGCCTATAAACGGGATCCGTTGACGCCACAGGTAGAAAAGGACATTCTGTTTTCTTTGAAAACAGAAGGAGGAGGTGGCTATAAAGTCTAATGGAAGGATTAAGCCCTTAGGTGGAGAAGAATGTAAAGTCAATTCTAAAGTTAGTTTATATATGTATATAATGCAGTTCCATTAGAGTCCCAGCAGGGCGAGCGTTAAACAATCTTAAAATAATATAAAACTGGAAGTAGTGGGGAAACTTGTAAACAAAGTTGAAGAGGAGCTTGACCAGGCGGTGGCGCAGCGGATAAAGCGTCGGACTGGGATGCCGAGGTCGCCACCGTGAGCGTGGCTCATCTGGTTTGAGCAAAGCTCAATAGCTTGGACTCAAGGTCGCTGGCTTGAGCAAGGGGGTCACTTGATCTGCTGAAGGCCCACAGTCAAGGCACATATGAGAAAGCAATCAATGAACAACTAAGGTGTCGCAATGAAAAACTGATTGATGCTTCTCATATCTCCGTTCCTGTCTGTCTGTCCCTGTCTATCCCTCTGTCTCTGTAAAAAATAATTAAATTAAAAAACAAAAAAACCCATGCAACACCAGAAGTCACATTAATGGTAAGAAGTACTTTATTCATCATTGGTTAGCAACAGCATAACAACGTTATTAAAAAGAATTCAGAGACTTGTACTTTAAAAGTGTCACATAAAATGCACACATTTACTTGTATTTAGTGTTAAACATATTGTATGGCTCTCACGGAATTACATTTTAAAATATGTGGCGTTCATGGCTCTCTTAGCCAAAATGGTTCCCGACCCCTGGCCTAAGGCTTAGTTTTAAAACTAAGCTTTTCCCCACACCCTTGACTGTTGGATGATGTGGGGTGGTTCCTCTTATGAGGAATCCCATTTATGCCTCAGATAAGTGACTTTGTATCAGAGACTTCCTTAGTTGTTTATTGAATTAAAGGTTTGGATTTCTACACTATAAAAGAAAGCAGAGAAAGGCCACGTGGAGGAGAGGAGAAGCAGCCAAGATGGTGGAGTGCTGAGGGAAAAGATAGTTTGTGCAGAGTTTGTGCAGAGAGGAGGAGATGGGGAACAGAGGTGAATAAGGCTGGTGAGGTAGAAACCTTTGATTCTAGGAAACTCGGATGAGTCAGTGGCTTTGGGAGCCCTGAATGGAAAGGGAAGTGTTTTCCCACTGTGTGTATTTCTTGCTCGCGGGGTGCAAGCTAGGACTAAAGCTAATGGCCCACCAGTTCTTGGCTCCGTTGTTTCATTACCGTCTGTCCAAATCAAATTCGAACCTGCACGGGACAGGCAGCTGTGATGGTGGCCAGGGGTACTGGCTTTACAAGTCCCACCCCCAATGCAACAATTAGGCAATATATAAGCAAGCAAACTTAACACAGTTACAAACTTGAAACACATTGGTTTTCCCCATAATAACAATGTAACAACATGGATAAACCTCAAAAGAAGCTAGACAAGACTTGGGTACATAGCATATAATTGTATTTGTAAAAACTCTGAAAAATGCAAATTCATTTATGTTGACAGCTGACCGGTGGTGCCCTGGCTGGGTAGCTTGGGTGGTTAAGAGCATTGTCCCAAAGTACAAATGTTGCTGGTTCGATCCCTGGTCAGGGCACATACAGGAAGAGATTTGATGGTCCTTTCTCTCGCTCTTTCTCTCCCCCTCTCTATTGATTTTATGTCACTAAAGTCAATAAAATGTTTTACTAAAAAAGCAGAACAGCCTGACCAGGTGGTGGCGCAGTGGATAGAGCATCAGACTGGGATGCAGAGGACCCAGGTTCGAGACCCCGAGGTCGCCAGCTTGAGCACGGGCTCATCTGGTTTGAGCAAAAAAGCCCACCAGCTCGAATCCAAGGTCACTGGCTCCAGCAAGGGGTTACTTGGTCTGCTGAAGGCCCGCGGTCAAGGCACATATGAGAAAGCAATCAATGAACAACTAAGGTGTTGCAAAACGCAATGTGAAAAACTAATGATTGATGCTTCTCATCTCCATTCCTGTCTGTCTGTCCCTGTCTATCCCTCTCTCTGACTCACTCTCTGTCTCTGGGAAAAAAAAAAAAAAAAAGCAGAACAACGGTTGGTTGGGATGGAGAGGTGGGGAGGAGCAGGAGGGTGTGATTATAAAGATGCAGAGGAAGATTTGGGGGGTGCTGGAGATATTATCTTGTAATGGGATCACAGGTGTATATATGTGTCAAAGTCATCAAATAGTACATTTAAAAGTATTTATTGATTTCAGAGAAAAGGAGAGAAAGAGAATAAAAGTTATTTGTTCTGCCTATTTATGCATTCATTGGTTGATTTTTGTATGTGCTGTAACCAGGGATCAAACACACAGCCTCGATGTATCGGGATGATGCTCTAACCAACGGAAACTACCTGACCAATAGCCAAATATATATTTAATATATGAAGTTTATTTTTTAAACTACTTTGTCTTTTAATTATTTTTACTTATTTGTTCATTTTAAAGAAGAGAGAGAGAGAGAGAGAAGGAGGGAGGAGCAGGAAACATCAACTCTGATATGTGCCCTGACGAGACAAGTGCAGGGTTTTGAACCAGCGACCTCAGCGTTCTAGGTCAATGCTTTATCCACTGCGCCACCTCAGGTCAGGCCTATATGCAGTTTATTGTATGCCAATTATACCTCCCTAAAGCTGGTTTTTGGGGTTTTTTTTTTTTTAGCTTTTTAAAATTTTTCTTTTATTAATTTTTAGGGAGGAGATGAGAGAGAGAGAGAGAGAGAAGGGGGAGGGAAGAGCAGGAAGCATCAACTCCCATATGTGCCTTGACCAGGCAAGCCCAGGGTTTTGAACCGGTGACCTCAGCGTTCCAGGTCGACGCTTTATCCACTGCGCTGTTTTTAAAAAATAAATAATAGTGCCCCGGCCAGATAGCTCAGTTGGTTAGCACATTGTCCCAAAGTGCAGAGGTTGCCAGTTCAATCCCTGGGCAGGGCACATACAGGACTAGAGCAGTGTTCCTGTCTCTCTCTCCTGTCTAAAATCAATAAACATTAAAAAAAAAATAGTATGGTGATTACAAGAGGGAAAGAGGGTGAGGGAGGTCGAAGAGAGTCAAGGGGGAATAAATGGTGATGGAAGGAGGCCTGGTGGGGGACAACAGAAGAAAGCCATTACTGGGAACTCTCCCCTTGATGTCATCTAGGAAAGGATTACCTTGGCTTTTGTTTTGTTCTTAAAGCCATTTGTAGGGCTTTCATTTTTGTGTGATTACTTTAAAATATTTAAACTTAATAGTTTGTTACATAGTATCTGATACATACAAAAAAAAGGTGTGCACCTTCTGTGAATTAGGAACTGAGTTACAAATTGAACACCGGTGACCTACTACCCAGCCTAAGAACCAAGATATTACCAGTACCTTTTGCAAATCCCTGGGGTCCTGCCTTACCCCACACTACTCCCCTTACAGGGATCAGCAATATGCATTTTTTGCTTTTTCTTCTAACCACCTAATGAAGTTCTACACGTGGTTTAGTTTTGCTATAATACTGTGTGTAGTTTATGCATTGCTACTTTAATTCGCCATGACCTATCTTAAGATTCATCTGGCTTGCGTTTTGTGTATTACAGTATTTTCAATCCTCCCAAGAGCCCTGCAGGCTGACTTAGATATGATACACTCTGAAAATTGAGCTCAGCAAGTTCACCTTGGCTAGGAGCCTGTCTCCAGGACCTGCTCTTTACCACAGCATGCTCATTCCTTCTCTTGGAAAGCATGTTGAAGGTCTGCTGTGTGTCAGGCAGTGACCAGGTGCTGGGCGTGCCACCATGAACACAGCCACTTTCTGCTTGTCACCTCCCCTCTTGACCTTCACATGACTGGTGTATGGGCAGCTACCTGAACACCTGGACTGCCCTCACACCCCTGGAGTGACTGAGAGAGGTTGATCTAACCCCTCCCAGAGGCTTCTGCTGTGGGAGGGCAATTTGACAGTAACTATCACAAGGACAAATACAGCCACCTCTGACCCAGCAATGCCACTCCAGGAATCTGTTCTAATGGACAGTTGAATGTGTACAGAGTTCCATTGGTATAGCATTTATTGCAGCATCATTTTTAATATCAAAATATTAGAAACAAACTTCCATCAATGGGGATCAAATTACAGTAAATTAACATTAATTATGGGAAACCAATAAAATAGAATACCACTGGCTATAAAAAAACCCAAAGGGGTAGCGCAGTGGATAGGGAGTCAACCTGGAACACTGAGGTTACCGGTTTGAAGCCCCAGGATTGCCTGGTCAAGGCACATATGGGAGTTGATGCTTCCTGCTTCTCTCCCCTTTCTTTCTCTCTCCCCTCCCTCTAAAATGAATATATAAAATCCTAAAAAATAAAAATAAAATAATTATTTAAAAGGGAAGTGCATTGATCACAAAGACCTCTGGGACAGATTTTAAAGGGCAAGATGCAAACGGTGTGTGCAGTGTTACTGTGGTATAAAAAGGGGGAAGAACGACGCATACCTGACTGCTTAAATGTGTACACTTTTAGAAGGGTTCAAAGCCTGACCAGGCAGTGGCACAGTGGATAGAGCCTCAGACTGGGATGCCGAGGACCCAGGTTCGAGACCCTGAGGTCATTAGCTTGAGCGTGGGCTCATCTGGTTTGAGCAAAAGCTCACCAGGTTAGACCCAATGTCACTGGCTCGAGCAAGGGGTTACTCGGTCTGCTGAAGGCCCACGGTCAAGGCACATATGAGGAAGCAATCAATGAACAACTAAGGTGTCAAAACGAAAAACTAACGATTGATGCTTCTCATCTCTCTCCATTCCTGTCTGTCCCTATCTATCCTTCTCTGTCTGTAAAAAAAAAGGGGGGCCTGACCAGGCGGTGGCGCAGTGGATAGAGCGTCGGACTGGGATGTGGAAGACCCAGGTTCGAGACCCCAGGTCACCAGCTTGAGCGCGGGCTCATCTGGTTTGAGCAAAAGCCCACCAGCTTGAACCCAAGGTTGCTGGCTCCAGCAAGGGGTTACTCGGTCTGCTGAAGACCCACGGTCAAGGCACATATGAGAAAGCAATCAATGAACAACTAAGGTGTTGCAGTGCGCAATGAAAAACTAATGATTGATGCTTCTCATCTCTCTCCGTTCCTGTCTGTCTGTCCCTGTCTATCCCTCTCTCTGACTCACTCTGTCTCTGTAAAAAAAAAAAAAAAAAAAAAGGGCTGGGTTCATAAGTAACTGGGACCTTTGTGGAAGACTTTTTTTTTTTTTTTTTTTGTATTTTTCTGAAGCTGGAAACGGGGAGAGACAGACAGACTCCCGCATGCACCCGACCGGGATCCACCCGGCATGCCCACCAGGGGCGACGCTCTGCCCCTCTGGGGCGTCACTCTGCCGCGACCAGAGCCACTCTAGCGCCTGGGGCAGAGGCCAAGTAGCCATCCCCAGCGCCCGGGCCATCTTTGCTCCAATGGAGCCTTGGCTGCGGGAGGGGAAGAGAGAGACAGAGAGGAAGAAGGGGGCGGGGGTGGAGAAGCAAATGGGCGCTTCTCCTATGTGCCCTGGCCGGGAATCGAACCCTGGTCCCCCGCACACCAGGCCAACGCTCTACTGCTGAGCCAACCGGCCAGGGCCTGGAAGACTTCATAGTATCTGTTTTGTATTTTTTTTTAAATTGTGTCCCATTGCCTGACCTGTGGTGGCGCAGTGGATAAAGTGTCAACCTAGAAACACTGAGGTTGCCGGTTCAAAACCCTGGCTTACCTAATCAAGGCACATATGGGAGTTGATGCTTCCTGCTCCTCTCCCCTTCTCTCTCTCCTCTCTCCTCTCTATAATGAATAAATAAAATCTTAAAAGAATTTAAATTGTGTCCCGTAGGTGAAGGCTAACTATTAAAATTACATGAAAAAATAATTTTAGTCTTTCAGCACATACATATTTCCTGGCTTCTTGATCTTTCTTTGGTTTATGGCCCGCCTTTGCTATCAGAAAATGTTTTATTTTTTTTTTAAGGTATTTATTGATTTTAGAGAAGAAGGGAGAGGAGGAGACGGAGCACCCATCTGTTTCTGTAGTGCCCTGACTAGGGATCAAATGGGCAACCTTTGTGTATCAGGATGACACTCTAACCAACCGAGCTATCCCACCAGGGCTCAGCAAATATTTTAGCAGAAGCCCTTGCTTTTCCTAGGCCCCCCACTTTGGCACACTACACTCTGACAGCTCCAACCCCCCTTTGGAGACAAGGGTGGCAGCCCAGGGCTGGGGAAACCTGCCACAAGGTAGCGCTGTCTACAGCTTGGTGCTCTGCGGGCAAGCTGGTCCTCCCTAGTGGGTATCTGGGACCAGGGCCTCTGCTGCCTGGGAGTCCCACCTCTGGGGCTCCTCAGTGTAACCCTACACCTCCATCAAGAAATCTAGAAAAGTGAACATTAGGAATTCTATCCCTATCCCTCCACCATTTAGCTGTCAAATGCACTCCAAGCAGGGGCAAACCTTCAGAACTTGGAAGGTCTCTCTGTCCTCAGGTCTCACAAAGAACACGGGCAAGAACGCCTGGCACACAGGGGCTGCGGCTCCTCTCCTGGTCTAACTCCCTGTTTCAGCTGGAAACCCAGTCACTAGGAGTCAGAGCAGCTAGGACTCTGCTGGAATGAGGACAAGGGGACAATATGGCAACCATTGGGTAGCCTGGGGGGGCCCTGCCAAGGGCCCTAGGGACTAGGCTGTGGCAGACTCTTCACATAGACTTCCATCTACCCACCACTCACTTATCAAATACTTTCCAATAGCCCACCAGGTGTACATAAGTTCTTATGTAAACACTGGCCTTGAATATCAGAAGGGAGATGATTGGGCCAAACTCAAGACCTGGCCCCTGGACCTTTGCACAAGCTTTTCCCCCAGACCCAGGGCCTCCCTACCTGCTGCAGCCCTGCTCCTGCCTGTGCAGCAAACCCTCCTTCAAGGCTAGCTGCCATCCCGCCTCCTTGGCCTCACCTGCCCAAAGGCTCCAGTCAAGAGCAGCCTGGTCAGTGCCTGGGGCAACAGGAGGCTCCCTGGGGGAGGGAGCCCTCAGAGGGAAACGTGAGAATGGCGACACCAAGCACAAGGTCAGCCACGGCTGGATGGATGTGCCCTCATGATGCAGGCTCCAGTCAAGGAGGACACTGGGGGCTGATCCACATTTTGGTAGTGGCCCCTCTGAGCCCAGGGCCTGGTACTGAGGAGGCCCTCTGGGAATACTTGTTAGATGGACAGGGCTAGTCTTCCCAGAGTCTAGCCCAGGGGTCGGGAACCTATGGCTCGTGAGCCAGATGTAGCTCTTCTGATGGCTGCATCTAACTCAGACAAATCTTTAATAAAAAAAATAACATTAAAAATATAAAACAGCCTGGCCTGGTGGTGGCGCAGTGGATAGAGCGTCGGACTGGGAAGCGGAAGGACCCAGGTTCGAGACACCGAGGTCGCCAGCTTGAGTGCGGGCTCATCTGGTTTGAGCGAGGCTCACCAGCTTGGACCCAAGGTCGCTGGCTCCAGCAAGGGGTTGCTCAGCCTGCTGAAGGCCCGCGGTCAAGGCACATGTGAGAAAGCAATCAATGAACAACTAAGGTGTTGCAACGTGCAATGAAAAACTAATGATTGATGCTTCTCATCTCTCTCTGTTACTGTCTGTCTGTCCCTGTCTATCCCTCTCTCTGACTCACTCTCTGTCTCTGTAAAAAATAAATAAAATAAAATAAAAAATAAAATTTTTTTTTAAATATAAAACATTCTCGCTTGACCAGGTGGTGGCGCAGTAGATAGAGCATCAGACTGGGATGCAGAGGACTCGGGTTCGAGACCCCGAGGTCGCCAGCTTGAGCGCGGGCTCATCTGGTTTGAGCAAAAAGCCCACCAGCTTGAACCCAAGATCGCTGACTCCAGCAAGGGGTTACTCGGTCTGCTGAAGGCCCGTGGTCAAGGCACATATGAGAAAGCAATCAATGAACAACTAAGGTGTTGCAATGCGCAATGAAAAACTAATGATTGATGCTTCTCATCTCTCTTCCTATCAATCCCTCTCTGACTCACTCTCTGTCTCTGTAAAAAAAAAAAAAAAAAAAAAAAAAAAAATATATATATATATATATATATATATATATATATATATATATATATAAAAAACATTCTCATGTATTACAATCCATTCATTTCCTACAGCTCATGAGCTCATGTTCATGGTTGCTGGTGGCTGGAGCCAATCACAGCTGTCCTCCGGGACAACAGCAAATTTTATTGGATAATGCATAACATACACGAGTTGTTGTATGGCTCTCATGGAATTACATTTTAAAATATGTGGCGTTCATGGTTCTCTCAGCCAAAAAGGTGCCTGACCCCTGGTCTAGCCTGATGATGGTGCCTGCATTCACCAGGCCTGGCCTGACTGAGCACACTAATACTTAGGCCGCAGATAGGAGGCAGCCCCATGCCTGGGCTGGAAATACAAGTATAGCAGGCTGTCTCCATAGCCTCCTGGGGCTGGATGCAGTAGCCCTTGGCTGGTCCTCCCGGACCCTGGCTGCCTGGTGAGATCCTGTATAGGGCAGGGCCGCCCTGGATGAGAGTCCTTTTGTTCAGAAGCCTCCCATCTGCCTGACTCCTTGGCCACACTGCAAAGCTGAGGGCTCATCCCGAGCAAGGGAACCCAGAAAGACGGGCCCTAAGGTGCCTTCTGGGAACACTGGCCTCCCCCACCACTGCTGCCTGCTGCCTGGCGCCCGCGAGGCCACCACAGCACTGGTGGCCTGCCCTGCATGGTGCATGCCCAGTGCCAGTGCTGCACAAAGATGTGGAGGGACCAGGGAGGAGGAAGGGAACAGGGCAGTGGGCTCAGATTCCCCAACCCAGAAGGACCAATGGAATAAAATCAAACAAGCTTTAATAACAATATAGTTCTCTCTTTTAAATATTATGTCCCCAGGACAGGGTTCAGGGGCAGGCTCTTGGCAGGAAGAGTGGAAAGGAAATGTGGTACAAAATGGAATGGATTACCCAGGGCCTGCCCCCACCCTACCAGGGCCTTTGCCACAGGACACAGGGACCCAGGCTGCCCAAAAGGGAGGGGGAGGTGACAGCAGCTTCCTCTGGTCCAGTTATTACAGGAATCTAGAGTGCCCTTCCCTCCACAGCCCCCAAACTTCTCAGGATTATTTCTGCCCTTTGGCCCCCCAGTGCCTGGGCTCCACTGATCTGGGAGGGAGGGCCCTTCTGCCTAAAATGGACTGCAGCTAAGGCAGGGGGGTGGGTGGGGGAGTGTCACTAGCTAGGCCCGGACTGCTCAGTAACTGCTCTGATGTCCCGTGAGAATGTAGAGATTGCTGTGAGCCCCAGGGTTGTCAGTGGGAATGCTCTCAAGGATGATGTCTCTGGAGGAGAGAGAAGCAAAGGTAAGCAAGACAGGAAGACACTGGTCCATCCATCTGGCCTCCGGGGCAGCTGAAAGGGAGGCCAGGGCAACATGTCCTACCTGTGGGCCCCAAGTACTCGGAAGACCCTCGTCTCATCTGTGATCTCTTGGGTCACCTAGGAAGAAAAGAGACACTGAGGCCACCCCAGCAGGTCCTCTCCTAAGAGGTAGGCGGAGACAAGTAGGCGGAGGGCAGCCAGGTTCCTGAGTCCCACTCACCTCGTTGGTGTCCAGGCTGCGGCCTTGCATTCCGTGGCTCCAGAAGGCCAGCACACTGTCCTGCAGACACACTAGAAGGGACCAGGCTGCTGTCAGCCCTGTGCCGGCCTGGAGGATGTCAGGTTTCCCAGCTAGGCCCCAGACACAGGTCAGGGCCACAGCGGTCCTCACAGTCCACAGGTGGCCAGGATGGCTCTTAAGAGAGGCTAGGGATCTGACTCCCAATCCTGCTGTCAGCCACAAGGCCCTGGCCCACAGCACAGGCCCCAGGCCCCGGATGCTCCCACCCCCCTCTAGCCGGCCTCTGTCTGGCTCACTCACCTACAGTCTCAATGGGGAAGTCAAAGGTCAGCACGGGAGCCAGTGTAGTTGTTGGCTCGCCCAGCAGGTTGACAATCCGTACACAGCCTGCACAGGGAGAGGGCTGCTGGGTGAGGATGGACTGGCACCCTCTGCTTCCTGAAGCCTTAACCCCAGGGACACTCACGGTCAAAGCAGACGAGGACTGTGTCTCTGTCTACCTGGATCACCTGCTGGGCCGAGCCTGGGAGCCCCTCTGAAGGCAGAGAAGGGAGACGTGAGCCACCAGCCCTGCTGTGGCCCCAGGGAGGACACGAGATATGTATGCTGCATTCAGCCCCTGGCCACAGTGCAGTTCATTCTCACAAGCCTGGCAGGGTCAGGATCTCCTTGCACAGCCAGGGAGCTGAGGCAGAGAGGCCCCAGGACCCTCCTGCAGGCTCACAGGGAGCAGCGATGAGCTCTGGGGCGCTGAGGGAGGGCAGGGGCTCTGGAGTCTGGGGGACCAGGCTTTGGGACTCAGGCACTGTGTGTTGGTTTCTTCATCTACAACACAGCATGATGATGCCAAGGCGGCAGGGCTGTCGTGAGGAGTAAGAATGAATCCTGTGCATCAGAACCCTGGTTCAGGGCCTGGGGCAGAGCAGGATCTTGGTTCAGTGCACCTGTCTGCTCCTTTACCCACTGCCCCCACTCCGCTCCCATGAGCTCTCCAATCCCCAGAGCCCTGTTTCCTTGCTCAGACGGGCAGCCTCTGCAGCCCGCCTTGCCCAGTCTGGCTCAGCCCCTGCAGTATTGCTCAGCTTTTTCATAGGCGCCGAGCCCTTTGGTCTAATAAAATCTTACGGGAGGTTGGGAGCTCAAGGCCCCCAATGTTTCTGTGGACACACACATACATGGCAGTCCAGCCTCCTGCTTACCAGGTGGTATGAGGACATCAGGTGTCAGGCCAGCCTCCAGGGGCAGGACATGGAACAGGACACGGCAGTCAGGCCCCTCTGGGCCCTCAGCGCCCACACACACCTGTGGTAGCTCCTTCCCATCCAGGACCAGTGGCTCCAGCATCCCTGCTGGGCTGGGCAAGGGGCTGGAGAAGTTCTGGGGGCAGCAGGGGTGCTCAGGTCTTCGTTTCTTCCCCCACACCCCCTGCCGCCCACAGGAGGGCCCCCTTGGCCTCACCCTGCCAGCCCACACCTTCAGCAGCAGGAACTTCTGTAGTGGCTCGTACCACTGCAGCAGGAGCAGGCTGCTGGGCAGGGCGGCCAGCAGGAAGGTACTGCCTGTGTAGGGGTTCCGCACTGCAAGAGAGGCCGGCAGTGGGCACCGGGCTGGGCCTGCGCCAGCACCCCGCCATGGTCCCGTCCAGCCCAGCTCTTACCCACACGACACTGCAGGCAGCCTTTGGTGTCAGGAATCTTGGTGGACAGGGCAAAGCGCCTGTAGGGGTGACAACCAGGGCATTCATTGCAGGAGCCATGCATGGATGAGACCCCTGCAGGGCCCTAAGAGGTCAGTATTATCATCTCCGCCTCACAGGTAAGAGACAGGCTCAGAGAGGCAAAGCAACTTGCTGTGTTAACACAGGTGTGAAGAGCATGGGATCTGAAGCTAGTCTTGCGGCTCCAGCACCCACTTCAGCAGCCTGGAGTCTCTGTCCAGTCCAAGGGTTTGGATCTCAGGATGACCTCTAACTGTGTGATTCTGGGCAAGTCACTTAACCTCTCCATGCCTCAATTTCCTCATCAGTAGAATGGGCCACCCACCTTGTGGAGTCGCAGTAAGGATTAAATTAATTACTACAGCGGGAGCCTGGCACATCACAAGAGCATGGCAGCAGGGAAGGCGGGGTGCCCGGCGCTGAGGCAGGCTGCAGCTCCACTAAGCAGCAGAGTGCTCACAGCCCATCCCTGCCCCACATGGCCTGTGTCAGGGATGGGCAAACAGGCCCAGAGATTAAGACTTGCAGGAAAGCCTGACTAGATGGTGGCACAGTGGATAGAGCATCAACCTGGAACGCTGAGGACTCAGGTTCAAAACCCCGAAGTCTCTGGCTTGAGCACAGGGCTGTCGGCTTGAGCGTGGGATAGTAGACATGACCCCATGGTCGCTGACTTGAGCCCAAAGGTCACTGGCTTGAGCACAAGGTCGCTGGCTTGAGCAAGGGGGTCACTGGCTTAGCTGGAGCCCCCGGGTCAAGGTACATATGAGAAAGCAATCAATGAACAAATGAAAGTGCCACAACTATGAGTTGATGCTTCTCATCTCTCTCCCTTCCTGTGTCTGTCTCTATCTTGCTTAAAAAAAAAAAAAAAAAAAAGACTTGCAGGAAAAGGCAAATAGCCTGCCCCCAGCCGTGTCAGATGAGCCTACAGCTATGTGCAGCCAATGGCTGGCTCACCTTGGTGCCTGGCAAGTAGGGTCCTTGCCGTGATTACTGGTTGTCCCCCAAACTCCCAGGGGACTTTCTGAGCCTGTTTCTTCCACTGGGACACAGCTACATGTCAGCAGTCCTGCGTCCTCCTCCCAGTAACACAAGTCCTCTGCCAGGGTGTGAGGCCTGCCGAGGAAGCCAACACCTGCCTGCCTGCCTATCTGTCTGTCTTTCTCTCTGCGCCCTGTCCTCGCTCTTCTCTCTCCCCTTGCTTCTCCCACTCTCTCTCTAAACTGGCCTTCAACAGATTTTGTATTTATTTTATTTTTTTCTCCAAACAATTCTGATTCCGGCCCTGGCCAGTTGGCTCAGTGGTAGAGCGTCGGCTTGGCATGCAGAAGTCCCGGGTTCGATTCCCGGCCAGGGCACACAGGAGAAGCGCCCATCTGCTTCTCCACCCTACCCCCTCTCCTTCCTCTCTGTCTCTCTCTTCCCCTCCCGCAGCGAGGCTCCATTGGAGCAAAGATGGCCCGGGCACTGGGGATGGCTCCTTGGCCTCTGCCCCAGGCGCTGGAGTGGCTCTGGTCACAACAGAGCGATGCCCCGGAGGGGCAGAGCATCGCCCCCTGGTGGGCAGAGCGTTGCCCCCCCTGGTGGGTGTGCCAGGTGGATCCCGGTCGGGTGCATGCGGGAGTCTGTCTGACTGTCTCTCCCCGTTTCCAGCTTCAGAAAAATACCAAAAAAAAAACCAACAAAAAAACCCCCAATTCTGATTCTCTGTTCTTTACATTTGAAGTGGACACTGTGACTGCATGATTTTCCAAACACACACCCAAAAGCTGCCTGTGACCCGTTGGGACTCTGATGGGCCCATTTCCTGTCATCTTGGGCCAAAGCATAGACTAGCTTAGGACTGAGCTCAGGAACCCAAGGTCGGGGGTCACAGATCTGGTCCTCAAGTGAGCACACTGTGGGAAGAGCATCTCACCAGCCGGTACGGCCACTGGCCTGGACCCCTGCCCAGCCCACGGGCTTCTATCACCCACCTGGTCATAACAACATCCAAGCCCACATTCCAGCCACCCCCCTCAGGACTCCGCCTCACCCAGACAACAGCAGAGAAAGGTCCCACTTGTGTATCGCAAACTCAATACCACGACACTGAGTTCTCCACCCACAGCTGATGACAGCTCCATCCTTCCCGCGGCCGAGGCCAGAGACCTTGGAGTCATCCTTGACTCCTCTTTCTCTTCCATCCACCAACTGTCAGGAAATCCTGTTGGTTCAGCTTTCAAAATAAAACCGGACTTCGGCCATATTTTACTTCCTTCACTGCTACCCTGTTCCAAGCCACCATCACTGCTCATCTGATTCTTTCAACAGCCTCCTGACAGGCCTCCTGCTTCCACCCTCACCCTGTCTAGCTTGTTCTCAACACAGAGCCAGAGTGCTCCCATAAAAGCCTCGGTCCCCGCTTGTCTCCCGCAGGGGCCCTCAGGCTGCTCCACATCAACGCAGAAGGCCACATGGTGGCCAATGGGCCCTCCCGCCTCCTCCTTCACATCATCTGCTGACCCACCCCAGCCTCCTCACAGAACCTCTAACAGGCTGGGCCTGCTCTTGCCACGGGGCCTTTACACTGATGTCCCCTCCCCCTGGGGTGGCCCTCCCCCAGACAGCCATGAGGTTTGCTCCATCACCTCCTCCAAGTCTGTGCCCAAACATCAGTCTCGGTGAGGTCCGTCCCGACCACCCTTTCTGTTTGAAACCACAATCCACGCCGCACGCCCCGGCCCGCCTGCGCCTGCTCTCCACCCAGCACTTCCCCTCCATGCGTCACCACAGACAGACTCCTTTTCCATGCTGACTCTCTGTCTCTCTCAACGAGCAAGTCCGGAGTACACATGGGTCCCTTAGTTCATGGGTGGGTTCCACGCCCCTAGCCCACTGCTGGAGCAGATGAAGCTCTGAATGACTGAGGGACTCTCTACCTCGGATGTCCCCTGGGCACCCCACAAAGCACGTGACACAAGCTGCTCCTCTGGAGGCCTCCCAGCCCCTGCCTTCCCTCACACTCTTTCTGACCCATCCCCAAATCCTGTCAACCCACTTCCTCAGTATTGCTGGGGTCTCTCCTGTTCCCACTGTCCTGGGACGCTGTCCCTTATCCCCATTGTCTTGGGGCCAACTATGCTGGCCTCCTCCCCAGGTACCCTCAGCCTCGCTGCAATTCATTCTCCTTCCCACTGTCACCGGAGCCTGCCAGCACACGCCCTGTCTTCATCAGCCTAGCCGGCCCCCTCTCCCCACCCACGCACCGGGGGTGCATGCGAGCTAGGCCTGCCCCACCTCCCCACCCCGCTCCTCATCCCTGGCCCGGTGACTGACTCAGGGCTGAGCACGGACCTAAGCTAGGCTAATAAAAACTGGCTCCCAAATCAGAGACAGAGAGAGAGACAGAGACAGAGAGAGAATTGGCCCTCAGACATTTGTGGGAATTACTTGGAAATAGAGGTTCTGGTCCCACAAGGACCAGTGAATGTTGAGCTGGGCCTGTGGGCACTCAGCAGCTGACCGCCACGCCTATGTGACAATGAAGGTGACAAAAGGAAAACCGAGCCATGAGCTGCAAAAAGATTCCCGATGCCATTCACGCCTGGATCCAGCTGGGCCTGAAGCTAACCCTACTCCTGGACTTTCAGCTACATGAGCTATTCAATTCCCTTCTGTCCCTAAGCCAGGGAGTCGAATCACTGGCAACAGGAAGAATCCAGATGGCCACACAGAAGGGTCCTTCTAAAATGCTCGCAGTGCTGCTGCCAGTTCAATGTAGCCCAGATCCTGGGCCCCAGAAGCTGCGCCTTGCTAGCTGAGCAGCTCTCTCTCTGGCCATGCCGCCCTCCTGGCCCAGGCCAAACCCCTTTTACCCCCATCACCGAACTGCATTCACACCTGCTTTCCTTCTGCTAGGAAGGCTGTTCCTAACTCCTCTGCCTGGAAGACCCCTATGCAAACTCCATGAGTTTACCCACTCTCTCGGAGGCCTCCCCGCCCCTCCCAGCAATCCCTCCAGCCCAGCTCAGCGCCAGCTGCTGCCTGTCAAAGACTGACCATTTGATTCGCCATCTCCAAGCCCAGCACACAGCGGATACCAAAGGCTCAGTAAATGTTTGCCCCACATCCTAAGAACAATTTGCAGAGCACTTTCACATCCACTGCCGCCTTCTTGCTTCCCAACAGGCCTGGGGGCAGGGGGAGGGGAGGCCCTAACGGCATTGACAGGTGAGCCTCAGACTGCAACACGTCTAAGATTTACTGTCCCAGTGACCAGCAAGGCCAGAGTCCAACTGCGGTTCTGCCCTTCTGCCTCCCCCCTGCCCCCCTTTCCCCTGCACATCCAGCTCCCCCAGGGTCCCCAACCTGGGGACGATGCGCTGCGTGAGGCGGTTGGTGGGGATGGAGAGGGGCACTTGCTGCTGTAGCCGCCGCTGCTCAAACAGGCCTGGGAGGTCATGCGCCCAGATGTGCGTGGATTTCCCTGCCAAGGAGGGAGAGAGGGGGCTCAGAGAGCGCTGGAGGGCAGGATGGGGCCCTGCCTGCCCCACCCCCTGACTGCTCCAATAGGTACCTGAGAGTGACAGCAGCACGTTGTTCACGCAGTAGAGCCAGGCACAGCGGGGTGAAATCAGCTGCAGACCACAGAGGGACAGAGGGACAGGCGGTCAGCCCCCAGCCCCCAAGGCCCTCTGCCCTCCCCAGCCAGCCGGGCTCACCTTCTCCAGTGTATCCTCATGCAGTTCATGCAGGTTGAGGGTGTAGATGCCTTCCTCGGCCCCCACCACCAGGAACTGATCTGCGGATTTGGGCATGGGGTCAGAGGTCAGTCACGCATCCTGGCCCAAGCTGGAGATTCCCAGGCTCCCGCTTCCTCCTTGCTCCCCCCCCCCCCGCCCCGCCTACCCCGGGTGACAGGATGAATCCATGTGACAGCAGCGTGGATCCGCAGGGGGCAGCCGTTGAAGACCTTAGAGAAGCAGGCACCCATCTGGGGGAGGCAGGAGGTTGGTAAGGAGGCACAGAAGCAGCAGGCAGCGGGTTGCCAGGTGGCGGGGCACACACTTACATGCACTTTGGGGGTCGGGGGGAGCCCATGGCAACACGATCTCTGCAAGGGAAGGGAGGAGTCAGGGCCGATGTGGAAACCCGGCCTTCCATTTCCCCAGTCCCTCTGCAGCACCCCTCACCTCAGGATCCTCCTGGTGCTTCATGGTGGCCCAGGCGGTGGGGAGAAGCGGGGGGCTGTCAGGGCCTGAGAGAGGCTGCGGTGGGGTTCCTGCAGGCACAAACCCAGTGTCAATTCCAGCCCAACCCCTACCCTGAGCCTACCTCCTGGTCCCAAGCCTGGGACTCACCTGGGGGGCTGGATAGAGAGTCCTCAGCTGCAGGATCCTGGGGGGATGGCCCCAAGAATGGGGCCCGCTTGATGGTTCCCATGGCATCGTCTGCAGAGTCCAGCTCCTGGCAGGAGGGTCGGGGGCTCAGCCCAGCTGTGAGCAGGTCACCCCGCTCCCTGGTCCCAGCCCAGCTGTGAGCAGGTCACCCCGCTCCCTGGTCCCAGCCCAGCTGTGAGCAGGTCACCCCACAGCCTGGTCCCAGCCCACTCGCACCCTCCAGCACCCTCCCCCACTCGCGGCTCGTGCTTCCCTCCAGTCCACACCTGGAGTTCCAGGGCTGGTCGGATGGTCAGGCTCCTATGGTGGGCAAGTCAGAGGGAAACGAGGCATGAGCTGTGAGCGCCCCAGCCCCGCTGTCCCGCGCCTCCTCCAGGCCAAGCCCTCACCTTTCCTCCAGGGCCTCCTGGACCGACTGCAGCAGGCTCCTGGGCAGGACGGGGCAGGGGTCGGAGCTCAGCCTTCACCGCGCCCCCCAGCCCTCCCCTGTGGCCTCCCTCTCCCTCACTCACCCACTCAGCTCCTTTCCCAGCAGCGTCCACTCTTCTTCCCACTGTAGGGAGACCGAGTCAGAAAGATGGGGAGAGACAGACAGAGACAGAAACACCATGTGAGAGAGTGTACAAGAGGCTGCAGGAGAGAAAGACAGACAGATGGGAAGTGAGACAGTAACCGGCAAGCGACTTGAGAGAGAGAGGAAGACGACGAGGCAAAAATTGTGAGAGAGACTGACCAGGCAGTGGCACAGTGGATAGAGCGTCGGACTGGGATGTGGAAGACCCAGGTTCGAGACCCCAAGGTCACCAGCTTGAGCGCGGGCTCATCTGGTTTGAGCAAAGCTCACCAGCTTGAACCCAAGGTCGCTGGCTCCAGCAAGGGGTTACTCGGTCTGCTGAAGGCCCGCGGTCAAGGCACATATGAGAAAGCAATCAATGAACAACTAAGGTGTTGCAACGCGCAATGAAAAACTAATGATTGAGAAACCTAAAAATAAAACTTTCTCCACCAAAAAAAAGAAAAAAAAGAGAAAAACTAATGATTGATGCTTCTTATCTCTCTCCGTTCCTGTCTGTCTGTCCCTGTCTATCCCTCTCTCTGACTCACTCTCTGTCTCTGTAAAAAAAAAAAAAAAAAAAATTGTGAGAGAGACACGGCAGAGGAGATGAGAGAGCGAGAGAGCAAGGCTGAGAGAGACCGAGACTGTGGGGTGACAGAGGCTGACAATGAGAGACGGTGAGACAGCCAGTGACGCAGAGATCGAGGCAGAGAGAAATGTGCTGCACGGGGTGGGGTGGGGCTCGGGTCTGTGACAGGCCCACTTTTTAGAAAGGTGTCGTTACCCTGCCACCTTCCAGATGGACTTGGCCCAGGAAGGAGCCCCCAGCCTTCCCGGCCCTGGGTGGGGACAAGCCTGCTTGGACACCTTTCCCAGGCTCAGAGGCCAGTGCTTCAAAGACCCTGATTTGAGATGCTTGACCCTAGCCCACCCCCGCACACCGCCCTTCCCATGCAGCCAGTCCCCTCACCGGCTCGTTTAGGGGGTCCGTTTCCTTCCTGCGTGGGGCACCAAATTTCACCTGGTGAACTGGGGGCCCAGTGTACAGAGGTTAGGAGGGATGAAGACTCAGGACTCATCCTCACTCACACCAGATCCATACACACAGTCCCCAAAATAAAACCACACACCAATCACAGCCCCGCACCAAACCCATACACTCAGCCTCCCACCAAATCCACACATGCACACACCCTGCACCGACTCACACTGGATCTCTGAGGGGGTCCTCTCGGCCTGGCCATGCTGACCCCGGGAGTGAATGGTATCTGGAAACATGTCATAAGTCTAAGAAAGAACACAAACAATGGACAGACACTCAGCGCGCACCTCATGCCACATCCACTGCGTTTTACACAAGTCGACGTGTTTTGTTTTCACAACCCTGAGATTATTGTGAGATTAAATGGCACCCTCATTTCACAAATGAGAAAAGCAGCATACAGGGGCAGGTTGCTGGCCAAAGACCACAGAGAAAGCAGAAGATAGCTAAATGAGAGTCACAGTCGGCCTGGGTCAAGGGCAGGAGTCTATCAAGGGGCAATACAGGGAGGAAGATTGCTAATGGGTGGCTCACCTGGAGAGAGGCTCCCTGTGCTGGAAATATTCAGGTTAAAGGAACCTCGACCTATATTACCTTTGCATTCCCTACAACCAGCCCAGGCCAAGACCCGATTCCCCAGCTCCGCTCACTGACCTCCAGATCACAGTCGTCTGGGGAGAGGGTGCCCAGGTGGGGGTCACTGGCCTTGTCCAACAGCTGTGTGAGGAGAGCCCGCGGGAGCTGCTGCATTGTAAATGGGTGCTGGCGAATTGAAGAGGGCCAGTTGGTCCCTGGCCCTCAGGCCCCTTGCTTCCAAGTATCGGGCCTCCTGCCCCACCCCTTGCCTCCCACCTGTAGAAGCTTCTCTGCTGTTGGCCTCTTCTTGGGATTCTTGGTCAAGGCCAGCTTAAGGAAGTGGTGGAAATTCTGGGTCCTAGTGAGCACAAGAGTCCCCAACCCCCAGACCCAGGTTAGCCCTCATGCAGGGTGTCCCGCCACCTGCCCCTGCCACCACTCCAAAGGAGTCTGCTGGGCCTGCCCAGGAAGGAGCCAGCTGAGGCTATTGCAACATGGAGGCTCCTCCATCAACAACCATCTGCTCTGCTTCCCTGTGCACACCAGTCCCGGTCCCAGAGGTGGGGGCGGGGGCAGGCCCCACCCACAGATGGTCAGCAGGATACCAGAGGTCAAGGCTCTTGGGGCTGCACCAGGGAGTTGGCAGACAGCTCCTTTATCCCCATGAGGACTGGATGAAAGGGGGGCCCCAGCAAGGGACATGGGCTCTCACCAGCGAGTTTTGTCCCTCAGCTTGGGTGGCTGGAAGCTGCTCTTGGACATGAGCATCAAGGCCCTATGGAGAGCAACAGGTCAGGAGCTGAGGGTCAGCAGGGCCCCAGGGGTCAGGCAAGGGGCAAGTGATCAGCTGACCTCATCGGGTGCAGGTGGAACAGAGGGGGCTGCAGCTCGCCCAGCTCAATAGCAGTGATGCCCAAGGCCCAGATGTCACACAGCTCGTTGTAGCCACCTTTGCGCTCCACCGCAGCCACCTCTGGGGCCATCCTGGAGGCAGGGTCACAGATAGGATAGCCAGGTGCCCGACCTGTGGCCTCTGCCCCTTCAGCCCAACGTGCAGCCTCACCAGTATGGGGTCCCAATGAAAGACCTTCTCTTAGCCACAGACGCCGTCAGCTCTCCTGACACCCCAAAGTCAGCTGCACAGAGAGACAGCAACTAGTACCCGCCCTCTGGCTGCCACGCCCCACCCACCTCTGGGGCTCAGGCTCAGGATGCACCTGGCAGAGCTCAGACAGCAGGCGGCCACGCTCAGATACAACTGCCAAGACCAGGTCCCCCTGCCGGGAAGGGTCAGCCACCTTCTATCTCTGACCAAGTGCCAGGTCCCATGTCAGACTACATACAGACCCAACCCCACTCAACTTCCAGTTGGAAGGGAGGACTCTTCCACTTTTCTCAATAAGGAAATCGAGGCCTGAGCTGTAAAGGGACTTGCCCAAGGACGCCCAGCACTGGAACGTAGAATCTAAGACTCCAGGAGCTCCCACAGAACCCTCAGCCTGTGTCCCCGGGAACTGACCCAGCTTGACATCTCCTTGGAGGGTGAGGAGAAGATTGGCTCCCTGCAGAAATGGAGGAGAGAGAATTGCCTCTGGTGCTCCTGAGAGCCTCCTCCCCCCTCCCCCAAAGCCTGAGGATGGACCCCTACCTTGATATCTCTGTGGATCTTCCCCTGAGAATGCAAGTGATACAGCCCCTGGGGACAAAGAGGAGTCCCTGAGAGCAGCTACACAGCACCATCCCACCTCTCCTGAAACCCCTGAGGACTGGGCCCCCACCCACCAGGGGCCTCCCCCACCCAAGCCGCTTCCTCCTCCCCTCTCCCCAAACAGGAAGTAACTGAGCCAGGAGGGAAATGGGCTGCTTCCGGCAACAGGGCTGGGGCCCCTTCTCCCAGGACACACAGCCCCTCAGGCCAGGCCTGCCTGAGGCACTCCACCCCCCACATACTGGCCGGCAGGGCTTCCTGCCCACAGTTCCCGGGGATTGAGGGTATGAGCAGCCTAATGGGCCTAACTACCTTCAGAGCCTCTCTGCAGACGTAGGCAATCTGCAGTTCCTCCAGAGGTCCAGTGGCTGAAATGGAAGGGTGAGGGCTGGCATAGGTGTCTGGGGGATATGTTGACCCCCCCCCAGGCCACCCTAGGTCAAGGGAGCAGAAGGTAGTCTGGGGTACAGGGCTCAGAGAAGGAAAGGTCACACAGCCAGTAAGGAATAGACTTGAGCCCAAGCTCTCCCCTACTGCCACATGTTGGGATAGAGGGTGAGAAGAAGGCTGTGGCCCTTTGGGACCTGGACTCCTGACCCTCACCATGGTAAATCTCCTGCAGGGACCCTCCTCCACAGAACTCCATGCAGATCCACAAGCGATCATTCCTGGGGGGACACAGAGGTCGGGTGGGCACGTGGCAGGGCCTCACGGGGGCTCCCAGAGGGGGGACAGGGGGATAAAGCAGCCTCACCTGAGATAGCTGCCAATGTAGGCCACCACATTGGGGTGGTGACACTCACGCAGGATGGTGATCTCCTGCTGGAGGGAGCTGATGTCGTCTCCTGGGGAGCACAGGGCATCATGGCAGGGCAGAGGGTTCACCCTAACTCAGTGCCCTCATCTGCAAATGGGCAGAGTGCTACCTCCCTCCAGGCCAGACAGATGCCAAAGAACAGCAGCTCACCCCGTACCGCAAGGCTCTCTGCCCTCCCTCCAGCGCAGAGGCCTTGGCCTCGGGCCCTCACCTGGGTCTAGCTTGACTATCTTGACCGCGGCCAGTTCGGACGTGACCGTGTCGCGGGCCTACAGGGTCACAGCGGGAGAAGGGGAGTGGGGAGAGGGGCGGGGCTAGGGGCTGGACCCCGCGGCAGGGCGCGGAGCCGGCACCCTCCTTGCTGCTCTCCCGCCCGTCCAGCCTCCCGGCGCACCTTGTAGACGTCGCCATAGGTCCCGGCCCCCACGCGCTGCAGCAGCTCGAAGCGGTCCCGCGGATCCTGCAGCGACACGTCCCGCAGCAGCGCCATTGCCCGGCGCCGGGCGGGCCGGCGGGCGGGCGTACGCGAGTTGCGAAGCCGGAGCCGGAGCCGGAGCCGGAGCCGGCGCGGGGCTGCGCGGGGCGGGGCGGGGCAGGCGCCGGTGGCTCGGAGGCCGCGGGGGCGGGGCCGGGGCCTAGGGCGGGGCCAGGCCGGGGATGCCCCACCACCGGGACGGGTGGAGGCGCCCGCGGGACAGGCCCTCGGCCGGGAGGGGATGTCCCGAAGCACCGCGGAGCCGACCGGACCGAGCTCTTCAGCCAGCTACTGGCACCCTTGGTCCTACAGGTGACGAGCCCGAAAGCAGACGGGAGAGCGCTCCCCCCCCCGCACCCCCCCAAATTTCCAGATGAAAGAGACATGTACTTTTTTTTACAAAATGTATTCATCTTCCTCGGAACTAAAAAATAAATCTATGTACAAAACAGAGGTCAGACTCCCCTCACCCACTCGCAAACCCGTCGATTTCCTCCGGCGTCCCCCGAGACGGGATGGACCCAGGAGAGGTTCCCAGAGGGTCGGGAGAGGTCTACTCTGATCTGGAGCCAGTTGGTCAGGAAGAGGGCGGAGCTCAGGATTCACACAGGCCGGGGGCGGAGTTTCGTGTCCCGAACTCGTGGGATAGGAAAGGGAGGAAGCTAGAATTTCCAAATTTCTCAAATTGAAGGGAAGCGCCCCTTCAATTCTTTGGAGTCGGGGGCATGGATTCCCCAGGGATGGAATTCTGAAGTGCGGAAATGTTCTCCGAGCGGGGTCCCAGGTTCCGGGGCTGTAGGCGGGACCTGCGCGTTTAGGTTTAGGGTGGCACTGCACCCCCACAGGCTGAGGGCGACCTGGCGCGACACTGCTCAGGCCTACGGATGGAGCCTCGGTTCTGAGGTGGGGCCCGAGTTTCCCGTCGTTGGACTTTTAACGATTGGTGATGGGGCCCAGGGTGAGGTTTCAATTGGCCAGCTGGAATGCTCGGGGGATCTAGATTCCAATGAGAGCGCTAGGGTAGAATCCAGGACCTACCCGAGCCTAGATTCCGGTAGGGGTGGGGCCCGAAGGCCGGGCCTGGGCTCGCGGGGGGGGGGCCTGGGGTGGAGCCTCCATAGAGACTAAGGGTCGGCTCCCAGCGGGTGATACGAGTCCCAGCGTAGCTCAGAGGCCCTTGCGCTGCCGCTTAAGGAAGGAAAGAGTGTAGTCGCTGGGTGTAGACACCTTTTGCTTCTTCATCTGCACTTGTGACTGCGCGGTGAGCTGCAGCTTGATGGCGCTTGAGTTGATCTTGGTGGCCACCAGCAGCTCCTTCATGCCCTTCATCTTCTCGCTCTGGAAAGTGAGCACTGGTCCCTCTGGTGGTGGCGACACGGCTGGCGCGGGCGCTGGAGCCACACTGCCGCATTCAGGGGCACGGGCAGTGCTCGGGATCGTCCCTGGGGGTTTCCGGGGGTTTCCTGGCACCACGCCCTGCCCTGCGCCCGAGCCCTTGTCCAGCGCAGGCTTCTTGGGCGGCGGTGGCTCCTCGGGTTTGGACTCCCGCCGCGGACCTCGCCGCCGGCCTTCCCGGACTTCCTCGCCCCAGGGCTCCTCTGCCTCAGCTGCCTCTGACTCACGGCTCACTATTCGTACCTTCTGCCGCACCTGGGCCAGACAGGTAGAGCAAGCTGAAGGAAAGGTTGCAACCTAATGGCCGGACCCAGCCTCAACCATCATATTGGGGCCTCAGTCTTCCATGCACCCAGAAGGGATAAACAGATCCCCTTCACAGCCACAAAGACTCCAGCTCCACTTTAGCTGCTGCCACCACCTGTCCTCCTCAGTCCCTCTGTGCAGCTGCCCCTCACCTGTCCTTCAAAACGGCCTAGGGACTGCACAAGGAAGGTGGCCCAGCCCACATGCAGCACCGGCGTGGGGCTACCCTCTTCCCATTTGCAGATGCCATCATAGAACCGCAGCAGATGGGCGAAGCACTCTGGGTCCTGGAGGGCAGACCCCTGGCTCTGGGCACCCTGGGCAACAGGGAAAGGACACAGATCAGAACCCCTTACTCACCCCTTATCAGAGGGCACAAGCCAGGCCCCTCATCTAGCAAAGAGCTTTGGCCCTGGAAGAGGCGAGCATAGGGGGAGGGAAATCTTAGGACCTCCTTCCTTATCCAGGACTCCAAGAAAAGGGAGAACGTTCCCTCACCTCCACCCCACCCCTCAACTGAATAAGGAGCCCTGGCCATGAAGAGATGGGCTTTACCCCATTTACCTGAAGGAACAAGGTAGAATCCCCCATAATACCCTCAGCTCCCTCAAACCCTCACCCAGACCTGGGTGGGCTACTGATGAACAGAAGAGCTCTGGGTGCTGGACCACCTTCCTCATGCAGCACCCAGTTGTGAGCAGCAGGCCCCACATCCTGTGACTGGGAGCCCTGATCAGGTGGGAAGGCAGACACAGAAAGAGCCCTAGCCCTTCACCTGCGTCTGCTCCCCCGGCCGCTCCTCGCCAGCCTCCAGGAGGCTAGCTGCCTCCTTCAGCAGGTTGGGAATGACATCGTTGGCGACTTCAAAGAATTCCTTGTAGATCTCCTCATCCTCCCGGCAGTAGTTGTAGCTGTGAGAGCAGTAGGGCACTGTGGGGCCTCAGCCATGGTGGGTACCCCCAGGGACCTGGTGGGGGATGGAGCCCAGGTTTCTTTTCCTGGATCATCTAGGGACCAGTTGAGTGGTTGGGGTCCTCACTCCGAAATGATGGTGTCTGTATCAGCCCAGAGCAAGAGTGAGGAGGGGGCATGGGGCAGGAGGTACAGGCTTTACTGCTGGAAAGATGGTAGTTGGCAATTAGGAGAAGAGGGGAGGGAGGGAAAGGCATGAGGCCTTCATCAGGGGTCCCTACCTCCTGGGTGATGGGTACCCTGGCTACCTAGGAACCTGAGGAAGGGGTGGGGCTTGGGACCCAGGCCTCACTCCTAGATAAGGATAATTAGAAGTTGGGTGGGAGGGGAAGAAAGGATGGGCTAAGGCCCTAGTGGGGGGATCCTCACTCCTGGATGACAGTGGCTGTGTCGGCCCAGGCCTGCAGGGCTTCGCGCACATTGCGGTTGCGACAGTGGTAGCCAGCTAGGTACATGTAGGGGTAGATGTGCTCATCCCGGTAGTAAGTCTTGGCTGAGGCAATGCCCTGGGGATAGAGCAGAGGGGCCTCAGGGAGGCAGCCCCAGCTGCACCATTTGGCACAAATGTCCGATCAGATCACATCCAGAAGGCAAATAGGCAAGATCGCAGAGTCCCATCTCCAATCCCACCTCTAACCCCTACCATTTCCTCTACCAGGTCTGCAGAACTGCTTGCTGAGACCTGGGCCAGAATGCAGAGGGTGGGGAGCGCCCACAGAACAAGGCCTAGGGAAGAGAAGAGGCCCATCCTACAAGCTCAGGGCACATCCCTTTCTCAGGCTTTCCCACACACTCCTACACAAACACAAAGCTTTCCAAGCCCAGCCCAATGTCCTTCTACCCCCATCCCCACCAAGTTAACATCCCCTCTCAGTGCTCACACAGTTGACCTCTGTTATACTCCAGGAAGGACAATGAGAAGCAGCAGAGAAAGCAGGGCTGAGGGAACAAATCCAGGCCCTGTCACTCCCAAAACGCCCCTCAGACAGTGCTGAATATGTACATGGTAAATACAAAATGGGTGAGAGTCCCCAATACACACAACGTTCTTCTCTCACCTGCCCCCTCCCAGTTCCCAGGTGGAAAGGAACCCCAGCCACTGTTGCAGTTCCCTTCTGTACCCTCCTGAGATGTCCCCACCTTGTGGTAGAGGGTGAGTGGGTCTGGCCGGCCAGGAGTGGGCTCCAGCTCCTCCAGATCTGCCAGGTTCCCCAGTGCCATGGGGTACCTGGGAAAAGGTCATGAGTCCAGGCTGCCATCCAGCCCCCCGAAAGCCCAGCCTGGCCACTTCTCCATACTGACCTTTCCAGATGTCCCAGGTCATAGAGCAGCCAGAGCAGCTTCTAGAAGCCAAAAGAGAGATGTATAAGCTGGGGGGGAGAGGGGGAAGAAGTCCTCACTCTACCAGGTAGAAGTGGGATCCAAAACTCACAGGGACCTCCCACCAGGTGGGAAGGGACCGAGTTTAGGAACCAGACCCTAGCCAGAGGTAAAGCCCTTTCATGTCTCAACACCCTTCTCCCAAGAGCCCTGGGAAAGGCCAGGCCAGTAATTGTTAACCATGTTGCAAAAGGGGAAGCTGAGGTTCAGGGAGGAAAGTGCCCCTGCCCAGGGTCCCACAGGTACACCTCACCTGCTGCAGCTGCAGCAGTTCCAGGGAGTCGGTGTGCAGGTCAATGGAAGGGTTGATAGCACACACCATAAATGCCACCTCCATCTTGCGGTCACAGCGCATGTACGATCCTTTTAGGTACAGCCAGCTCTTGGGAGAGGACAAGACCAGATGTCTCATAACGGCCTACCTGTGCCTGCTCCGAGGATGACAACCAGGAACAGGGCCCTTCTGCATCCCCTTCCTGACATATATGTGTAGTGATAGGAAGAGGGGAGTGTGGCCCAGGAAAGCATAGCCCCTTGGGTGGGTTGGGCTAGGAGTATGAAGGGAGCAGGGGGAGGGGGCAATACCCGCTCAGCCACGCCCGCATTGACAGTCTGGCCCCTTCGGTCTTCATTGCCCTTGCCATGCCAGGTGACCTCAGCTGTCTGTTCTCCATTGGGCCCAAACACAACCCAGGCATGGTCCTCAGACAGGGCCAGGTGGACATCCCGGAGACCCAGAGCCTGGCAGGCCCCCACCACAGCAAAGGCCACACCAGAGCTGTCTAGTTTGGTGCCTGTGGAAAGGGGAGGTAGTGAAAGAGGGTTCTCCGAGCTCTGGCCTGGAGGAAGGGGCTAGGTAGTGGTGGGCCATGTTCCCTACCACCCTCACCTCCAAGCCTGTGTCCAAACCTCACTCCATCACCCTTCTATCCCCTCCTCCTCCATGTTCAAAACCTCTCCCTCCCACTTACATCCCCTATCAACAACAGACCTTCGTGTATCTTCCTAGTTCCACTCAGCCTTTGACCCTGTCCCTTTCATTCTCTTCAATCATGTTATACGTTTATGTTAATTTAAGAATTTCCTCAATTTATTGTGCCTATCAGGTTATAACAGAGTGGGCAAAAATAGGACCTATAACCAACTTTTTTTTTCACACTCCCACTGGCAAATATTCCTAATTTATCTCTGCACTCTTTTCCTGCTAAGCTCAGAAGCGGCCTCAGATTCCTTCCCAAAATGGCGGCACTCCAGGATGTGATTGCTGGTCAGCTGGGCTTGGAGCAAAGAAATATCTTTGCAAGCTGAGCCTTAAGCCATCACTAGAGGCGAAGGCCCTGGTCTGTTCAATTTCAAAACGTTTTCATAGACCCTGGCCGGGTGGTACAATGAATAAAGTGTCAACCTGGCATGCCAAAGGACACAGGTGTGACCCCCAGTCAGGACATGTATGAGAAGCAATGAATGCACAACTAAATGGAACTAAAGGAAACAGTGAGTTAGTTGATGCTGATGCTTCGCTCTCTCTCCCTCTCAAATCAATGTAAAAATAATAAAGTTATTTTTTTTCATATACCTCATTTAATTATCTAAAATGTAGCCGGGTTTTGGCTCCTCACCCCTCAAATCTGCAGGTGCCCTCTGTGCCTCATGCTGGGCTGCAGAACTCCTATAGCTCAATGGCAGAGATGGGGGCACTGAGGGGGCAAGGGGTGGTTAATGGATTTGGAGCCCAGTGACTGGGGTTTGGTCCCAGCCTTGTCATTCTGTGTGACTCTGGCACATCACTGTCCCTCTCTGGGCTTGTTTCTCTAACTGCAAAGGGGGTGGGGGAGTAACACCTGCCCCACCTCACAACCATGCGTTGTGAAGAGGTGGGCCAAGGTTATCAGGTGGGACAGGCTTCTCGCCCCCTGGCATCTGTGGGGCTCCAACCTGTGATGAAACTGAAGAGGGACTGGATGTGGGCCCGATCCTTGAAGTAGGAGCGACTGAGGCTGTTCCAGATGACATCTGAGACCTTCTTCACCAGCTCCCGGCTGGAGACGCCCCCTTCTCGAGGGTATAGAGATAGATCAACAGCACCTCGGATCTGAGCGGTGAAGCGGGCATAGAGCGCAGCGATGATGGATAGGTCAGCAACCGGGAAGTAGGTGAGTCCGCCGGGAGGGTCTGGCGCGGGGCTGGGCTGGAAGGTGAGCTCGGGCACGTTGGTGGGGATGACGCGGTTGACAGCTAGGAAATGCTCCACGAAGCCCAGTACCAAGGATAGGAGCACCAGGTCTGGCTCCTCTCGGCCCAGCTCCGCTGCGAACAGGCGCACCACGTCGTCGATGGAGCGCAGCGGGAACAGCGTCTTCTGGGCGGCCTTCAGCCCCATGGCGGCGGGCCTCGGCCTGCAGGCGAGCCAGGAGAGGGAGAGTCGGGCGGCACGGCCCCGGAGCCCCCTCCCAAGCTCCTCTAAGGTTCCAATCCCCACCCTCACCCCCCAAAAAGCACAATAACTGCTGCTTCCCCGCCCCCTTCACCCCCCCGTTCATCTGCTTTTGCGTCGATGAGACCCCCCGCCTCAGCGGAGGCTGTAGGGCCTCCTCGTTGCCCACAACCCCAAGAGCACCGGCCCCGATGGGGGTGCGCCCCTAAAGCCCCCCTGAGGACCGCCAACGACCGCCCGCTCCCTCTTTACGACCGTACCCCCGGGCCCCTAGAGTCTGTCCGGAAAGCACCCTCTGGACAAGCCCCCCAAATCCTAAGAGGAGTCCTGGCCTCGGTCCCCCGCGCCCACCTCCGCGCTTACATCCCACACAAGGCACCGCGGCGCCCGCCGCCTGGAGCCTGCTGGGAAATGGAGTTCCGCCCCCTTGGGCCGCACTGCCTGCCGGGAAATGGAATCCGGGCCCTCTACTACCCGGACCTTCTACTACCCCTGCAGGGCCTTAAAATGGTGGCCAGCGGCGCCAGTCCCCTGTGGCTTCTGGGAGTGGTAGTCGCTGCTCTGGGAGCCTCAGAGGTAGGTGAGGCGTGGAGGCCTCGCCACCTTTCTGAAATTCTCAGGGATTGGACATTGCATTTTACGCAACCAGGTAGGCGAGGAACCGCAGTGCGTTCTGGGAGATGTGGTCCGGGCAGGCACCCTCAGGCGGTCACTGCGCTTTTGTAGGTTATCACGTTTCCACGAGATGTGAGGTAACGGGTATTTTCAGATGCTGCCGGAGTGTAAATGTATTCAGCCACTTTAGTTGGACATTTTTCAATATCCATTAACTCATAAATGTGCCTACTCAATGTCTAGCAATTCTCCAGTTCTGCCCATGAGAAAAATCGAACGTATTCAGAGAGCAAGAACCATTGTAATGATTTGTAATAGTGCAAGAGTTAAAAGAATAAAGTAGCTCTCTATGTCCTAAAATGGCTCTTTAGGACACATTGTTGAAGGAAGAAAGCAAAACAATAAGTTTGATAGGATAGTATTTATATTCACATTTTTAAACTTCAAAACAGGACTAAATGTTTATAAAGTTGTTCATTCCCTTATTCATTCAACAAACAGGTTTTTGGTGCCTACAGTGGCCCATGTACTCAGTTCTAGGCACTGGATATGCAGCAGTGAATAAAACAGATCAAATTTCTGCCCTCTGTGGTTTTATTCCTCAAAATCCAGAAGCCTAGTCTAATGAGAAAACATCTGGCAAACCCAGACTGAGGGGACATTCAGTACAATACCTGCCCAGTACTCCTCAAAAGTGTTAAGGTCATGAGAGACAAGGAAAGACTGAGAAACTGTTGCAGATTAGAAGAAACTAAGGAGACAAGACAACTAAATGCAATGTGGTGGATTGAATCCTGAGACAGAAAAAAGACATTAATGGAAAAGCTGGTAAATAGAGTGCCCAGGGCTGAGGGGACTTCAGGGGTATGGACTTTTCAGTTTTATAACCAAATTAGTCAAGTCTCAGGCACCTCAGAGCCATACTTGTGAAATTCATTATTACTTTTTTTTAATTCAGAGAGAGGAAGGTGGAAAGAGGGGACACAGAAACATCTATCTGTTTCTATATGTGCTCTGGACAAGGATCGAATTAGCCACCTCTGCATTGCAGGACAATGCTCCAACCAATCGAGCCATTTAGCCAGAGTCCTACTTGTGAAATTCAAATAAAGTCTGTAATTTCATTCATAATGTTCATCAATTTTAAAATGGATTTTAGAGGGCCGTGGCCGGTTGGCTCTGTGGTGGAGCGTTGGCCGGTGTGTGGAGAGCCTGGGTTCGATTCCCGGTCAGGGCACACAGGAAGGGCACCCATCTGCTTCTCCACCCTTCCCTCTCTCCTTATCTCTCTCTTCCTCTCCCACAGCCAAGGCTCCATGGGAGCAAAATTGGCCCTGGGCGCTGAGGACGGCTCCAGGGCCTCCGCCTCAGGCGCTAGAATGGCTCTGGTTGCAGCAGAGCGATGATCCAGATGGGTTGAGCATCGCCCCCTGGTGGGCATGCCAGGAGGATCCTGGTCGGGTGCATGCAGAAGTCTGTCTGTCTGCTGCTCCCCACTTTTCACTTCGGAAAAATACAAAAAGAAATTTTTTTAAAAAAATTTTAGAGAGAGAGAGAGAGACATCGATTTGTTATTTACTTATTTATGCATTCATTTGTTGATTCTTGTATGTGCTCTGACCAAGGATCGAACCTTCAACCTTGGAATATGCACACAACGCTCTAACCAACTGAGCTACCTGGCCAGGACTTATCAGTTTTGACAAATGTACCGTGGTTTGTAAGATATTAAAATTAGAGAGCCAGGCCTGTGGTGGCACAGTGGATGGAGCACCGACCTGGAATGCTGAGGTTGCTGGTTCGGAACCCTGGGCTTGCCCCATCAAAGCACATACAACAAGCAACCAATGAACAACTAGAGTAAAGCAATTACTTCTTGCCCCCTTACCCTCTTCTCTCTGTAAAATCAGTAAATAAAATATTTTTTTTTAAATTAGGGGAAGCGGTGAAGAAATCACCAAGGACTGAGTTCTGGTGTGCTCCTTTGTGTAGAGGTCGGGAAACCAGGAGGAACCCGCAAAGGAGTGTGAGAGGGATTCACCAGAGAGATGGGGGGAATACCAGATGAGCATCTGGTGCAGAAGACGGAGCACCAAGGCAAAGGCCTGACTGATAGTGTCAGATGCCACTCACAGGCCAGCAAGCTGAGCAATGAGGATTGACTGTATTTAGGTCTGTGGGCCCTCCTGGTGGCCCCAGTAAGAGCAGTTTGGGGGAGGAAAGCCCAAAATTCCTGGGCTAAAGAAAAATGGGAGGAAAGAAATTAGAGACAGTAATAATATACAGTTCTGTCAAGGAGCTTTGCAGCAAAGGGAAGAAGAAAAAGAAGATGGAAGCAGGGGTGGGGGTGGGGCAGGGAGAAGGTAAAAGAAGGTTGTTGTAGCTGGGTTGTTGTTGTTTTTTTCTTAAGAGTTTATTGAGCCTGACCAGGCGGTTGCACAATGGATAGAGCGTTGGACTGGGATGCAGAGGATCCGGGTTCGAGACCCCGAGGTTGCCAGCTTGAGTGCAGGCTCATCTGGTTCGAGGGAAAGCCCACCAGCTTGAACCCAAGGTCGCTGGCTCCAGCAAGGGGTTACTCGGTCTGCTGAAGGCCCGCAGTCAAGGCAAATATGAGAAAGCGATCAATGAACAACTAAGGTGTTGCAACGCGCAATGAAAAACTAATGATTGATGCTTCTCATCTCTTTTCGCTCCTGTCTGTCTGTCCCTGTCTATCCCTCTCTGACTCACTCTCTGTCTCTGTAAAAAAAATGAAAATAATAATAAATAAATAAATAAATAAATAATTTTTTTTTAAAAAAGAGTTTACTGTCAGCCTGACCAGGCAGTGGAGCAGTGGATAGCGCATCAGACTGGGACACAGAGGACCCGGGTTTGAAATCCTAAGCCTGAGCACAAGCTCATCATCTTGAGTGTGGGATCATAGACGTAACCTCATGGTCACTGGCTTGAGCCCAGAGGTCACTGGCTTAAGCAACTGGTGACTTGCTCTGCTGTAGTCTCTCAGTCAAGGCACATCTAAGAAAGCAATCACCTGACCAGGTGGTGGCGCAGTGGATAAAGCATTGGACTGGAATGCAGAGGACCCAAGTTCGAGACCTCGAGGTCGCCAGATTGAGCGCGGGCTCATCTGGTTTGAGCAAAAAGCCCACCAGCTTGAACCCAAGGTTCCTGGCTCCAGCAAGGGGTTACTCGGTCTGCTGAAGGCCTGCGGTCAAGGCACATATGAGAAAGCAATCAGTGAACAACTAAGGTGTTGCAACGCGCAATGAAAAACTAATGATTGATGCTTCTCGTCTCTCTCCGTTCCTGTCTGTCCCTGTCTATTCCTCTCTCTCTCTGAAAAAAGAAAAGAAAAGAAAGCAATCAATGAACAACTAAGGTGTCCCTGACCAGGTGGTGGCGCAGTGGATAGAGCATCGGACTGGGATGCAGAGGACCCAGGTTCAAGACCCCAAGGTCACCAGTTTGAGCGCAGGCTCATCTGGTTTGAACAAAAGCTCACCAGCTTCAACCCAAGATCGCTGGCTCGAGCAAGGGGTTACTCTAGGGGTCCCCAAACTTTTTACACAGGGGGCCAGTTCACTGTCCCTCAGACTGTTGGAGGGCTGGACTATAAAAGAAACTCTGAACAAATCCCTATGCACACTGCACATATCTTATTTTAAAGTAAAAAAAACAAAACGGGGACAAATACAATATTTAAAATAAAGAACAAGTAAATTTAAATCAACAAACTGACCAGTATTTCAATGAAAACTATGGGCCTGCTTTTGGCTAATGAGATAGATGGTCAATGTCCGGTTCCATATTTGTCACTGCTAGCTGTAACAAGTGATGCAAGTGTGCATCAGTTCATCTAGATCTGGTTGAAGATTTCAGATGTTTCATTCTGGAAAAAGTCTGTTCACTGACCACCAATGAAAGAGGTGTCCCTTCCGGAAGTGCAGCGGGGGCGGATAAATGACCTCAGGGGGCCGTATGAGGCCTGTGGGGCCGTAGTTTGGGGACCCCTGGGTTACTCGGTCTGCTGAAGGCCCGCGGTCAAGGCACATATGAGAAAGCAATCAATGAACAACTAAAGTGTTACAACGTGCAACGAAAACTGATGATTGATACTTCTCATCTCTCCGTTCCTGTCTGTCCCTGTCTAACCCTCTCTCTGACTCTCTCTCTGTCTCTGTAAAAAAAAAAAAAAAAAAAAAAAAAAAAAAAAGTTGATGCTTCTCATCTCCCTTCCTGTCTGTCTGTCCCTATTTGTCCCTCTCTCTGTCTCTCCCTCTGTTTCTGTCACACACACACACATACAAGAGTTTATTTGAGTCATAGTAACAGGGAGCAAGGTATCAAATGCTCCGGTTGCTACTATTATTTAATAGGAGAGTGCAGGACCGATGGCCTTGAGCAGCTGGAGGAAACGGCATTCCTGAGTGAGAGGTGTGGCCTTTGCTAGGAACGCTATAATTTATCCACAATAATTGGTGAGAAGACAGAGTACACAGGCACATGTGGTGGGAACTTTGATTTTCTCAATGAAATAGAAAGCCTAGTTGGTCTCCCTCCCTCCTTCCTTCACACCTTTGCTCAAATGTCACCTTCTCAATGAAGCCAACCCAACCCTGACCAGACCTGCTAAAACCACAGCCTCAGCCCAAATTCCTCTTTCAGTCCTACCACCCTACTCTACTTTTTGTCTTCATTTTTCAAAAGCAATAACAGCTTCTGGAGCAGCAAGTCTCAACCTAGACACTACTGACATTTGGGGCCAAGAATTCTTTGTGTTTGGGGGCTGCCTGCGTGCTGCAGGGTGCTCAGCAGCAGCCTGGCTTCTACAGTGTGTGCCAATAGCACACCTCCTTCTACTGTGGCAGCTAGATATGTCTCCAGACATTGCCAAATTGCCCCTAGTTGAGCACCACTACTCTAGCATAGGATATAATTTTTTTTTTGTCTCCTACCACCAAAATATAAGCTCCACAAGGACAAGGAATGTCTGGCACATGATTGGTGTTCAACAAAAAGATGGATGGGTAGCCCAGTTGGTTAGAGAGCATCCTCTTGATATGGCAAGGTTGTGGGTTTGATCCCTTGTCAGGGCACATACAAGAATCAACCAATGACAGCATGAATAAGTGGAAAACAAATTGATGTCTCTCTCTCTCTCTCCCCATTCCTTTCTCTCTCTGAAACACACACACACACACACACACACACACACACACACACACACACACAAGAGGGATGAGGAACAGCAAAAGTATGACAAAATCAATGGATGGTAGGTTCCAATAAGGTAAAAAATTTACTGGAGCCTGACCTGTGGTGGCGCAGTGGGATAAAGCGTCGACTTGGAACACTGAGGTCACCGGTTCGAAACCTTGGGCTTGCCTGGTCAAGGCACATATGGGAGTTGATGCTTCCTGCTCCTCCCCTCTTCTCTCTCTCTCTCTCTCTCTCTCTCTCACTACTCTCTCTCTAAAAATCAAAAAAATTTACTGGAGTTGGAAAGCTGGAAAGACAGGGGTCCTGGTGAGAGTGGGCTGCTCGACATCATCATTGTGTCATTATTGGCAGTGAAAATATCTACAGCAACATTTCTGGTGGAAATATAACACGAGGTGCATGTACAATTTTAAAGTATTAGCTACATTAAAAGAGTAAAAAGAGACGGGGGAAAAAAGGGAAAGAAAAAAAGAAAAAAAAGGAAAGGAAAAAAAAAGGAAAAAGAAGAAAGAAAAAAAAAGGAAAAAAAAGAAAAGGAAAAAAAAAAGGAAAAGAAAAAAAAAAGAGTAAAAAGAGCCTGACCAGGTGGTGGTGCAGTGGATAGATCCTCGGTGGGACACGGAGGACCCAAGTTTGAAACCCTGAGGTTGCTGGCTTGAGCGCTGGCTCATCCAGCTTGAGTGTGGGGTCGCTGTTTTGAGCATGGGATTATAGACATGACCCCACAGTCACTGGCTAGAGCCCAAGGTCACTGGCTTGAGCAAGGTCACTTGGTCTGCTGTAGCCCCCCCAGTCAAGGGACATATAAGAAAGCAATCAAAGAACAACTAAGGTGCCGCCTGACCAGGCGGTGGCGCAGTGGATAGAGCGTTGGACTGGGATGCAGAGGACCCAGGTTCGAGACCCCGAGGTCGCCAGCTTGAGTGCGGGTTCATCAGGTTTGAGCAAAGCTCGCCAGCTTGGACCCAGGGTCACTGGCCTAAGCAAGGGGTTACTTGGTCTACTGTAGCCCCACGGTCTAGGCACATATGAGAAAGCAATCAATGAACAACTAAGGTGTCGCAACGAAAAACTGATGATTGATGCTTCTCATCTCTCTCTGTTCCTGTCTGTCCCTATCTATCCCTCTCTCTGACTCTCTCTCTGTCTCTGTTTTCTTTTAATTCACTTTAGAGAGGAGAGGGAGAGACAGAGAGAGACAGAGAGACAGAGGGAGAGAAGGGGGGAGGAGCTGGAAGCATCAACTCCCATATGTGCCTTGACCAGGCAAGCCCAGGGTTTCGAACCAGCGACCTCAGCATTTCCAGGTCGACACTTTATCCACTGCACCACCACAGGTCAGGCTCTGTTTAAAAACAAAACAAAACAAAACAAAAAAGGCCCTGGCTGGTTGGCTCAGTGGTAGAGCATCGGCCTGGCATGCAGGAGTCCCGGGTTCGATTCCCGGCCAGGGCACACAAGAGAAGCGCCCATCTGCTTCTCCACCCCTCCCCCTCTCCTTCCTCTCTGTCTCTCTCTTCCCCTCCCCCAGCCAAGGCTCCACTGGAGCAAAGTTGGCTCAGGCGCTGAGAATGGCTCTGTGGCCTCTGCCTCAGGCACTAGAATGGCCCTGGTTGCAAAAGAGCAACGCCCCAGATGGGCAGAGCATCGCCCCCTGGTGGGCATGCCAGGTAGATCCTGGTCTGGCGCATGCGGAAGTCTGTCTGACTGCCTCCCCGTTTCCAACTTCAGGAAAAAAAAAAAAAAAAAAAATACCATCAAACCCAAAACTCCAAAAAACGAAAAGTACTAAGGTGCCACAAAAAATTGATCCTTCTCATCTCTCTCCCTTCCTGCCTGTCTGTCCCTATATGTCCCTCTCTCTGTCTCTGCCACACACACAAAAAAAGAGTAAAAAGACACAGTGAGATTAATTTTAATAATGTATCAAAATATTATTTCAACTTGGCCTGACCTGTGGTGGTGCAGTGGATAAAGCGTCGACCTGGAAATGCTGAGGTCGCCGGTTCGAAACCCTGGGCTTGCCTGGTCAAGGCACATATGGGAGTTGATGCTTCCAGCTCCTCCCCCCTTCTCTCTGTCTCTCTCTCCTCTCTCTCCCTCTCTGTCTCTCTCTTCTCTAAAAATGAATAAATAAAAAAAAATTTTAATAAAAAAAAATTATTTCAACTTGTAATCATCATAAAAATTATTGATGATAATTTATATTTTTTTCTCACTAAAATCTTTGAAATCAGGTATGTATTTTAAACTCACAGCACATCCTAGTTCAGACCAGTCATATTCCTTTTTTTTTTTTTTTTTTTTTTTTTTTTTTTGTATTTTAGAGAGAGGAGAGAGAGAAGGGGTGATGAGAAGCAGGAAGCATCAACTTGTAATTGCTTCTCATATGTGCCTTGACCAGGCAAGCCTGGGGTTTCAAACTGGCGACCTCAGTGTTTCAGGTTGATGCTTTACTGACCACCATGGGTCAGGCCAAACCAGTCATATTTCAAGTGCTCAGTAGACGCATGTACACGGAGGCTTTCAATGGGAGAGTGCTGCGGGAGTGAGTGGCTCGGGTGAGGTGGAGGACAAGATCCTGGAAGAAGAGTCCAAGAAACTGAGAGGCCCGGCAGCTGAATCATCCACTGACATACTGAAGCCTCTGAGAATTAAAGTGGGAGTGGGACAGGGAGAGTGACAGCAAGCCAGGAGCTAAAATGATCGAGAAGTATGAGATCCATGTGTTGGGAGACGGCAGAAACAAAGTGTGTGGTATAAGCTGATAACTACTTGAGTTCAAAGCTGATTGTTTGGGAGGAGGAGAGAGGAGGACACCTATAAGTGGTGAGGAGGGGATGCCGGCCACACGTCCAGGCCCAGTGGCAGGAGGGCTGTGGAGAGTCTATTGGACGAGTGTGAGAGGAGAGCAGTGGTGACCTCAGGGAGGGCGTGGTTTCTGCTAGAGCAGGAGGGTTAAGGACCCGACTGTTTGCAAAAGGTGAAGACATGGGATTTTGCTAAAGACGGACCATCAGCTGTAGAAGGCACAGCGGACAGCTATCAGGAGCTGAGGGGGCAAATGGGAAGGAAACGGAGATGGCCAGAGCTCTGGAGAACTGAGGAGGCCTGAGTCCCTTGTGGTGAAAGTTGTCGACAGGGTTCAATGACAGGACCAGTTCTGACGCTCTTGAAGCGGGGATGGGCTGGGGAGCCCGCTGTGAGTATGAGGGCATAGGCAGCAGAGGTTTCTGCCAAGGGTTTGAGGGGTCCTGAGACTCTGATCTGATTCCTGCTGATGGAGGCAAGGCCAGGGGATTTGATCCACCAATATATATGTATGAGCACATGTGGAGCGCATTAACCTAAACTACCGTATCAGCACAGGGAGTCAAGGGGAATTCAGTCTCTGATTGTATACAAAAACAATTTGTGCCCTGGCCGGATAGCTTGGTTGGTTAGAGTATTGCCTGGAAGCACAGAGGTTGCTGGTTTGATCCTCAGTTGGGGCACATACAGGAGATTGATGTTCCTCTCTTTCGCTCCCCTTTCCTCCCTCCCTAAAATCAATAAAATAAGTATTTTTAAATTTCTTGTGTATTATTCCTGACCTGTGGTGGCACAGTGGATAAAGCATTAACCTGGAACACTGAGTTCACCAGTTCGAAACCCTGGGCTTGCCTGGTCAAGGCACATATGAGAGTTGATGCTTCTGGCTTCTCCTCCTTCTCTCTCCTCTCTCTCTCTCTCAAAAAAAAAAAAAAAAAAAAAAAAATCAATAAATAAAATCTTTTTAAAAATTAATCTTTATTTACTTATTTATTTTACAAATACAGAGAGTGAGAGAGAGGGATAGACAGACAGGAACAGAGAGAGATGAGAAGCATCTTTAGTTTTTCGTTTTGACACCTTAATTGTTCATTGATTGCTTTCTCATATGTGCCTTGACCGTGGGCCTTCAGCAGACCGAGTAACCCCTTGTTCGAACCAGCGACTTTGGGTCCAAGCTAGCGAGCTTTGCTCAAGCCAGATGAGCCCACACTCAAGCTAGCAACCTTGGGGTCTTGAACCTGGATCCTCCACATCGCAGTCCGACGCTCTATCACTGCGCCACCACCTGATTAGGCTAAAAATTAATCTTAAATTTTTTTAAAATTTATGTATTGATTTTAGAGAGAGAGGGAGAGAAACTTCAATTTGTTGTTCCACTTATTTATGCATTCAATGGTTGATTCTTTTTTTTTTTAAACATTTTTTTAAAATTTTATTTTAATTTTATTTATTCATTTTAGAAAGGAGAGAGAGGCCTGACCTGTGGTAGCGCAGTGGATAAAAGCATCGACCTGGAAATGCTGAGGTCGCTGGTTTGAAACCCTGGGCTTGCCTGGTCAAGGCACATATGGGAGTTGATGCTTCCAGCTCCTCCCCCCTGTCTTTGTCTCTCTCCATCTCTCTCTGTCCCTCTCTGTCTCCTCTCTAAAATGAATAAATAAAATTAAAAAAAATTTAAATAGAAAGGAGAGAGAGAGGAGAGAGATAGAGAGAGAAGGGGGGAGGAGCAGGAAGCATCAACTCCCATATGTGCCTTGACCAGGCAAGCCCAGGGTTTTGAACCGGCGACCTCAGCATTTCCAGGTCGACACTTTATCCACTGCGCCACCACAGGTCAGGCAATGGTTGATTCTTGCATGTGCCCTCACCAGGAATCAAACCTGCAACCTTGGGGTATAGCAATGACACTAACCAACTGAGCTACCTGGCCAGAGCTGTGATCCAGAATTGGATACTTGTTCTTTTTTAAAAAAAAAATTTATTTATTTATTTTTACAGTGACAGAGAGAGAGAGAGACAGATAGGGACAGACAGACAGGAACAGAGAGAGATGAGAAGCATCAATCATCAGTTTTTTGTTGACACCTTAGTTGTTCATTGATTGCTCTCTCATATGTGCCTTGGCCATGGGCCTTCAGCAGACCGAGTAACCCCTTGCTTGAGGTGAGCCTTGCTCAAACCAGATGAGCCTGCGCTCAAGCTGGCGACCTCGGGTCTCGAACCTGGGTCCGCCGCATCCCAGTCCGACGCTCTATCCACTGAGCCACTGCCTGGTCAGGCTTGTCCTTTTTTTTTTTTTTTTTTTTTTGTAATTTTCTGAAGCTGGAAATGGGGAGAGACGGACAGACTCCCGCATGCGCCCTACTGGGATCCACCCGGCACGCCCACCAGGGGGCGACGCTCTGCCCACCAGGGGGCGATGCTCTGCCCCTCTGGGGGGTCGCTCTATTGCGACCAGAGCCACTCTAGCACCTGGGGCAGAGGCCAAGGAGCCATCCCCAGCGCCCGGGCCATCTTTGCTCCAATGGAGCCTCGGCTGCGGGAGGGGAAGAGAGAGACAGAGAGGAAGGAGAGGGGGAGGGGTGGAGAAGCAGATGGGCGCTTCTCCTGTGTGCCCTGGCCGGGAATCGAACCCGGGACTTCTGCACACCAGGCCGACGCCCTACCACTGAGCCAAACGGCCAGGGCAGGCTTGTTTTTTTTTTTAAGTGCAGTATATACATACCATTTTGACACAACTGCATCACAAAGTGCATGGCTTAAACAACAAAAGTGTATTGTCTCACAGTAATGGAGGCTATAAGTCTGAGATGCTCCAACCACTGGGCAACTGGCCAGGGCTAACATTAGTATTTCAAGATAGGGATGGGGGGGTTAAAATTCAACCCATAACAGATTGTATGTCTGACAATATTATTGTATCAATGTTAAATCTCTCCAGATAACAGTGGTTTCTGGTGACTCCTTATTCTTAAGTGATGGCTATGAAGTATTTAGGTGCAAAGTTCAAGATGTCTACAACTTACTTTCAAGCGGTAGCAGATCACATGCTGTGAGTAAATAGATAGGTACGGATAGATATGGGAGTAAAGCAAAAGCAGTACAATGTTAATGATTGGTGAATCTAGGTGAACAATACAAGGAATTTACACTCTAAGTTTGAGATTTGTTAACATAAAATGTTGGGAGAGGCCTTGGCTGGTTGGCTCAATGGATAGAGCGTTGGCCTGGCATGCGGACGTCCTGGGTTCCATCCCTGGTCAGGGCACACATAAGAAGCAACCATCTGCTTCTCTTCCTACCCCTCTCCCTGTTCTGTCTTCCGTCTCGCAGCCAGTGGCTCAGTTGGTTCCAGCTTTAGCCTCAGGCTGAGGACAGCTCAGTTTGGACAAAATGAGGCGGGAGATGGGAGGAAGTAGTGTGAGCAGGAGGAATTTATTTCCTGGGCTGCCTTCCTGCTTGGCCATGGCCAAGTTCTTCCAAGTTCTCCCACGGAGTCACAGCTCCTCTCAGGTAACACCACTGCCTCTTCCTGCCTGGCCAGCCCAAGGGTGGGAGGAGCGCCCTACTGCTGCTAGGCTGGGGGCACTGCCACTTCTCAGTGAGCTCCCTTAATGCTACCCACTTTTGAAAACCATCCCTTTGAGGCCCTGGCCAGTTGGCTCAGTGGTAGAGCGTTGGCCTGGCGTGCGGGAGTCCCGGGTTCGATTTCCGGCCAGGGCACACAGAAGCGCCCATCTGCTTCTCCACCCTCCCCCTCTCCTTCCTCTCTGTCTCTCTCTTCCCCTCCCGTAGCCAGGGCTCCATTGGAGCAAAGTTGGCCCAGGCGCTGAGGATGGCTCTATGGCCTCTGCCACAGGTGCTAGAATGGCTCTGATTGCAGCAGAGCGACGCCCCAGATGGGCAGAGTATCGCCCCCCTGGTGGGCATGCCGGGTGGATCCCGCTCGGGTGCATGTGGGAGTCTGTCTGACTGCCTCCCCGCTTCCAACTTCAGAGAAATACAAAAAAGAAAAAAAGAAAGAAAAGAAAACCATCCCTTTGTTATTAAACTCTCTTCATTTACCTCCATTTGAATGTTACCAGATTCCTGAAAATACAGGGAGGACAACCTGGTCTTTGATTTTCCATGATACCCTCCCTCCATTTTTTTTTTAATTAATTAATTTATTTTTTACAGAGACAGAGTGAGTCAGAGAGAGGGATAGACAGGGACAGACAGACAGGAACGGAGAGAGACGAGAAGCATCAATCATTAGTTTTTCATTGCACGTTGCAACACCTCAGTTGTTCATTGACTGCCCTCCCATATGTTCCTTGACTGCAGGCCTTCAGCAGACGGAGTAACCCCTGCTGGAGCCAGCGACCTTGGGTTCAAGCTGGTGGGCTTTTTGCTCAAACCAGATGAGCCCGTGCTCAAGCTGGCGACCTCGCCTCCCTCCATTTCTGATCCCTCCTCACATTTTCTGAACCCCAGAAAAACAGATCCAGGTGGGGAGGCCGGCAGCTTACAAAGTTTTCTTTATTGTTTTCTTACTGCCTCACAGAGCATCAGGGTTGACCCCTCCCGGGAATAGCACATTTTAGATAAATACTTATTTTGCCCCCTACTTATCAGTAGGGGGAAGTTTAATAAAAATAGTAATATAATAATAATAATAATAATAATGACTGTGATCAATAAAATGTCCCCTATGATCCCCTAATACACAGTTGGTCGAAGCGTTGAGAAAAAGGACGCCTCCCCTTTTGGGGAAGAGCCAAAGTGTGCGTGGAGGCCCTCCAGTGGACCTGTTGGGTGCCCATCTCCCACCAAGCAGCCCATATAAATACCCTCCCATCCCAGCCCTGCTGAGGAATTCTCTTCTCTGGACGGATTAGAGGACAATGTCAGTTGGCTTATGAAGACCCTCCCTGTTCCCCTCCCACCAAACTCCTCCCCAGAATGAAAGGACCCAGAGGAGCGTTCTTTCAGTTTCCTCCCTCACCCCTCCACCCATCTCATCTCTCTTCTTCATTGCTCCTTCCTTATCCCTCTCTCCTTCTCTAGATGGCTTTTCCCTTCCAATCACTATCACCTCCTCCTCCACTTCCTTTCTCCTCACTTGCCTCTCACCTCCTTCACCGACCTCCTTCCCCTGGCTTCTTTACCTTTCTTTCCTCTGGGTCAGAGCCTGTCCTTCCCCCCCAGAACCCTGAACAGAGACTCGGATATGCCCCAACGTGACTTCACTGAGGATGAGACAGTGTGCAGCCCAGACCTGACACTGTTCCCAGGGACCTGGCCCTTCCATCAACTTTCACCCTGACTCCTGCTTACAAGCCTCCCAGGGCTTGGCACTAGAAACAAGAGTTTTGGCACAATCATCTCTGGACACCAGGACAGAGGGGCGGCCCCAGGGCAAAAGGGGACCATTCTATTCCCAGTGGCTAGCACAGGATGGGCTGGGAGTAGAGGAGAAAGATGGGATGAGGGCTGGGAATCAGTCTTCCCAAGTCCTGGGAACCCAGGCCAGCCTTCCAGCATCTACCCAGCCCAGGCTCTCCCTGAGTCCGCATTTCCACATGTCCCGGACCAGCCGGAGTATGGCATTCCTCAAGGTCTTTGCTCCCTCACATCTCAGTCCTGGGATTCAGGTGGGCCCAGCCAGAGGGTGTCAAGGGGAGCTCTCTCATTCAGGGGCTAGGGGGAGGCTCCGGGGCCGCTCTGAGACCTGGAGGAAAAGAGAAGGAGTCAGGGTGGAAAGAGGAGAGCAGGACTCTTTCTTTACCCAGCCTGGGGCTCCAGAGGCCTCCCCAGGCCCCACCACCTGCCGCAGCAGGGCCCTTGGAGGAGACCAACTGTGGGGTGAGGGTGGGGTTATGTGACAAGACCTGGGGAACTTGTACTTAATCCTGGAGCCCAAATTAAAGTCCCTTTGTTCATTCACCTCATTTTACAGGCAAGATAAGCATAGGGAGGCCAGGCACCTTGCCTGGGGCCACAGTGGTGGGACAGTCAGAGCCAAGATTTCCACCTCCAGGACTCTGCTGGGGCCTGCTGTGAGGTGAGACAGGTAAGAGCCTGTATTTCTTTGCCCTGGCCGGGTAGCTCAGTTGGTTAGTGTCCCAATACGCCAAGGTTGCAGGTTTGATCCCCAGTCAGGGCACATACAAGAGTCAACCAAGGAGTGCATAAATAAATGGGACAAATCAATGTTTAGCTCTCCCTCTAAAAGTAAATAAAAAACAAAAAACAAAACAATGAGTCTCCATCTCTTAGGACCCAGGAAAGGGATGGACTAAACTTGTTCTCTGGCTTCAGGTCGTAGTAAAGGGCCTAAAATGGACCAGAACTGCCTGTCCTTAGCGTGGTGGAGGGGACAGCCTCCACTAGCTCACCTGTATTAAGGAGGCTGCAGGGCTCGGAGATCCCTGGGGGCAGGACACGGACTCGCTGGACAGAGATGTCCAAGGCTTCCTCTTCACTGTTCCAGGTACAGGGTGAGGGGACAAAATCCAAGGTCAAATGTGAGGGGTCCAAAGTGGGGATGGAAATTTGAGGGAGGAACGTGGAAGTGCTAAGGTTGTGGGGCTGTCCTTACTGAGGTCCGCGTTCCCGTCGCTGGCCATAGAGGCTGGGCGCCGCGACGCCTCCGAGAAGCTGTGGGGCCGCTGCGGGACGGAGCTACGGCCGGTTCGGCCCTTCACTTCAGGGACCTGTTGGGGAACGGTGCAGAGGGCTTTGGACTCTGCGGCAAAACAGACCATGACGCCTGACCAGGCAGAGGCGCAGTGGATAGAGCGTCGGACTGGGATGTGGAAGGACCCAGGTTCGAGACCCCGAGGTCGCCAGCTTGAGTGCGGGCTCATCTGGCTTGAGCAAAAAGTTCACCAGCTTGGACCCAAGGTCGCTGGCTCCAGCAAGGGGTTACTCGGTCTGCTGAAGGCCCACGTTCAAGGCACATATGAGAAAGCAATCAATGAACAACTAAGAAGTCGCAACGCGCAACAAAAAACTAATGATTCTAGCGTGCGGAGGAATTCCCGGCCAGGGCACACAGGAGAAGAGCCCATTTGCTTCTCCACCCCTCCGCTGCGCCTTCCTCTCTGTCTCTCTCTTCCCCTCCCGCAGCCAAGGCTCCATTGGAGCAAAGATGGCCAGGGCGCTGGGGATGGTTCTGTGGCCTCTGCCTCAGGCGCTGGAGTGGCTCTGGTTGCAACATGGCGACGCCCAGGATGGGCAGAGCATCGCCCCCTGGTGGGCAGAGCGTGCCGGGTGGATCCCGGTCAGGCGCATGCGGGAGTCTGTCTCCCTGTTTCCAGCTTCAGAAAAATGCAAAACAAACAAACAAAAAAAAACCCTAATGATTGATGCTTCTCATCTCTCTCCGTTCCTGTCTGTCTGTCCCTGTCTATCTCTGCCTCTGTAAAGAAAAAAAAAAAACCAGACCGTGACAAATAAACTGCATTCAGTCGCCAGCCTGGAGGAGCGCGCTTGGACCTCGTACAGGTAAGCAGAAGACAGCAAGCGCACCGGGGAAGCCAGTGATTGGCTCAGCCCTACCAAAGAGGTTTGTGATTGGCTCCCTATGACTCACCGGGGGCGGGTCCTTGGCGCCGGGCTTCCCATCCTTAGGGCCCACGTGGACCAGGTGGTTGAAGTTGGTGGGCGGTGAGATGAACTTGGAGCGCACAAAGGGGTCCTTCAGCATCTCCCTGCAAGCAGAGAGGGTGTAGGGAGGACTGCAAAGGTCACATCTCTTCCCCCTGCCCCTCTCGGTGCTGACTCCCTGCCCTCCCAGGGGTGGGACGCCCAGCCCAGCCCAGCCCAGCCCAGCCCAGCCCAGCCCAGCTATTGCACTGTGCGCACGCGCACCTGCGCTGCTGCTGCCGCTGCTCGTCAGACACCCGGAAAAGGAAGCGGCGCTTGCTCTTGGTGCGAAACAGCTGGCGCCGGCTGTTGTCAGTGAGGTCGGGGATGTGGAACTCGTCCTTCTCTGTGGGAGAAGAGAGCTAGGCAGTGCTCACAAGTCCCCAGGGCTTATTTGTCACGGACTGTTTTGCCGCTGAGACCAAAGCCGTCCGCACCGTTCCCCAACAGGTCCCTGAAGTGAAGGGCCGAAGTGGCCGTAGTAGCTCCGTCCCGCAGCGGCCCCACAGCTTCTCGGAGGCGTCGCAGCGCCCAGCCTCTATGGCCAGCGACGGAACGCCAGGCAGCTGGCGCTCAGGGTCACACACCCACCCGTGTGCACAGGTGAACGCACCCATGCGGACCCACATACACAAGTACACACTTCCTCACCTGCCAGACGGTTCCTGAGGTAGGTCAGGCGGACCTTCTCGGTGCCATAGAGGAACATGGAACCCTCTGGGTTTAGGGGTCGCACCTGAGGCAGCAGGCACAGAGGTCACGCCATGCTAACCTGTCCCACCCCAATCCGGCCCCAGCAGCCTTGGCAGGCTCTCACCTTCTTGAGTGGCACCGTTTGGACCCATACTGCTTTCCTCACATCAAACACATCGATGGAGTTCTCACTGAACACCGTCAGGTAGGGGGCTGCATAGCCTGCAAGGTAGGACCTGCCTGTGCTGCGCAGCCCTGAGCAAGTCAAGCACCTCTCTGGGCCGGTTTCCTCCTCTGCCACGGGGTCACCCTGTGCCCTGCCACAGCACAGGAACTTCCTGCCCCACCAAAAGCCCTTCTTCTGCAGACTCTCCACGTTGCCCTACCCGACTTCCGTAACAAATCAGTGATAACAACCTTGGAGCCCATTCTGTGCCGGGCCAGGCATAGTTCTAAACACTTTGTGTACTTTTTTCTGGTTTAATCCTCAAACAACCCCCAACTTATAGATGGGGGACCAGAAACCTCAGAGCTAAGTAAAGGGCAAGGTCATCCAGTAGTGGTGAGAGCTGGGAATTGGCCCCAGGCCATCTGGCTCCAAGCTTTACATGCTCAATGGCTCTGAATGGCTATGCTCCACCCAATTTGCCCCAGAAGGCCCACTGCTCAGGAAGGGAGTGCTGTTCCTCCCTTTCAGCCAGCACTCATCACACCAGTTACCTGTAAGGGTGCCAGATCCCCCCATGTCCCCACCCATTCATTCACTCATTCCTCCAAATAGAGCTCCTGGGACGTGCCTGCTGGGGTGGGTGCTGGCTGTGGTGAAGAAACCAGCCCCAACCGATGTGCAGGCTCCCGGTGCACCAAGTCAGTCTTGACAAGCCAGGGCAGAAGTCCGAACAAAAAGATGGGGGAGAAAAAAGAAGCATAGGACCAATGGTGGGGGAGGGCCGGGAAGGGAGCGTGAAAATAATAATGATGACAGCAAGCGTCGTGGTCATTTCTGGAGGGCCTATCAGCTCCAGGCCCTTGGCAGACATTGGGACTGGACTTGGTTAAGAGTTTGCCAGGTACGAAAAGAGCAGGTCAGGCAATGGAAAGGTTTGCGCAAAGGTATGGAAGAGAAAGATCCCTACAAGCTGCCGAGCTCAGAGCAGGGTGTGCTTGGGCAGGCAGGTGTGCACTGGCTGCCAATGCCAAGCTAAGGAGTTTGGGCAGGACCCTGTCTTCCTCTGATGTATGGGATACCCCTAGGGTGCCTGGCCCCACCCCTCCTGGCCCTCCATTGGCCTTACCCCAGCCTGTGGGCAAGGCAGGCCACAGAAGCTCATGGACGCGAGACTTGCGGCCGGCACTGTCTACGTAGACCCCAGCAATGGTGAAAAGCAGCAGGAACTCACTAAGGCTGAGCTCCACAGCGCCCAGCGCCTCACCCAGGCCCCCTCTTGATGGCGACAGCTCCTCAGGCATCAAACCGCCCCCCAACGCTAACGGTGCAGCCTCATTGAGCAGCGGGTAGAGTGAGAAAGCCCCAGCTGCACCCACGCACAGCCGGTCGCCCAGCAGCTCCAGGCTCTGCACAGGTGCTGGTGCCTGCAGCTCACGGATGCGGTGCTGCCAGGGCCCTGGGCCTGGGCCCAGCTGGTAGCAGAGCACTTGGCGCTTGACAGCTATACAGAGCACCGGGGTGCGGGCCTGCAAGATACGTCCAGCTGCCAGTGCCTGGCAGCCTCGAGACTCAGGGATCTTGGCACCGGCCACCTCTGCGCTCTCCAGCTCAGCCAGCGGGAAGAGGCGCACGCTGGGGCCTCGGCCACACAGCACCACCAGAAGGCCTGCCGTGGAGCTCACAGCCAGCCGCTGTACTCGCCGGCACTCGCCCACCTGGAAGATATCTGCGGAGTCAGCAAGGGAGAACGTCACCAGCATGTGGGTGAGAAGCAGCCCAGTGCCCACTCTCTTGTCCCCCAGAGCCACGCCCCACCCACGCTGGCCTTGGCCCAGCCTGGTACATACCATTGCTGTGCAGGTGGATCACAAACAGCCCCTCCTCAGTGCCCAGAGCAAGCCGGTCCTGGTCTGGAAGAGGGAAGGAGAGGGTCAGGGGTCAGAGGGCCTGTCCAGAGGCGGGGACTGGGCAGACCTCCTGCTTTTGCTGAGCCTCCGTTTCTCCCTGTCCCCGTGTCACTGAACCTTTCTGTCCCCGAGTCCACACTCTAATGGATGAGGGCTGTGGGGGCAGACACTGGGTGAGAGGGCCCCCACCCCAAGCTGTGGGATTCTGGGGAAGTCTGAGGGCCTCAGTGGCACCTTTGTCACACAGCCACTGCGAGGCTGTGGAGATGAAGTGCTACAGGGTGAGCGGTAAGCTCACGGCAGCCCTCGCTCGGTGAACGCCCCTGTGCCCCCCGCCTCCTGACGACACAGGGGACCCGGCGGACCTGCACGGCCTCTCTGTGGCTCGTGCCGAGTGACCGTAGGGAGAGGTCCCGGCTCGCTAGGGCCGGGCTGGGTCAGCACCTGGGTGACCCGGGGAAGCCAGGGAGCACTGCGAGCGCCTGTCCCCCAGCTGTCTGTCATGGAGGCCCAGGCTCCTTGCTGAACATAGCAGCCCTATGGGAGACAGTGTGACGTTCAAGTGCCCACACTCCCCCATGGTCACCCACCTGCTAGAGTAAGAGTCGGGAGCAAACCCCTCATTTGTTTCTTACGAAAGCCCTTGCTCTGCTCATTAGCCTGTGTTTCTTTCAGAAAAAGCAGAGACAGAGGCACAGAGGGCGAGCAGCAGAAGCCAGGCCCCTCCCCCTTGCCTTGGCTCCTCACACGGCCATGCCCAGGGGATGGTCAAGGAGGACACACGTCCAGGCAGAGCCCACAGCTCAGGGCTGCAGCAACTGGGCAGTGACAGTGGCCCTCGTAACTCTGGCTGTGAGTCAGCACTGTCCACAGGCCCTGAACCCTCCTCCCGCCTGCCCCGGACACGCAGTGTCCCCCGGGCTTGAGGCTCACCAATGATGGCGGCACAGAGCGTGTGGGGCAGCAGCGGCAGCGCGTTGTCGTAGGCCTCCTTGAGCGTGTACACGGGCAGGGGTCTCGGCCGAGCATCCAGCAGCAGCCGCTGCAGCTCGGCCAGCGCCTGCAGCCAGCGTTCCCGCTCTACCTCACTCTCCGCCAGCAGCAGCACGGTACACGTGGCAGGTGGCACTGTCAACTGGGAGGCTGTCACCTGTGGGCGGAGACCCAGGCTGGAGGGCCGAGGACCTAGGGCCAGGGCCCTTCCTCCCTTCTTTCTCTCTAGCAGCTAATGCCTATTAGCCTGGATGTGAGCTTGCTGGGTGCAGAATGAGCTGCTGTTTTAGAACAGGGGGTTAGCTAGACAGGGCGGTCAGACAAGCACAGGGACAACCACAGAGCCCGGTAGGAGGGGAGTTCGGGACACTGTGGGAACAGAGCCATCTCCCCAACTCAACCTAAGTGGGGAGATGCACCTCCCAGGGGAAGAGGCATGTCTGCTGGAGCCTGGGACAAGTGGAGTAACTCAGAATAGTGGGTGTAGGGGAGGGGCCAGCAGAGGGCGGCGCAGGGGGCGGATATGATGGGGTCCAGGAGTGCAGGGCACTTTTAGAAGTAGAGAAAGCAGGGTATGGTCAGAGCAGAGAAAGACCCCAGGGAAGGCGGGAAAGACCTGCAAGGTCAAAATGTAGGGCCTCATGGCCACAGTCAGGAGCAGGCATAGGGTGATAAGGAGCCACAGATGAGTCCTCAATGAGGCAGGACAGCCATGGGGATGGAGAAGTTGCTGGAAGGGGGTCAACATGACAGTGGATGGTGGTCTGGCCCATCCTGCCCCAGGCACTTACCCTAAGGATGCGCGGCAGGTCCTTGGATTGAGCGTGGATAACATCAGAGGCCAGGACAGGGGTGGCGGAGAACTGGGGGTCCCTGGGAGGTCCATGGAACAGGTCAGAGGTCACACTGCCCCTGGCTGTACCCCACCCACCCACTTGTCTCTCGTCGCATGCTGCTGCCCGGCATTCACCTCAGATCCAGTGCCTGCAGGAGGGCCCCGCTGGCTGGGCTGAGCCGAGGGTCCGGGGCATCAAATAGCAGTAGGCGTGAGTCACTGAGGGCAGCAAATACCCGCTGCCAGCCACGCCGGACGCCCGAGGGCCGGGGCACCTGGGGAAGGCATACATGGGAGGGCCCGCCAGGCTGCCGCCACCACGCCCCCCTCCCCGGCCCCCGCCCCAGCTCACCGACAGGAAGCCCTCGTAGGCAGTGCCCGTGCCTGTTTCGGGGTGCACTCCCAGGGCCGTGCAGAGAAGGTCAGGGGGCACAGGGCAGGGTGGGGACTGTGGGGCACAAGTCGAGTGACAGAAGTAGCCGCAGGCTGTGGGGAAGGCAGCAGATGGCAGACAGTGTGAGGCTGGGTGGAGACAGCCTGGGACCAGGACTCTGGGCATTTCTGGCCCCCACTTCCCTGAGGCCGTGGTGGCACCTGAGCTGTTACAAACTCCTCTTCATCAAGTAAGAAAAGAGAAACAGAGCAACTGAGTAGTGAGAAACAGCCTGGGTGGGGCAGGATCAAGGCTACTTCTGTCCTTTCCTCCTAGGGGCCATGGCTGGTGCCCAGAAGGCGGGGCGCAGAGAGCAGCAGGGGTCTCACCGTCACAGCCCAGGCCCTGGCGGCCCAGGCCCAGCATCAGCGAGGTGCAGCGCAGACACTTGGTGGGGGACGGGAAACTCCGGGGCCGCAGCACATGTGAGCCGGGCTGGGGAAGGGGAACAGGCCATGATTCACGTCTGACCACAGCCTCCCGAGGTCACCCTGAAGTGTCAGGCAGGACCAGGGAAGGAGCCAGGTGTCAGTGTGAACTCTGAGCCCCAGTGAGTCTGTGGCAGCACTCAGAATCATTGCCACTGCCACACCCACCCCGTGGGCTGCTGACCATGATGCTCACGGGGGAATAAGAGGGTCCTTGGAAACCCAGCAGAATGGCTTGGCGCCCTGACCTCGCTCCACCTCTCTAGGCACCAACCTTTGTAGGAGGACCTTCCGCAGAGGCGGAGGAAGAAGCAGGTGCTCTGGGGAACACAGCCTGCAGGGAGGGCGAGCACACAGGTGAGAGGTGCGTGTGCAGAGGGCCCCCGGCTGCAGGCTTCCCACCGGTCCTCACCCCCAGGCGCAGGCTGCGGCGGCCCTCTGGCCTCAGCTCTGGCTCCGCCCCGGGCCTCGGGGCCTCTCCTGAGGTGCCAGGGTCCTTGGCAGAATCCTTCTGAGATTTGGAGGCAAAGTCAAGGTCCATGGGCCTCTCTCCAGGATTCTTCCCCAGCCAGCCCCTTCACCAGGTTCTTACCTCTGAGCTCCGGAAAGACAGGAAGGGAATCAGGGAGTTTGAGGGCTTGGTGTCTGCAAACAGAGTGGGTATGGGTCACGGGAGCTGGGTGCCCAGCCGTAACACTTATCCCCAGGAACCGGGGCCAGTGGGGGCCCCGGTTTCCGCTTCAATAAAATGGGGTAGTGACTGCAGGCTGTGGAGTGGGACCTGACACACAGCAGGTGCTCAGTAAGAGCTGGCTAGCAGGTGGTGGGTAAGTGGCAGTCTGAATGAGTTCTTGTCTCCACAGCCCTGCGAGGTTGTGTGGGCCCCCTGGGTAACTGTGAGGCTGGAGTGAGGGCCCTGCTCCAGGGCACTGCAGACAGCCACTTACCACCTGTCCCGCGGGTCCGCAGTTCCTCCCGCAGGGCAGCCAGCTCCTGCTGCAGGCCCTGGTTCTGCTTCTCAGCCTCCTGCAGACGGCTGGGGAGAAGCGGGTGAGGTCACTATGGGCCTCTGCACCAGCCTCGGGTCCCCTCAGCAGCGCCCACCAGTCTCACCTCTCGGCCTGAAGCTGGGCCTCCTGTGCTTGTGTCAGCCGCTCCTGCAGGCCCTGCTTGGCCCGGATCTCGGCCTCCAGCGCTGACTGCAGCTCCAGCCTGGCCGAGGCCTCCATCTTCTGCAGCCGCCTTGCCTTCCACTGGTGCTCCTGTGGCCAGGGGGCGCCATGTAAGAGGCTCCTTGAAACTGGCTCCTCAGAGACCCCCTCCCAGCAGAGCACACAACTGCCATGCCACCTGGCCAGGCCTAAGGCCTCAGCTCGGCCACTGACACGCTGCAGGCTTAAGCAGGTCACTGCTCTGTGTGAGCTGTCTTCACTTTTGGAGCCAGGCTGCTGTCAACCCCTCCCCACTGGGTATCTGTGCGGCTCACCAGTGGCCGGGCAGGGAGTGTCTGGGTGCTCACGTTCCTCAAGGACTCTAGCTCCTCAGCCATCTTGGTGGCCAGGGCCTGCAGGTAGCCTCTGGAGACCTTCTCATCATTCACCCTGATTGGAAAGGGGGCTCAGGGTCATGGGCTGGGCCCTCAGAGCTGCCCAGGCCCAGCCCGGCCCACGGCCCCGGGCACCCACCAGCTGAGGATGTCGGCGATCTGGGCCTCCCAGTTGCCTTCCGTCTCCCGCCGCTCGCCTTCCAGCCGCTGCCTGCTCTGCTGCTCCCGCTCTAGCTCTTCCGCCAGCTGGGGGCCCGGCAGGAGGTGGGCGTGAGCGCTGCGGCCCAGGCACCCCTAGGCCCCACCTGTATCCACCCCTGCTCCCCCGCTACAGCCTGCCCGCCTGCCATAGGCACTGCAATAGGCCAGCAGCCAGCCGGCCCTGGGACCTGGCCGTTCTGCCCACCTCCCTGCGGCACTTGTTCCCTGCTCTGTCCCACAGCATGGCTGTCTTTCTTTTTTTTTTTTTTTTCATTTTTCTGAAGCTGGAAACAGGGAGAGACAGTCAGACAGACTCCCGCATGCACCCAACCGGGATCCACCCGGCACGCCCACCAGGGGCAGTGCTCTGCCCCCCAGGGGGCAATGCTCTGCCCATCCTGGGCGTCGCCATATTGCGACCAGAGCCACTCTAGCGCCTGAGGCAGAGGCCACAGAGCCATGCCCAGCGCCCGGGCCATCTTTGCTCCAATGGAGCCTTGGCTGCGGGAGGGGAAGAGAGAGACAGAGAGGAAAGCGCGGCGGAGGGGTGGAGAAGCAAATGGGCGCTTCTCCTATGTGCCCTGGCCGGGAATCGAACCCGGGTCCTCCGCACGCTAGGCCGACGCTCTACCGCTGAGCCAACCGGCCAGGGCATGGCTGTCTTTCTTGCCTGCTGTCTACCCTGCTCACCCGCTCCTGCTCCCGGCTCAGCCACCGGTTCTCTTCCCGTAGCTGGCACAGTGCCTCCTCTTTTCCGCTAGGCCTGGTGAGGAGAGGAGGCTCAGTGACTCCCAGCTTGGGCCCTGGGCCTGACCCCCACCCAGCAGCCCAGCTCACCCATGGCCGAGTGCCTGCTCCAGCTGTATACGCAGGGCAGCCACCTCCTTCCTCAGCTGTGCTTCCTGGGGCCCGCCCTCTGGCAGTCCCGTCCCGTTGGTCTCAGAGGCAGTGTGGATGGTCTTGAGAACACGAGATGGGTCAGCGCAGGGTCCGAGAAGGCATGGCCCACCATGTCCCCGGGACACAGGCTCAGACCTGAGGACCCTCAGTTGGCCAGGCTGAGGGAAGTGCCACTTGGCAGGGGTAAGACCTCACTACCTGGACCTGGGAAGACTCCTTCTCAAGGCCTTGCTCCTGCAGTCTCTGTAGTCGGGTCACCTCCTGGCTCAGGGTGGCCACCTGGGCCTGCAGCTGTGATGGGGTGCAGAGGCAGCCAGTGCTGACCTGGTCCGCTCCAACCCTCTAACTGGCATTGCTGCAGACCCTTGGCCTCTGCCAGCCACAGCAGGAATGGAGGCAGTGAACCCCAAGCCCACCCAACTCTAAACATCATCCCAGTGCTCAGGCTTCTGCTAGCCAGTGGGGGGCACAAAAGCACACGGTGTTCCCGAACCCCCCACCAAGCTCCCTCGGCTTCTTCCAGTCATGCCAGGGAGCACGGGGGCAGGGCCCTACTGCTGTTCCCACCTGCCCCATCACTTACCTCCCTCTGGGCAGCCCGGGCCTCGTCCAGCTGGGAGCTCAAGGCCTGCGTCTGGCTGGCCATGGCTGTCTCTCTCTCCTGGGCCTCCTGCAGCCTATGGAGCAGCTCCCCCTGCTGCCCCTGGGCTCTGCATAGCTCCTTCTCCTGTGCCCGCAGCCCCGCCTGAGCCGCAGCCAGCTCCTGGGCAGTCAGGGTAGGGGGAGGGAAGATGCAGCCTGGATTCAGGGCAAGGACCTCTTACCATCGAGCCCTGGGCCACTTACCCACCTTACCAGGCCCTCACCTGGAGAAGCTGGTCTCTTTCCTGCCGTAGGTCACTGTCCTGGTCTGGGCTACCAGCAGGGGGCCCATCCGTCTGGCACAAGGGGGCCTTGCTGTCCCTCAGTGTGTCTGCCAGGAATTGTCACTGAGACCTGCATACACTGACTGCCCCAGCCTCAGCCAGGCGCTCCACATGCAGTGTCCTGTGGGACCCTCACCGCAGCCTGGGAGGTGCGCCTCTCTGGTCCACTTTCTTTATGCAGGCCCAGAGAGTTTAAGGTAATTCCCTAAACCCTAAAGCACGGACAGAGTAGGAGCAGGACTGGAACCCAGGTTGGACTCAGGTGTGCTGGGAAAGCAGGTCAGCCTCCACAGTGAGGGCAGGGGGAAGAGATGGGGCAGGGACAGGTGAGCAGGGATACCTGACAGCCTGTCCTGTAGGGTCTGAACCTCCTTCCGTAGCTGCTCCAGCTCCCGATGATCTGCGGGGGCCTGCAGGGCCTCTGTGTGGGGGAGAGCCCACAGGTGAGTAGCTGGACCAGCAGCAGTGTCCCAGGAAGACCCACCCACGCTGGCGCACCTGGCTCCCCGTACCTTGCAGCTTCCAGCTTAGCTCCATCTTCTCCTGCTCTAGATAATGGAGCTTCCGCTCCAGGGCAGCCTCCTGCTCAGAGCTGCTCTCAGGGCCCGGGCTGGGGAGAGCAGGGCAACAAAGGTTGGCAGAGACCCCACCCGCCAGAGGCACCTCCATGCTCCTGCATCTAATCATTCATTCAACCAAGAAACACCCACTATGAGCCAGGTCTGTAGCCAATCCTGGGCTCTGTATCAGGAAGCGAAACAGATCAGACCAGACCTTGCCCTGGGGAGGCTCTAGGCTGGTACCATGGGCAGCAGCCCAGGGCAGTGGCTCCAGGTGCCACAGGTCCAAGTTCAAGCCCAGCCCTGGCCCTTATGAGCTATTTGACCGTGAACAGTCATCTAACATATCTGAGCCTCAGTTTCCTCACAGGAAAATGGAGGTGATAACAGGGTTTCTTCCGAGGATTGTTAAGGGGACTCAGTGAGACACGTCCCGCCGGCCCCAGCCCGACACTCAGTGGGCGCTCCTGAGTGTAGGTCAGATGTGTCTGCTTACACCTGGGCGCGCCTCTTCTCTTAGGACCTCACCATGGTTTCAGGCCAGCCCACACATGGAAACGGGTCATCCCACCCATTTTACAGAGGCACAGGGTGAGGCTCGGGGAGCAGTCGCGGCCCTTCTGATGCAAGGCCTCTGACTCCAAGTCCAGTACACTCCTAGCCTGCCATGGAGGGTAGTGTGAGGGCCAAATGCTGGGACAGGATCCAGAGGGGGCATAAGCATGACACCACTAGGACCCTGAGGACATGGGGACTATCCTCCTGAGGGCTCAGAGCATACTTCCTCAGGCACCAGGTGGGACATTTGGCCTCGTTCCCAGGGTCCTAACAAGCTACATGCCTGGTGTCTTCCGGGCCAGGCAGCTCCAGCTTCCCATCAGGTGTGTGAGGACCAACACTCACCTGCCTGAGGTATAGGTGAAGCCCACAAATGGCAGGTGGTGGCCTGCAAAGGTCCCATGGGAGGGTGGTGGCAGGGTCCCCTGCAGAAGGAATGGAAAGAGAGTCATAGTCAACAGGCACAGCTCCAAGCTGAGGCTTGAGACCCAGGAGATGCCTTGGAACTGGGAGTGCTGACCTCCTCCTGCTCAGTGGGAACATGGTCCCCACTAAACAGACTACAATTCCCATGAGTCTTTGAGGGTAGGGCCTCCTAGCACCACTGGGGGTCTTCCTTATAGGCATTCTGGTTAATAGAATGACACGAGGTCAAAGGACCTTCACTTTGCATTACTCAGGGCAGGTCAACCATGACTCCCCAAACCCTCTGGAATCTGAAGGCCTCATCCCCAGCCCAGCTGGGGGTTTCCCATAGCCACGGAGGGTCAACACAGCTTTCCTACTGCAGTAGGACCCACCACTCACTGGATGGTTGAGGGTGTCATCATCCACATCGAAGTTGGAGGTGTCCATAGGGCCACGAAGCTCAGGGATATAGGGAGCAGTGCTGGTCGCCAGCTGCTCCCAGTCCACGCCTTCAAAGAAGGGATGGTTCCGGAAGTCATCCAGCCCTCCACGGCCCAGACGCTCCTCCTGGCGGCACAGCAGCTGGCGGATCAGGTCTTGGGCACTGGCTGGGACATCAGGCACATCCGAAGGGAACTGCAGGTGGTCCTGCAGGCAAAGGCTAGAGGTGTGGGAGGGTATCCAAATCCCACCTTCCACCTAGGGGTATTGCAAACCCCATGGACTTGGGGGTACCACTGCCCTCCTGGAACCCCAGGGCCTGGTGGCCAGACCTCATGGTTCATGATCTTGCCGTAAGTTTCCACCAGGGACTCAGCATAGAAGGGCGTCTCTCCAAAGAGTAGCTCATAGGCGCAGACCCCCAGTGACCACCAGTCACACTGTGGGCCATAGTGGCCTTTGCCTTCCTCCATGGCCTGCAGGATCTCAGGGGAGATGTAGTCGGGAGTCCCCACTGCCACTGACGAATCCACCTGTGGGTAGTAATGTCGATGAGGCCATGAGAACAGCCCCGGGCCTGGCTGGGCCTGCTGACCCGTCAGCATGAGTCTAGGCCTGGCACCACCACTGCCTAGCGGTTGGCTGACCTAGTGGTTCCACCTGGGGCCTGGGCTTAGTCCTTCCTTCCTAGGGGAGCCTGACGACCCCTGCTCTAGGCTTGCTGCCTCCCAAGCCCCAGGAGCTCTCCCAGCCAAATGTCCCTCTGGGGTGGGGTCGTTACCATGCCACTGTTGTTGAGACGTAGGCAGGAGCCAAAATCAGCCAGGCGGATGTGCCCGTTCATGTCCAGCAGGACATTGTCTGGCTTGACATCCCTGGGGGAGGCAGGGAGGAGGAGGGGCCTGATCTGTGTGTGCATGGGCATGTGCACACCTCAGCATGGATGTGTTCACACGTGTTCTTGCATGCATGCACATGGGATAGGTGAAGGCTGGTGGCGAGGCCTCCTCGCTCCCAGAAGGGAAGAAGGTGGTTAGATCACGGAAAGGGATCCATCAGGATGACCCTCGAAGGCAGCAGAGTGTGCTATGGGGGACACAGGAGTCAGACTTCCCTTGTGCAGACCCACCCACCAGCTGAGCCACCTTGAGGCCAGGCAGGTGCTTACCTGCACCAGCCCTGACTTCCTTATCTGTAAGATGGAACAATAACAGCAGCCCCCATCCCATAAGGTTTTTGGTCTGAGTATTCAAAGGCATCATACAGGTGAAGAACCTAGCACAGGGCCTGGCACGTATTGAGTGCTCAGCAAATGTCAGCTGTCCCCAGAGCTGTCAGCAGGAGCTGAACAGGGCAGTGGGGCTTTGTGGGCCCCACCTGTGGACGTAACCCAGCTGGTGCAGAGAGTGGATGGCCAGCACCATCTCAGCCAGGTAGAACTGGGCCAGCTCGGGTGGAAGGCGGTCCTCAAAGCGGCTCAGCAGAGTGAGGAGGTCCCCACCGGCGTAGTAGTCCATTACCAGGTACTGGATGGTGGCAGGTGAGGCAAGAATCAGATGGAAAGAGGGGGAACCTGTCCCAGGGCCCCACCTCCTATTGTTCCCATGGGGCTCTGGGAGGCAGGGCTGTGTCTACCACCAGCTCGGGGGAGCCAGCTTCCAGCCAGAGCTGCGGCAGAGGCTCTAGGCCCTGGAACTAGTGAGGGAAGTAAGACTGTTGGTTCCAGGAGGAAGGGTCTCTCTCTCTCCTTGGACCCAGTGCCTCTGGCCCCCGAGGACTTTCTCCTTCATGCCCAAGCAACCCTCCTCCATCCTCGCCCAGGATCCTCACCAGATACTCCTCGTCTTGAAAGGCGTAGTGCAGCGCAGTCACCCAGCGGCTGTCCCCCTTCACCAGAACGTCCCGCTCCTCCCGGAAACAGGCTGTCTATAGCACATTTGGGGAGCAGGGATTGGGATGGAATCAGAGGCCAGGAAAGGCCCATGCCTGCTCAGGGGAACTGAGTACACTCAGTAAGACTAGGAGCTCAGATCGAGGTCACCTGTGTAAGCCCGGGCCCATGCAGTATTATCATAAGGAAAGTGGGAACAACTCCACTTGCTCCTAAGAAAGGTTTATAGCGAGGAAGGGATGAGGGAGTTGGCAGCTGTCAGGGTGGGTCCTCTGCCTATTTGGCAGCCAGCCCACCCCTTCCCCTGCAGTATCTCACTGGCAGCACACCCTCCCCCGCCCATATGTAGGGTACCCAAGTCCCGCCAGACCCCGAGCTGACCTCGGCCCTCTTCAACATCTCCCACTTGTGCAGCATCTTCATGGCAAAAATCTGCCCACTGTCCTTCTGCCTCACCACGGCGACCTAAGGCCACAGAGAGCATGGGTCAGCCCAGTCTGGGTGCAAACACCTTCCTTCCGCCCACCCACCCCAAGGCCCTCTGCTCACCTCCCCAAAGGCGCCTCGACCGATCACCTTCAAGATCTCAAAGTCATCTCTCTGCAGCCGCAGCTCTTTGACCTTTGTTACGAAGGGGCTGGCTGAGGAGACACAGAATGGGACTCACGCAGCCTGTTGCTAAGGCCTCAGATCCCACTCTCACCCAGAGAAAGCCAGGAGCTGTGACTCCTCTAGACAAGGGCAAGGATGACCTCCCAGGAGCTGACAGTCGGTGAGGCCCATTCTGCCATGATCAGGAAGCACGCAAGGTGGGGTCTTGACCCCGCCGACTGCCTGGCTCCCTGGCGCATATGGGGATACCAGTCCCACCCCCAGCTCACAGTTCTTGGCCACCTAGCAAGACCAGGCCAGGGCCTGTCTTAGGAAACTGGACAGGCAACATTCCTTGTCCCCAGAGAGGTTTCTTTGCCACTGAGGAGCTGTGGCCTGGTCCTGGGACCCTGTAGGCACAGAAGTAGCTTGCTGGGGGTGAGACCTGGGGGAGCTCCAGAGCACAGGTAGGACAGCGGCTCAGCAGGGCTCTGGAGGACAGGCTCCGTCTCCCCACGTGGGGCCTCCTCATCTGCCGGCCCAGAGAGGTCTGCCCAGATTCTCACGAGACTCAGAAACAGGGCCAAAAAGCCTTTCCCTAGTGCTTGAGGCTGGCACTGACGGACGTGAGCACAGGATCTCCTCAGGCCTGACCAGCCTTACACTGCTGAGCCCTGCCACCCTCTTTGGACTTGGTCTTCAGCTGGCCAGGAACCTCCTCCTTCCTCAGAGTCCCTAATACTCCCAAGAGGGGCCTCTCCAGCCACTTCCAGGCCCTTTCTAGGCCTGGAGGAGGGAACCAGGGCCTGGAACATAGGGAGGCAAGAGTGACCAGTAGGGATTCAGGTCAGCTGCAGCCTGTCTCACTGCCTCAGTTTCCCCCTGCCAGGAGGTAAACTCCCTGCCAGCTGGGCAGGTCTGTGGGTGAGACAAAGAGCTGCTCCACAGGTTTATCAGGCAGAACCCCCGCAGCAGGGGTGGAAACCTCATTACAGAAATTGTCTCTTTCCCAGGTCGGTGTGTGCAGCTGAGAGCAGCAGCCACAGGCCTCCGAGGGGAGCCAAGGCCAGGGTAGCTCCCAACAGCCAGACAGGAACCCAAACCTGGGGCCCAGAGATAGGAGGATCTAGGTCTCGAAGACAGGCTGCCCAGTCCCCCTGCCCTGCCCCAGGAGATGGGGGCTCTGGGCAGGGGCAGGGACAAGCTGGGGCAGTAGCAGAGTGAGTCACCACCCTGCAAGTTACCTCAGGAGATGTCAACAGACAGGCCCCCACGCCGGGCTTCCAGGCAGAGGTGCCAAAAGCAGGCAGGGAGGAGCACATGTGTGTGCAAACACACATACACGTGGGTATGGCGTCACAGGCAGGGATGACAACACAGTGAGACACTCACATAAGGTGCAGGAGTCCAGAAAGAAGAGCGGGCAGCAGAGGAGACAGGGGCCTTCTTACTGCCCTCACCTCTGAGGAAAGGGCTGGGCTGAGGGCCAACTCACTGGCAGACCTCAGTCCCCCAGCTGTGCCAGGCTGGGCCTTGTAGCAGCCCAGAGCTCAGGAGTGCCTGAACACTAGCTGCCCACTGGGCAAACCCCCGCTTCACTCCACCCTCCGGGCCAGGCCCCATGCCCTCTCCCCTGGGCCTGGCCAGGCGTGATCAGGGAGCCCTGAGGCTGGTGCCAGTGCTCACACTGAATTCAGGGTCACCCCGGGCCAGCCACTCCTGGTGACTCAGGTGAGTCAACCAGGAAGGGGTGCAGACCCATCTCCAGGGAGGTCTCCCTCTCTGGCCCTAGGGAAAAGCCCTCAGGAGGCCTGGCCAGCTAACTGCACAAAGGGGCTGAGGCTGGTTCCCATGTCCAGCCTGAGGAGGTTTTATATGCAGGGAGATGGAAGTGTGTGTGTGGGTGTGTGGGTGTGATACCTACAGATCTGTGAGTAGAAACAGGTGAGTGTGCAACAGTCAGTGTGGTGGGGGGTGGTCTGCATGTAGAAGTGTGGGGCTCCCTGGGTCTTGGGTCCCTGTGGTGTGTGGGAGACTGAGAAAGCATGTGTGTACGTGGGTGACATGTAAGGGAGTCTGCATGCGAGAGTGTGCTCTCACAGGTCATGAGGTGTGATGTATGAGCGAAGAATTCTGGACCTGCCTCTGTGTAGAGCATGTATTGTGTACCTGTATCTGGGGGCTATACCTGGGACCGTTTCTTTGAGTCAATGTGAGATGTGTGTTGTATACTTGTGCCAGGTGCTGTGAGTGGGAAGTGCCATGTGTGTGAATCCGAGTGAGAGTAAGGTGTGCAGGTGACTAAGGGGCCCGCGGGGTCCGGTGGCACGTGTCAGGGCCAGTTCCGGGTATCTGTGGGTAGGGGGTCAGTAAATCTGTGGGCGTGCGGCTCCAGGTGGGAGGGTCTGCAGGTGTGGAGCGTGGAGTGCGGAGCGACAGGGTCCCAACGCGCAGTCCCTCGGTCCGCCCTCCCCCGCACCCCCCGTCGGTCCCGCATGAGTCACTCACCCCAGCTCAGGAACTGCGCCACGTTGCGCTCTCGCCGCAGGGGGGCGCTGCTGAGCTCGTGGTGCAGCCCCAGCAGCAGATCTAGGAGGCCGTCGAGCCCCGGGCCGCCGCCGGCCTCGCCCCGCGCCAGCCGCTCCAGCGCACGCATCCGCCGCTCCATGGCTGCGGCCGATGCTCGGCGCCCGGACTAGTGCCGGCCTGCCCGCATGCCCACCCGTCGGTCCGTCCGTCTGTCGGTCCTCGGGTCTTCCGCGCGTCCTCCCCCCACCCTCCCGCCCTCCCCGCTGTCACCTTCCTCCGCCGCCTCCTGCGCGCCCTCACCTGTGCGCCCCGCCCCGCCCTCCGTCCCGCCCCCCCGACGGACGGGCAGGTGTGCGCCGGCCAATAAGAGACGCGACAGTAAGTGAAGGTGGGAGGACGGAGGCGCGCGGGGGCGGGGCCAACCTCGGCCAGGAAGTGGGGGGCGGGACCCTAACTCCTGGGTGGGGCGGCTCAAAGCTGGGGTCTCAAGGGGGCCGGAATGGCCTGCAAGATCCCCGCGCGCCCCCAGACCCAGCCTTACCCGAACCCTCGCTGACCTCTAACCTACGTGGGGATGCCCCGGCTACTGCAGCTTCCCTCGTCCGCCGGGGCAGCGGCCGCCTCTCCCTCAGCTAAGGGAGAGGGGCTGGGGACGCCCGCGGCCCGGGGACGGATGGGAGTTGTAGTCCGCTCCCTCCCCGGGATGCCTACTGTGCTTGCTCCCCCCCTTCCCCCCCCCCCCCGCCCTCTACAAAAGAACTCGCTAGTTTGTGATTTCCTTTTATTTCGATCGTCACAGCTGACCTGGGAGACAGATATGTGAGGCAGAGATGGTTACACCCAATTGGCAGATGGACACACTGAGACTTGGAAAGGACAAAGATAAATTGAGGGGCTGAGGAGGAGGGTGCCTTGCAGCTAGATCCTGCAGTGGGGCTGAGTTGGTAACTCCACCTTAGGCTCTTAAAGCCTAGGCGAGAGCAGGGCCTATGGCCGGCCTGGAATTTAAAGGCCAAGGAGAAGTCCGGACTGGGCTGGAGGAGGTCAGAGGAGGGAGGGGTTGGCTCTGTCTGGTACAATTTCTGACTTGTCCAGCTGTCTCCAGCTGGGCTAGACCAGAAGCCATAGGACTGTGGATCTGTCCAAGAGGAGGGATCAAAGGGTGGGGTTTTTAGTTGATTTAGATAACAAAATCTTTCATTAACAAAGCTCTCTTTGGGAGTGTGCCTCCTTCCTCGGGCGGAGACCCCCCTCGACAGGGTCAGGTTGCCAGCGTTGGTGGAGGAGGCACTCTGTGCGTGTCCTTGGAACTGAACTGAGCATCCCTAGCGACCCCGGGGCTTCCCCACGGGTCTCTCCCTTTGATCACCTTTGAGATCTGTCCGCAGTGTGTGAAATGGGAAAACGAGGACAGACTGTCTAGGGACCCAAATCTGGTGGGGGAAGGGAGCCCGGATTCAAATCTGACTGCTTCTGTGTCTTCTGGGAGGAGGGTTGGGATTGTGTGGATGAGCCTTCCAGGTTCTCACCTGTAGAACTCTGGGCCCTCTTTTGGGGGGCGGGGCAGGGATTGGGCTACAGAAGAGTTTGCACCCTGGGAGGCCACAAGGGGGCGCCAGAGACCAGGAGAGGGCCAGGTGTTCTGGAAAGGGCCAAGTTCCCATCTCATGGGCAACTATGAGGCAGGGAAAGGCTCCTGAGTGGGAAAATGAGCCATGCCTCGCTGCCCCTTGGACACCCTGACCCCCATCCCCCAGGGATCAGCCATCAAGGACCAGCTGGTGAGGCATGTGGGTCCTGGCTCCTTTCCTGCGTGACCTCAGGCAAGTCATTTTGCCTCTCTGAATACCAAATTCTCAAGACAGGTCCATCCACCAGCCCTTCAGACTGCATCTCCACATAGAATAGCAAAGGGAGCCCTGGCCAGGTTGCTTAGTTGGTTAGAGCATCATCCTGATACATCAAGGTTGGGGGTTGGATCCCTGGTGGGGCACATACAGGATCAACCAATGAATGCATAAATAAGTAGAACAACAAATGATCTCTCTCTCTCTCTCCCCATCTCTCCCTTCCTTCTCTTTCTCAAACCAATAAATAAAAACTCTTTTTAAATAACAGCGGGTGGGGGGGACCACCAATGTCTATGAGGGGCATTCCATCTCATACTTGATTCTGTTTAATTCTGTATTTATTTTTGTTACATCCTGTTCCAAGCATCAGTTTTCTTCGCCTGTAAAAGAAGGTTGGCTCCCTGCCCTCTCCTTCGCAGCTCCAAGGTCAGAAAGCCCCTCAAGACTCAGCCTGTCCCTGAACCCCTGCTCCAGGCTCAGTGAGCAGCCAGTCCTCCAGCCCTGCCCTCAGAAATGGGTCCTGCACTTGGCCTGGCTTTGCCCCAGCTTTGCCCCAGCAGGTCTGGGCTCTGATCTTATGTGAGCCAGACCACCAGGGCTGCATGGGCCTCGCCCCAGGGAGGCATGTGGAGACCCTGGCCCAGGGAGTTGAGGACAAGCCCTTCCTATTACCTCCTTTCAGACCCCCTAGTCACTGCTTCCTGGGGTCCCACCCAGGTGCAGGGGCACCTGCTCTCATACACCCTTCCCCTTCCTGCCCCCTTTGTTATTGAGTTACTGGCACTACTAGCTCTTACAGAGCCCTGGGGATAGCTAATCATGGTGATTATAGCTTCATTCCTGTGGTCCTTAGCATTTCAAAGTGACTACAGATTTACTATCTTCACAAGGGCCCTGCCACAGGAGGGAGTTATTACCTCCCTTAACAGATTAATACCTTGAGGCTGGGGAGGTGGGCGGTGCCAGCCTCCAGCTTCTCCAGGTTCCAGGCCTGGGCCAGTGCCTGGCAGTAGAAGGACAGTATGTGGCCCCAGACGCTAGTGGCAGGGGACCGGAAAAGGCCAGTGATGGACTTGATGTAGGCTTCTGTGAAGGGCCTTGGATGATGTGAAAACAGAAACTGTCAGTTCAACCATCCAGGCCCAGCGAAAGAGGATGGTTCAGATAGGGGGATCCCCAAAGATGGGGAGGTAAGAGCCCAGTGCAAGGGTGTAGCAAGGAACTCAGCCTTTCTGACCCTCGGAGAATAGGTCTCTGAGTCTTGCAGTGGCTCAGACACAGGCAGGATTGGGAAGTTGTCACATTCCCAGCCACATTTTAGGCCTTCCCTGCGGGGCTTATGGCTCCCCTTCCCCGTGGCAGAGAGTGAACCTTTCCCAGCCCTGCCTCAGGAAACACTCTGAGCAGACTGTCCAGCGGAGCTGCTTGCAATGGCCTGCTGCCCGGCCCTGGGCCACACTGGAAGCACAGTGTCCCCACTCCTGCCCCAGGGAGCCAGGGAACAAGGAGAGGCTGGCTGTGGGGTCATACTGTTGACTAGGCTGTGGCCTTGGGCAAGTCACTTCCTCTCTCTATGGGCTGCTGTGGAGCGCAATGAAAAACTGGCCCAGATCAGGTGGGAGGGGCACGTGGTCCCCGGGATGGCCACCAGCAGCTGCCAACCGGTCTCTGGGAAGAGGGTGTGGCGGGAGGGTGGGGGCTGCATTGCTGCTCAGGATCCAGATTTTATTCAAACGTGTGTATGTGGGGTAGAGGCTGATGAAAATAATGGGGTTGAGGGTCCCCACTCCCCCAGTTAGTCCTTGGCAGCCCCACACTCCAACTCCCCGCCCACACCAGCACACCAGGGGTGTGTCCTTTGAAAAGTCCAAAGCTCCAAATGGGTGGACATATGGTGATTTCATCATCCTGGCTTTTTTCCCAAAAACCTTCCCTGTGCTGCTCCGTCAGGCCATAGGGGCTCACACGCTCTCTCCACAGAGGCCGCAGCCCCACATGGTTTCATAATTAACAATCCTTCTGGGCACACAGGAAGCCGGCCCCCAGCCCCTCAGCCACCACCCCTCTGGCCCCTGGGCGCCACCAAGTCTGTGAGCTGCTTTAGGGAAGGGTGGTTCCTATCTGTTTTGTTCTGGGAGTTGGGTGGGGTGCTGGACTCCCCAAACCGACCCTTACCCCCACCCTGACCAACCGCACTGAGCGCTCAGCAAAGGTGGCCACCCAGGCACCCTGACTCTGGGAAGCAGGCGTTCCCGTCTGCATTCGGGAGGGAGAAGCAGCAGCAGTCCCCCGGAGCAGCAGACCTGGGATCCAGCCCCTACCTGTCTGCCCGAGGCCTGCCCTCTACTGGCTTAAAAATGAGGGGCAGAACTGGTGGCTGGGTGTCCTAACCCTGTCACAGCCTGGCGGCCTTGGGCAAGTTCTGTGACCACCTCATTTAAGATAAGAATAGGACAAGGGGTCAGATTCATGATAACTTTTTTAACAAACAAATGTTTGTTTTGATGAGCTCTCATGCCTGACCTGTGGTGGCACAGTAGATAGAACATTGATTGACCTGGAACACTGAGGTCGCCAGTTTGAAACCCTGGGCTTCCCCAGTCAAGGCACATATATGAACTACTATGACTTGATGCTTCCTGTTCTCCCCCCTTTCTCTCTCTCTTCCGCTTTTTTTTTTTTTTTTTTTTTTTTTTTTTGTATTTTTCTGAAGCTGGAAACGGGAAGAGACAGTCAGACAGACTCCCGCATGCACCTGACTGGGATCCACCCGGCACGCCCAACAGGGACGACGCTCTGCCCACCAGGGGGCGATGCTCTGCCCCTCCGGGGCCTCGCTCTGCCGCGACCAGAGCCACTCTAGCGCCTGGGGCAGAGGCCAAGGAGCCATCCCCAGCGCCCAGGCCATCTTTGCTCCAATGGAGCCTTGGCTGCGGGAGGGGAAGAGAGAGACAGAGAGGAAGGAGGGGGGGAGGAGAAGCAAATGGGCACTTCTCCTGTGTGCCCTGGCCGGGAATCGAACCCGGGTCCCCCGCACACCAGGCCGACGCTCTACCGCTGAGCCAACCGGCCAGGGCCTCTTCCGCCTCTTTCTAAAATCAATAAATAAAATAAATTAAAAAATGATGAGATCTCACAAGGACCCACTTGTGATAACAGAGCTGCCATGTGGGGTCCCCTGCTTCCTGGGTCCTGGACTCTGAGGTACCATGTGGGCAGTTGGCCCCGAAGTCCTCTTACTATAGGAGCTCTGGGTGCAACGGGCTCAGCCTTCCAGTGCCTGACCAACCCCTGAAGAGCGGGGCCTTTGGGGATGCTGGTCAGCTAGGGACCTGGGGAGGGGGTGATGAGTGGCTGCTGCACCCCCCCCACAGGGTGGCTACACCTTTCTCCACACACTGGCCCTTCCTGAACCCCCATCACAACCGGGAGAAGCCCCCCAACCTGAAAAACTCAAACCAGGGGCCTGAGCTCCAGGCCAGCAGGATGCAGCCACCTGCTCTTAGCCCCTCCTCAAGTCCCCTCTGCCCATCAGCTACCTTCCTGGGGCAGTCACTCCGTACTGGGTGGGGGGATAGGAAAGCCCTAGAAATCGGGCCCAGCCGGCCAGGCAGCTCTTTTCTTACATCCCATGAAAATTCCTAAGTTCTGCATTTTCTTTCTTTTTCCCTCTTTCCTGGTCAGGTAAGCATTATTAGTTGCAATTTATTAACACTCTTTGTACTTTGATGTAATCACATGATCAGCTCAGGCAGAATCTAGGTAAGAAGCATGAGTGTCTGTCCCCAGACCAGACGCTCTCAGCTGTTTCACACTGAGGTTATCCCCACCTTTCTTGACTGCACTTCCGGGGCTTTAATGAATTCTGGCCGCATCCTTCTTATTTATTGTCCTCACTTCTCAAAACACACAGCCAGTACCATGGAGCTATGTTGGCCGAGGAAGCAGGCTCCCACCACGGATCGCCCAGCTGTGGCTGCCCCCTCTCCCAGCCACCAAGCTCTGCGTTTTCTGCACTCTAACAGCTTGAGCAAGTATGCCGCACGTCCTGGGTGACCCCTGGACAGTGAGGGCTATGCCAAGACGCCATGGCCGCAGTGATGCATTTAATCTATTCAATCTTCCGTGTGGGTTTCTCAGGTCTGAGTCTAAAGCTGCCAATTGTGGTGGGGTGGGGGGTTGAGATATAAGCTTTGTTTTCTCTCTGAAAGGGGACTTTGGATTAGAGACTCCTGGGGCTCACACCCTGGAGTCCCTCAGGTGAGGTTTGAATCTCATCCATACAACTCCTGCTCTTCAAGCCCTGCTGAGTCTTGAGTTCTCCGCTGTGAGCTGGGGAAACCACCGCCACCCTGGGTCGTGAGGGTCAGGGTAAGCCCCACACAAGGCCAACGGTCCGAGTGGTGCCAGGAGGGCTGTCAGACCAGACAGACACCCGCCACCCAGGCCTGTTGCACACACCTGGCTCTCAGACCCACGGGCGCCTTCACATACTGTTTTGCCACAAGTTTGCCTGAAGTGTGCTCCACCCGGATTACACAAAGCCCATACCTATCAGGGGGCATCAGCTCCCAGTGTGTCTCCCTTCCCTTTGCCGGTACAAACAGTGCCCCTTCCTCCACCTGTGACTCGGCTGGCTCCACCCTTAGTAATTGTATTTTTGTTGCTGGTCTGTCTGCTTGGTCCAAGCACCAGCTTCACTGTCTCTAACCCCCCTGGGCTAGCACAAAGTCCTGTCAACCCGTCTACTTGGCCCCTCCCAGTGCCCAAGCCCATGGGCGCCCACCTGTCTGTCCTCGGCAAGGGCAGGGCCCGGGCTGGGGAGATGCTGTGAAGATGGTACAAGGCAGGTAGGCACCTCCTCCCCTGCCCCAGGGCAGGCAGCCTGGCTCTGCAGTCAGAGGTCTTCCCAGCTTCTTCACCCCACCCTCCTCAAACCACTGCTTAGCCCCCACCGGGCACAAGGACAGGGTCATCAGCCCTTTGCAGACACCCTGTAGGAGGTGGCAGCTGCAGAGCTGAGTGACTGGGCACGGACCTCACTCGCAGTGGCAGGCCTGCCAGTCTGCCCCTGCTGGCCCCCTGAGTGCTCTGCCAGAGCCCCCTGGGCACTGTGGGGAGCAGGCCCCGGGGAGAACGACGCACCAGAAGCCAGCTGCAGCACAGTTCAAGGTTTTTTAATGCGAGAAAAAGTTGTCTTGGTCGCTTTTCCTCCCACAGGCAAACGTGGAAGAGCCACTGAGCCTCCACAGCAAGTCCTCAGCGGTGCACCTTCACCCTCACCTGGTGCCACACGGAACGGCGGGTCCCGTTGGGGTGGACGCAACCCGGCTCGTCCGGCCCTGCGGGCCCCGGCCTGGGAGCAGCCCTGGGGGAGGGCTGGGCTTGGAGCGGTCGGAGTGAGGAATCCCTGAGACCCCGTGGGAGAGCCGGGTGGGCAGCCTGCCCCCTGCCAGTGGCAGTGAGGACGCTCCAGGCTTTGGAGCCAGCATGTCCAGGCCCCTGAGGCTGTGCTTCGCCCGACCCAGGCAACACCAGGAGGCCGTCTGACGGCCGCTCGCCCGCTCCTGTTCACTGCGCACTGCCCTCCTTTGCTCAACAGAAGCCAGGCAGGAGAAGGCTGCCCAGGAAACAAGGGTGAGGGAGGGAAGGGGCCGTGTTGTCCCTGGTCTCTGGCCACTAGGCCGGGGCAGGAGCACCAAGCCCTATGAGGTTCATGAGGCCCCAGCACTCGCCCAAAAGTGGGGCAGGGAGGTACACTGGACTGTCCCAGGAAAGGGCGAGGGCACAGCGGAAGACACTGCTGGGCCCGGCGGGGCGAGCTCTGCACGCACCCTCCACCCTCGTCTGTCTACTGGCTCCTGGGCAGAGCTGCGCTCTGGTCGGAGTGTGGGAAAGGAGACAAACATCACAGCTTCTGAATGAGTGGTTGGGAAGTTACTGGAAAATTCTGTCAAGTATAAAAGGTGTTATGTTTACAGAACCAAAACTAGCTTATATATTTTTTTGGAAGATGTTTTATCTCACATCCACCCATCCCTGACCCCCTCTCCCCAAAAAACAAAGTAGCCAGCCTTGCTCCTGTGACCGCCACGTGTGGGCTGGGAGCCACGAGCCAGGAGCAGGGCCTGTGCACAGGGGCAAGGGTGGCAGAAGGCACAAGAACAACCCAGTCTGGGAGCACGAGGAGCAAGCCTGGCCCCAAGCAGCAACGCTCAGCTTAGAATAAACATAATCCAGTCATGCCTGTCTACACGGCCGGGGCCGCAGCCCGGGGGGGCGAGCTGGGGCCACATGGTGGTGGCAGCACCACACAGCCAGAGGGGAGCCGAGGCCAGGAGAGCAGAGCTGTGTGCGGGAAGGCATGGGCTGGCAGACGGAGGAGGCGGCAAGAAAGAAGGCCGCCTCTAACGTTATATATTAAAAATATCCGTAGTTCTTGTGCATAAAATTCCATCATTCACATATAAGTATTATCCCTGCCTCCCTTGCTGGGCCCAGGAACAGCCTTAAAAGAAAGATGGTGGTTTTCCTTTTCAAGGAGCTGAGGAAACAGCCACTCAGTCTTTATGGACCTTGAGAACTGGTGACCCTTCCCCTCCCCCCAGGATCTGCCTGGTCGGGCGCAGGGGCCAGGCGGTCACTCGAGCCTTCGCTTGGAGGGCGGGATCAGGTGTGGGGGCAGGTCGGTGGGCAGCTCATGGCCCTCCAGCTTGACCTTGATGAGGTGGTTGGCCAGGGCGAACTCCTCGTCGTCCAGCAGCCCGTCCTTGTCCACGTCGGCCAGCTTCCAGATCTTCCCCAGCACCGTGTTGGGCAGCTTGGACTTCACCATCTCCTTCTTGGCATTGGCACCCGTGATCTTGCCATTGACGGGGGACAGTGTGTAGAAGATCTCGTCATAGGTGGGCTTGTCCTTGCCTACCACCCACTCGATGTCGTCTATGCCTTCACCAGCCCCCTCGCCATAGCCGTGCCCGAAGGGCCCGTTCATAGTGCCATCGAAGGCACCACCCTTCACAACCTGGGAGGGCATCAGGGACTCCTCCTGGCGCACCATCACCATCAGCCGGGCGATGTCGTTGGCCAGCATGTCATCCACTGTGTCCAGCAGCTTGGGCTTCAAGGCCTGGAACTTGCTGAAGTCCTGCGTCTGCAGGAGCTCCTGTGGTGGGCGGGGAGGGAGAAGAGCGTGGGTTGGGCCCCTTCACGCCTCCAGGTGGAGGCGGCAAAGCAAGGGTCCCCAAGGGGAAGAGCAGGTTCCTTGCCACAGTCCCAACCACGTAAGAGCCCGAGCAATTTAGTTAACCCCACTGGGAGGTAAAAAGAGTCCCTGCCTTGCAGAGACACGGCGACAATGAACAGGAATGAGGCCAGAGTGCCTGGCCAGTCCATCCTCTCACCACTGCCCAGACTGTCACCCCATCCCCTCAGGACCCGGGGGTGGGGTGGGGTGACTGACCCAGCTGCTTCCATTCTGGGAACCCCCCGCTCCCCACAGGGACTCGCACCTGCATCTTGCGGAGGCTTGGGAAGTCGCCGGCGGAGATCTGGTGCTCCCGCTCAACCTTCGCGTAGATCTCTCCCAGGTTGTTCACCAGCTCTTTCTTTTTGCTCTCTTTACCGAACACGTTGGGCATCTCCTTCTTGAGGGAGCTGATGATGTAGGCGTGGACCTGTGAAGACCAGGAAGGGGGCAGATGTCATAGGCTTCCTGGAAACCTTGTCAGGAGTGTGGCCTGCACGTGGGCTGCCCCAGAAAACTAGGACAGTAACCCGGGAAGCCCAAAGCAGCCCAAAGCCCACGTTTTGCTCCTCCACGTGGCCACTCCCCAAGCAGCCCCTCCACACGGCAGGGTGCAGGGCCTCCGCCAGCCTGCATGGGCCAACCTGTGGACACTGGCGTTGCGGTTGTAAAATTCTATCATGGACCAAATCATGCTCTATCTTCCCATTCTGAAAGCTTCAGGGATAACTAAGGATAGAAAAACCCGACAAGGCTTTCCCCAGATGTTTCAAGCTTCCTCTTAGCCTCAATACCTTGCTTAGACATTTGTCAGTTCAAGGTGGCATCCATTTCCCCACCGCGGGCCAGTAAGGTTGGCAACCCTCCCAGGGCAGCAGCCTTTCACATCCTCGGCCTGGCCGAGCTACGGCCGGTGTCTGGCTGTGCAGGGCTGCGGCCAGCCAGCCTCCCCACCCGCCCCAGACCCACCCCACCAGATCCCTCTACTGGCCTGACCCCGTCTGCCCTGGCCAGGAACCTGGCTGAGAATGGCTCAGGGAAGCAGGCCTGCCACAGAGCCGCCATCAATGCTCTGCCCATCACAGGCCAGAGAGTCGGGCCGGAGAGAGTCACTCGCTCCAGGAAAAGCGAGGCGGTGAACGAGATGGAGACCACGGGGTTTCCCAGGCCGGGTGAGTCAGTGTGCCCTCCAGCCAGGCGATGACACAACCGTTTCTGGAAATGAACAGGCACGACCCAAGTCTGCCCTTTGTTCTGTCCTGGAAGGAAGCTGGGCAGAGCCCGGCATCCCGGCCGGGAGAGGGGCTGGGCAGGGCGGGAGCTGCCCTTCCCCGCGCCCGAGCGCGGCCTCCGCGGGGCTCCCCTCTGCTCGGGGCCTGTCCTCCGGCTCAGTGCCCCTCAGTCTTCCGAGGTCAGGAACCAGTCACTCAGGTTTCCTCATGGGTGTCTTTCTTTTCAAATATTTTTACTTGTGAATTTTAGAGAGAGAAAGGAGGGAAGGGAGAGAGGGGGAGAGAAGAGGAGGGAAAGAGAGACTGACTCGCTGCCCACTCATTCACGCATTTGTTGGCTGAGTCTTGTACGCGCCCTGACTGAGCCCGCAGCCTTGGCACACCGGGCGATGCTCTACCCAACCGAGCACCCAGCCAGGGCACAGGTTCCTTTCTTAGGACCAGCTGCACTCCCTAGGAAGGTTCCAGAGTGATATATGTAGAAAACCGTGCAGCCCTGTGTCCTCCAGAGCAGGCTCCTGCCCCTTCACCGTGTACACAGGTCACAGGGGATTGACTGCGTTCAAATGCGGACTCTGGTTCAGCGGGGCAGAGGCGGGGCCTGAGGCCACTTCCAGTGAGTGCTGGTCCATGCACACTCTGGACACCAGGGGGGAGGCACATCCAGTGGTAAGGATGAGTTCTCACTGCTCAGGCCAAACGCTGATGCCAGCCAGCCTCCAGGCAGCGTGGGGCGCCCTGGGCTACCGTGTTGTCCACGGCGAGTCTCAGAGTCTCAGGGCTACACAGGGGGGCTGCCTAGCTGGAAGCAGGAGCACAGCCTGGGGCTCTCAGCGCTCCCAGGACCGTCCTGCTGCCCAGCAGGGAAGCCCTCCTTGGTCCTGTGACACTCAAGGGCCCAGGGGACTGCGTCACTGGCCACAGGACTGCCTTTGCCAAAGCTGGGACACCCACAGGACGCCTCCTGTCCTCTACGCCCCCCGCGCCCCATCAGAGGGATGCACAGGGCCCGTGCTGGCCACCGGCACTGCCCACCGGGCTGACGGCCGAGCTCTGTGCGCAGCCTGACCCGGCCTGCAGACTCACCCGGGCAGGCCAAGGCTCGGCTCCATTCAAAATCTGATGCCTCAGGGAACACGCTCTGTTCCGCTGTGCATGAAGGGCCCGCTGTGGCACCGGCCTTCATGCCCCAGCCCCAGCCACCCCCGGGTCGCCTGTGCCTGGCCAGGCACTGAGATTACAGACTCTTAAGCAATGCAGATGCTGCCAGCAGGTTCCAGCAGGCTCCGTGCTTCCATGGGGGGACAGAGACGGTTTTATCAGGCCTCTAGGGGCTGAAGCCACCCTGCACTCTCTCTGGGCCCACGGGCTTGCTACCTACCTCTCCATTAGCTTTCTACCTCGGCCTAAGCGTCAGCTCCCACTAGAGCCCCCGTCCTGCTTGGCCCATCACACCGAGACAGCTCCCTGTCATCTGTGTCGGCAGCAGACGATACAAATAAATCGTGCTTCGTGCTGTGCGCTTCCCCCGCGTGGCTGAGCAGTGCTAGGAGGGCGGGGACCCGTTAGTCCCCACGACGTCCCCAGTACCCAGCACATGCTGAGGGTACTTCAGCCTCAGGAGACCTGGGAGGAGAAAGTCCACGAGGCCTTAAGCTGCACCCCACCCATTTCCACTCCCCAGGATGCCTATTGGCACAGTGGTACCTTCCAGTTTGAAGTTCATGAGTATTAAGACTCTAACTTAAGAAGGTTATGCCGCCTGACCTCTGGTGGCGCAGTGGATAAAGCGCTGACCTGGAATGCTGAGGTCACTGGTCTAAAACCTTGGGGCTTGCCCAGTAAGGGAACATGTGATAAGCAATCAATGAACAATTAAAGCGAAGCAACGACAAGTTGATGCTTCTTACTCCTTCTCTCAAATCAATAAATAAAATTCTAAAAAAAAAAGAGAAAGAGAAAGAAAGAGAGAAAGAGAAGGCAAGGCAGGTGGTGCCCGCCCACAAGCACAGAGAGAACAGGTCCAGACACAGGGCAGTGGGTGTGGCCAGGGGTCTACAGGGATGGGTCTATCCCAAAAGGCAGGGCAGGTCAACCCCGGGCCCCAGCGGCACTCCCCGCGGCACTCCCAGCGTCCTCTGGGTCTCACCCAGGAGCAGGCCGGGCCCCGCCCTGGATCTACCTTGGCCAGCCTCGCCCTCTTAATCAGGTCGTTGAGCTTCCGAAGGGCAGCGTTCCGGGGCAGAGACTGGATGTCCTTGAAGAGGTCCTGCTCCTCGGCCTCGAACAGCTTGCGGTTGTCGGGGATGAGGAGCGGGTGGGACCAGAAGGAGCCGATGTAGACCCGGACCACCTCGGGGGTGTTGATGATCTTCCCCAGGGACCACATGAGGGCCCCGTACACCCGCATCAGCTGCTGGGTCTCGATCTGGTCGGCCTTGTTCAGCACCACGCGGATCTTGTCCTCGTGGTTCTTGAGAGCCTTGATGACTTCTGAGAACTCGTCGGAGATGTCCAGCTTGTGAGCGTCAAAGAGCAGGATGATGCGGTCAACGCGCTCGGCAAACCACTCCAGGACCGCAGCGAAGTCATACCCTGCGGGAAGAGGAGGGGGAGCTGAGGGGCCCTCGGGGACAGGCGGCTCTGACCTGGCCTAGCATCTCTCCGCCTGAGGTTGTTCAAATGTACTCACATGAATAGTCCGGCTCCCTGAGGACAGTGCCACCGGTTGCCCCCATTTCTGTACCCACCATGGTAGTGCCCTCCCCACGCAGAACCTGGCATTAAGAGATGCTGAGAAGGCCCTGGCCGGTTGGCTCGGTGGTAGAGCGTTGGCCTGGTGTGCGGAAGTCCCGGGTCCGATTCCTGGCCAGGGCACACAGGAGAGGCGCCCATCTGCTTCTCCACCCCTCCCCCTCTCCTTCCTCTCTGTCTCTCTCTTCCCCTCCCGCAGACGATGGAGCAAAAGATGGCCCGGGCGGTGGGGATGGCTCCTTGGCCTCTGCCCCAGGCGCTAGAGTGGCTCTGGTCGCTCTGGACGCCCCAGAGGGGCAGAGCATCGCCCCCTGGTGGGTGTGCCAGGTGGATCCCGGTCGGGCGCATGCAGGAGTCTGTCTGACTGCCTCCCCGTTTCCAGCTTCAGGAAAAAAAAAAAGAGAGATGCTGAGAAGCCTGCCCTGTGGTGGCGCAGTGCATAGAGCATCGACCTGGACGTCGCCAGTTCGAAACCCCAGGCTTGCCCAGTCGAAGCACATGAGAAGCAACTACTAAGAGCTGATACTTCCTGTTCCTCATCCACTCTCTCTCTACCTAAAATCAATAAATAAAATCTCAAATCTCTGATTGTAAATAAAAATTAGAACCATCTTTTTTTCAAAAAGAGAGAGATGCTTAGAAAATAAATAATGCAAAGGAAGTCACAAAGCCCAAGCTCTCAAGGGGGTCAGGCTATGGCAGGAGTGAGGAGAGCCCAGCGGTGCGGCTCAGCATCGTGCGGTGGGGACAGACTCAGGTGCTGCCAGCCGGTGCCCTGGCACGGCAGTGACACTGGGTAACAGCAACCCTACCTGTGGCTGCTATCCGTCCAGGCTCCTGTTCTGAAGGAAACTCAAGTATTCTCTGCAACAGGGGCCGGCAAACTGCAGCTTGGGGCCACATCTGGCTTACAACCAGCTTCCACAAACGACACTGTCCTGGAACACAGCCACCCCCCAGCTGCACTGCCTATGGCTGCTTCTGTCTACAACAGCAGAGCTCAGTTGTGGTGACAGGGACGGGAAGGCCCGAAAAGCCCAAAGTATTAAGTCCCTGACCCCTACAGAAAAAGTCTGCTGACCTCTTGCTCTGCAACAAGCCTAGGAAGTGTGACAAACCACTTCCCTCTCTAAGTCTTAAACTGAACGGCGCGGAGGGCCTGAACTCGGCTCTCCCCGCACTCATAGCCGGGTCCCACCAGCCAAGGGCGAGCGCTGCCGCCTGTGGCCGAGTGCTAACTTGAATGCGTCCTCTAATAACAGAACTGCCTCGTTTCAGCTGGATTCACGGCCCTCCAGCTGCCGGGCAGCAGAAATGAAGACAGAAAGGAGTGTGAGCCCTTTGTCCTTCTTTTCCTCTCCGGAGGACTGGGACGTGCGGGTGATGACAGGAGCTGGAGCAGTGACCTTGAGCTCAGGGGTGAAGGCCGCACGTCCAGGATGGCCTTGTTGGACTATTATGCTTCATATAAACCATCTGATATCTGATTTCAGCTAGTGGATTTTGGGGTTTCTATAACAGCAGTTTAATTTGTATCCTACTTTGTAATTATGCCTCTTCAAAATATTCCCATTTCTTCTCCTGCCCCCAGAAGAAGGGGAGATTCTGTTTGTCACCTTTTGGGTGTCCTAAGGCGAAGTAGGAACCCATGTGGAACAACGACCTAAGAGTCTTTGGAAGCCTGGGTCCCAGCCCCTGTGCTGCCATCTCCTCTCTGGGTGACTCCGGGCAAGCCTCGTCGTCTCTGGGCTCCAGCACCCCGCTCTCCTGCTACCCACAGGCTGCGGGGCGGCCGCTGAGGAACCACCAGGACTTCCCAGAGTGCAGTCAGGCTCCAGAGGGCCAGCCAGAGGCCACTCCCATGGAGAGCAGCCAGGGACACTCTCCAGAAACCAGCCCGAGTGGTCCCCCTCATAGCCTGTCCCCGTAACCTCCACCCCCTCATAGCCTGTCCCCGCAAACCCCACCCCCTCATAGCCTGTCCCCGCAAACCCCACCCCCTCATAGCCTGTCCCCGTAAACCCCACCCCCTCATAGCCTGTCCCCGCCGGGGTGGGGTTCAGACCTGTTTTCTTTTTTCCTTTAAAAATTTTGTTTTATTTAGTTAGTTTTAGAGAGAGAGAGAGAGAGAGAGAGAAGGGGGGAGGAGCAGGAAGCATCAACTCCCATATGTGCCTTGACCGGGCAAGCCCAGGGTTTTGAACCGGTGACCTCAGTGTTCCAGGTCAACGCTTTATCCACTGTGTCACCACAGGCCAGGCCAGACCTGCGTTTTCTGACCAGTGTTTTTCAACTGCCAGTCTGCGGACTAGTCTGCCAGAAATTTAGTACCAGTCCGTAAGAATTAACCACACCGACATTGTATGAAGATTATAGACCCAATGATCTTAGTCGAATTCACTTACGCTCAGGGGGTTTCCTGCCTTAGAGGTCCCCAACATGAATTCTCTTATTTTCACTGGTCCCCAAAAGTAAACGGGTTGCAAACCACTGTTCTGGACTGTGGGAGCAGTAAGGCAGCAGGCAGAGGAGGAGACCAGAGAGGAGGACAGAGTGCCAAGGAAAGGCCCGGCGCCACCAGAGTCTCGAGGAGGGCCGCCCGCTCCCGAGGGGCCGGGGCAGCAGCGCCAAGCCCCGGGGCTGAGCGCCAGTCCGCAGCCAGCTCCAAAGGGGCCGCCACCTCCACGCGGGCTTAGAGATAAACAGCACTGCGGGTGTGCCAGATAAACACTGCGCTGCCAGGGCCCAGGCTCACGTGCCCGCGCACGCAGCCGCGGCGTTCCGCTCCCCCACTCCCCGTCCCTCAGCAGGAGCACGGGCCTTTAAAGACAGCTCCGGATTCGACTCCCAGCTCCAGCCACCGACTTCGTGACCTCAAGTTCTTTTTTTTTTTTTTAAAGATTTTATTTATCCATTTTTATTGGAGAGAGAGAGAGAGAGAGAGAGAGAGGGGAAAGAACAGGGGGAGAAGCAGGAAGCATCAACTCCCATATGTGCCTTGACCAGGCAAGCCCAGGGTTTCGAACCGGCAACCTCAGCATTTCCAGGTCGACGCTTTATCCACTGCGCCACCACAGGTCAGGCAATGACCTCAAGTTCTTAACTCCTTGCTCATTCTTCACCTGTAAAGTTTAAAAACCAATTCCTCCTAACGTCATGGGAGGGTCCCATGAGGCACAGGCCCGGGCACTGGAATGACTTCCATGAGTCAGGCAGGCGAAGGGAAAGGTGACAGGGCCCACTGGAACAAGGAACAAGTAGCCTCGATTGCATCACTGGCCAGGAACACAGGGCGACAAATGTTGGGTCTGGCTCAGGCCAGAGGCCAGCTTCCATCCTGTGGGAAGACACTGAACCTCCAGGATGGCCCCACGCCCACCGCTGCTGCCCACTCAGGACAGCAGCCTCCCTAGGGCGGCTCTGTACAACCTTCTTCCAGCCCAGTGCACTGGGAAACAGGATGGTCTCACCAGACGCAGCCATTCGGCCTGGCCGGATAGTTCAGTTGGTTAAACCACTCTCCCGATATGCCCAGGTGTGGGTTCGATCCCAGATCAGGGCACGTACAAGAATCAACCAATGGGCCCTGGCCGGTTGGCTCAGTGGTAGAGCGCTGGCAGGAGTCCCGGGTTTGATTCCCGGCCAGGGCACACAGGAGAAGCGCCCATCTGCTTCTCCACCCCTCCCCCTCTCCTTCCTCTCTGTCTCTCTCTTCCCCTCCCGCAGCCAAGGCTCCACTGGAGCAAAGTTGGCCCTGGCGCTGAGGATAGCTCTATGGCCTTTGCCTCAGGCACTAGAATGGCTCTGGTTGCAACACAGCAACACCCCAGATGGGCAGAGCATTGCCCCCTGGTGGGCGTGCCGGGTGGATCCCGGTCGGGCACATGAAGGAGTCTGTCTGATTGCCTCCTCGTTTCCAACTTCAGAAAAATACAAAAAAAAAAAAAAAAAATTGACCAATGAATGCATAAATAAGTGGAACAACAAATCAATGTTTTTCTCTCTCTCTAAACTCAATAAATAAAAATACTCAAACAAACATTTGTCGTAAAAAAAATGTAAGCAGCTGTTCACCAGGCTGGGGTTTCTTAGGGTGGAGGTGAGGCAGGGCGGGGCGGGGGTAGGGGCAGCAAAGCCCCCGTGACTGCTCTTCAGCCTGGGCAGGGGCGCAATTAGTCCTTCGAAGGTCTGGGCAGCTGCTCTGGTTCAAACAGCAGGCTGTCCGACTCCGTGCTCAGTGTGCAGGGGCATGGCGCCAGACCACTCCCGTGAGAGCCGCCAGCAACCCTCCCAGGCTGCTGGTTCCCGGGTACAAGCTCCCGTGGCCCCAGCACACTGCACGCTGGGTCCCAGAGCTGCGGAGGGGCCCCAGAGTGAAGCCGGCAGAGGAAGCCAGAAAAGGAGGCCGAGGAAAGCGGGGCTGGGAGTGGTGGCTGCACCAGCTCAGGGCTTGCTCGGGCCTCCACCACCACCTTTTATGGCTGGCTCTGGGAACAGCAGCTCAGCACTGAAAAACGGATGACTCAGGACTGAACAGCGGCTCCCTCTCAGTAAAAATGAGGCCCAACTTCTCCCCTTGGTGAACTGCTTGTCTTCAGACCGGCACAAGTTCGGATCACCCGTCACACAGCTGGGGAGGTGGTGATGCCAAAAGTCAGGCGCTGGGAATGGGGCGCCCTGATGGGCTGGGCTCGAGCCCAAGGCAGCTTTGGCGCAGGAGTGAGGACAGCGGTGGGGGGCCGAGGTCCCCCCCAACTCCACCCAATGTGGCTCACTCCCTCCCCAATGGTGGGGGCCAGCAAGATGGGGAGGAGAGCGCGGAGGAGGAGCGGAGTGAGGCACCAGGGTCCCCCTGCAGAGCCCCGGGCCCCAGCGGGCACACCCAGTTATTCTCCAACACCTCAGCTCTGGCCAACAGAGCCAAGTCCATTTTTTGCAGGTGAATGAAATTTCCTGTTTATTATGGAAAACTCAGTTTTGGTGAGGAACACACAATGGCTAGCCAAGTCCACCCACAGGTCACAAAAAGGATCCCAACACTCAGGCTTGTGTGATGTCATCGCAGGTGTGAGTGCGCACAACCGGGCAGCGGCAGCCACCAGGCCCACCCAGTGCCCCTTGGCCCACGACACCTCACTCGGCCTGAGAAATGGTCTCAACAGGCGCCAAGGGCTAGACCCAGCGCCGCGGCACTGAGTGCATCTATAGGTCCGTGCAGCCGGCCGGGCGGACACTGCCACCGTTCAGCCTCGCAGGTGACAGTACAGGAACCCAGTGACCAGTCCAGAGATGAGTCTGCCAGTGCTCCAGCCCCACCAGCGCTGCCCCAGGCAATGAGCCCTCAGACTCGGGAACACACTAGAGGTCAGGACAGGATATATTTAGCCCCTGACTCAGGGATCAGACACCACTGAATGCACAGCAAGTGGGAAGTCCTGGTGTCCCTGGTGAAAGAGAAAACTGTGCCCCAACCCAGAGACTGGGACCGGTCTACAGCGTCCTCTGCCTCAGCGGGTGGCGATGAGCGCACCCCAGTAACCCAGCTGTGTGGTCCACGGGCGAACTGGAAAGGAAGGCTGACCCTGCAGTGTGAGTCAACGCCGGGTCATCTCCGATGAGGGACCAATGCTGGCTCAGAAACTTCTGGGGCCTTGAAGACATTATGAAATAATAAAATAAGCAAATCACAAAGGACAAATACTGGATGGTTCCACTTATAGGAGGAACCCAGAGGCAGTCATCATGGGCTGGGGAGGGGTAGTGTTTAATGGGGCGGAGTTTGCCTGACCTGTGGTGGCGCAGTGGGATAAAGCGTCGACAGGGAACACTGAGGTTGCCAGTTCAAAACCCTGGGCTTGCCTGGTCAAGGCACATATGGGAGTTGATGCTTCCTGCTCCTCCCCCCTTCTCTCTCTCTCTCCCCTCTCTCTAAAAATCAATAATGGGGTGGAGTTTCAGTCTGGGATAAAGTGCTGGAGGTGGACAGTGGTGATGGCTGTACAACATGAATGTACATAATGCCGCTGAACTGTACACTTGAAAATGGTTAAGTCTCTAGCCTGACTGGTGGTGGTGCAGTGGATAGAGTATTGACCTGTGATGCTGAGGTCCCAGGGTCAAAACCCCGAGATCGCTGGCTTGAGCGCGGGGTTGCCAGCCTGAGAGTGGGATCATCGACATGACCCCAAGGTCGCTGGCTTGAGCTCAAAGGTCACCAGCTTGAGCCCCCTGGTCAAGGCACATGTGAGAAGCAATCAATGTACAACTAAAGTGCCACAACTACGAATTGATGCTTCTCATCTCTCTCAAAAATAAAAAGATTAAAACAAAAAAATGACCAAGTCTCACATTATGCACATTTTAACACCCCCCATGCACAGTCCTGGGGTTGGGGAAGAGAAGAGAAAGGTGGAGCCCATCAGGCTGCGTGCAACAGGAGTGGGGAAAAGCTGCTTCATACATTCCAAAAGTTTCTAGAACACAAACAATAGAGGGTTTGTCTCTAATCAACTTCTGTTTCCTGCCATTCAAGCTGTGTGGGCCTGGGTATTTCTTACCCCAGCTCTCTCTCCATCACACATGTTTCCAACTTGTGCTGGGCCCAGGCGAGCCAAACAGAGATTGCAGAGCTTAGAACCGACACTGTGAAGGCTTGTTCTCGAGCCTCCTTAAGCCAAAGTTCTTTCGAGTAAGACTTCTCCAGAGGAGTGCGGCAGTGAGGAGAAAGGGGCCTCCCCACACTTAGGTGTTGACCAAAGAGAAATTAAGAAATTAAAATTTGCACTGTACACAAATGTTTATAGCAGCTTTACTCAAAACTGTCCTGAAGCCCTGGCCAGTTGGCTCAGTGGTAGAGCGTCGGCCTGGCGTGCAGGAGTCCCGGGTTCAATTCCCAGCCAGGGCACACAGGAGAAGCGCCCATCTGCTTCTCCACCCCTCCCCCTCTCCTTCCTCTCTGTCTCTCTCTTCCCCTCCCGCAGCCAAGGCTCCAATGGAGCAAAGTTGGCCCGGGCGCTGAGGATGGCTCTGTGGCCTCTGCCTCAGGCGCTAGAGTGGCTCTGGTTGCAACAGAGCAACGCCCCTGATGGGCAGAGCATTGCCCCCTGGTGAGCGTGCTGGGTGGATACTGGTCGGGTGCATGCGGGAGTCTGTCTGACTACCTTCCCGTTTCCAACTTCAGAAAAATACAAAAAAAAAAAGAAAGAAAGAAAGAAAAAAAACTGCCCCAAACTAGAAACCCAAATACCCTTCAACAGCTGAATGGATAACAAATGATGGCGCATCCACAGGCTGGGACAGCACAGCAGGAAAAGGGACAAACCGTGGACACCCTCTAGTAGGTGCTGACCCTCAGAGCACAGGCTAGTGAAAGCAGGCAGGCCCAATGGATACATACTGCACAATTCCACTTACAACATTCTGGAAAAGGCAAAACCTTCGGAACAAGATTCAGATCAGTGGGCTGCAGGTGGTGAACACGCGATACAGTGTATAGATGATGTGTTGTAGAATTGTGCACCGGAAACCTGTATAATTTCATTAACCACTGTTACCCCAATAAATTCAATTAAACAAGAAAAGATCAGTGGGTTGCCTGGGACTAGGAGTGACTACAGGGGCACAGGGAACTTTCTGGGGTTCCCTGAAAATACAGAAAGTCTATCTAGGTCAGGGTGGTAGTTACATGACTGCTTCAGAGAGCGTACAACTCAGAAACGTGAATGTCACTATCTCTAATGGAAACCGCAGTAAACCTAACCTAACAATACAAAAGGCTGGGCCACGAGGGCGGGCAGAAGGGCTCTGTAATCAGGCCCACATTTGAATCCTGAACCTTCTACTCATCGATCAGCAGTAAGACCCTAGCATGGCCCATTTCCTCCCCGAGCCTCATCTGCAACGTGCAGAGGGCACGTTTCTCCCTCACAGGGCCGCTGTGGGCATCGAGCAAGCCCCTGGCACATCGTGAGCACTCGGTGAATCTGTGCCAGCATTTACGCCCGGATCTGTGGTTGAGACTCCGGCAGCTCAGGGTGGCCCTGGCCGGGCAGCTCAGTCAGAGAACCGCCCGGTACGCTGAGGCGGCAGGGCACGCGCTAGAATCAACCAGCGAATGCATAAATAAGTGGCACAATAAATCAGTGTTTCTCTTTCCTCCCTCTAAAAATTCAATAAATAAATGGGGGATGGGGAAGAGAAGTTCAGATTTCTGATGGGTGTGTAGGCAATGACCGCTTCTAATACATGAAGAATGCTTCGTACCCCAAATATAAACCAAACATTTGCAGGCACTCGGGCCAGCTGCTACCAGTTCAGAACAGGTGCCAACCGCCGGCACCAGGTGGTGCCACTCCTCTGCAGGCAGAGCAGCCCACGCCCTGGGGCAGAGCCGGCAGCATTCCCATCAAGGGCCCGGCCAAAATCAGTTTGGCTGGGGGGTGGGGGGGGGAGGTGGAGGGGGCAGCCATAAGAGGAAGGCTTCCAGGAGGTGGCTGCCCAGAGGTTGAGTGCCCAGAGGACCTGGCACCTGAAAGGAAACAGCTGAGTCAGTGCTTCCCCACCCTCCCGCTCCTGGAGATGTGATTCAGAGTCTTCCTCATTAAAGTCTGGGAATCCCTAGATTTTCCAGTGTCTTTATTTTCAATCAACTGACATTTGTAGGACACTTAATTGTGCACCGGGGACTAGAGCAAGAGCTTTCCACATGGAAATTCCTGGAGCCCGGACGAGAACAAGCGGCTGCATTGCTGTTCTGCTTTGCTGGTGCAGCTCCTGGAGGCTCAGCAACTGTGGGGGCCCCTGGCCCCTGAAGAACTGGCCTGGACTGGAACCTTCCACTGTCAGCTGTGCCATGGGCACAGCGGGGTAGCCAGGAGGCTCACAGCACTCGGTCTTACCCCAGGCTCCGGGCAACCTCACGAAGCTGAAGCATCCCATGCACTTAATGCCCCACTGAAGCACAGGCCCACAGGGCTCCGGGAGGCGGGGGCGCCGCATAAGGCGGTCAGCAGAGGGGCCAGGAAGGGACACCTCTGCGTCAGACGGCTCCAGCTCCGGGCTGCCGAGGCCGCACCTGACTAGGAAGGGACAGGCCAGTTCAGTTTCCGGGCTTGGAGGGGCCTGGGAAGCAAGGACAGACAGTGAGCTAGAGGACAAGAGAAGCCAGGGGACCAGGCAGCCTTGCTCAGGGCTCCTCGTACCAGCTCACGGACAGCCTGACCTGGAGATGGAGAACAGGGGGAAAGGAGATCCCAGCGTGGCTGTTCGAAGCCCCAAGCCTCACATCCTTCCTGACTTCAGGCCGGGAGACAAGCCTTCCAGAAGAGCTTAGGAGCCCTGCACAGTGATGACCCACGAGGGTCAAAGACTTATGTGAGCCAAGCTCTCAGGGGCTCCTTCACCCAGCACGTGCGGTGTGAGCACACCGCTGCTGGGGCCGGTCCTCGTGCCGACACACGCCAGCCTGGTGGCACCCTGGGCTACTGACTTCACTTCGCTAAGCCCCATTTCCTCTTCTGTAAAGCCATCGCTTCCTCACAGACGCAGCTGCTGCCACAACTAGAGCATGTGGAGCGGGGCACGTGGCAGAAAGCCAGGCCCGCGGCCGGCTCCCATCTCCTAATCCAAGTCCAAACAACACTTCACTGCTGACACCACTTCCGAGGGGGAAATGGAGACACAAAAGTTCCGGCTCAGCTCACAGCCACATGGTGACAACGGCGGTGCACTGGCCGGCTGCTGCCCCTGGGCTGGGACTCCGACCACTGCTGCTGCTGAGAACCCTAGAACCCTGGTGTGAACGGGCTGGTGCCCGGCCAGGCCACCAGCCCTGCCGGCCAGACGCCCTTTGGAACGCCTGGTGTATCACACAGGCAGCACTCAGGAATGAGCGCTGTGTCTGCAGGTCACCCTCCTTTGCTGACAGAGCATTATCTTTAACGTCACCCAGATTGGCCCAACAGGGAAGTGCAGCCGGTGATCCCCAGGAGTCGCTCGCCGAGCCCGGCCGTGTGTGGGCTGCACAGGTCCTACCCACCTCATCTTTCCACACAGTATTTCCTGCACACATTAGGGACGGGGGGGGGGGGGGGAGAGAAGTCGGGGGACAAGGCAGAGAGGGTGGGAACTGGAAGCAGATGTCATTAGCAACTCTAACACCCATGCTACCTCCAGAAGGATGCTGTTTCCAGGAGTGCGGCTGGTGAACCCCAGATGCCCATGCCGCTTGCCTGGGGCCCTTGGTTTCTGTTGGCCCCATCTTTCTGAGAGGGAAACACCTGCTACCCACGCCATCAGCAAAGGGGGCAGAGAGGCGACAGGTGGGGAGCCTGGAACCCGCTGCCGGACTCTGACTTCCCCTGCTGGACAAGGCCACACGGGACCTTTGCAACAACTGGTGGGTGGGGCCTTAAGGAGAAATCCTCTCCTTCTGCATCCACCCAGTGGACCCACACCCAACTCATCGCAGAGTTCCCAGATGATGGGCTCTCTCCTGCAGACACCAAACATATGCTACGGCAAACCCCAACCTGGTAACTTTCAGCACAATACTTTAAACCGAGACCTCTCGTGCTCATCTTTAAGCCACCCTCCTTACCATGATGGGGTGGGCACGCCTCTGTGGCTGCCCAAGGAGCCAGCGGGGCCACACCTCATACCTGGAGAGAAACAGGCAGGGGCCGCAGGTGGAGCCAGGTGGCATGCTAATGGCACCTGTCTCCTGCTTGCTGCCGCCTCCAGGTCTCTGCCACCTGCATGAGCAACGACTGGGCCAGGGCTGCCCTGCACGCCGCATGCTCCCGGGCCCCCACTCTGACTGGAGGGCACACACTCAGGCACTGCTTTGGGGAGGCAGGGCGGGAGGGCAACATCCTAGCAGCCAAGGCCTGGCTACCTAATGTAGCAAGACGCCCACTCCCAACCTCTCAGCCAGCTAAGCTCCGACACAGGCCGCGGGTCAGCCGGGCAGCAGGGGAACTCCCAGCATTGCTGGAAAACAGCTGTTTTTGAGTTCCCTTTTACATGACAACAGGGGCCCCAAGAACCCTAAATCATTTCCTTCAATGCTTAACTCCCAGCTCTGAAGGCCACACTGAAGGTGGCATTCTGGGAAAATAGGCCTCTTTTTGTGAGCTATTGTCCCTTATCCGAAGATGTGTACAGACCTCCGAGGCTGGGAGCACTGAGTGAAGCCCAGAGATAGCCCCGGTCAGAAGACTCCCCTCTGTTCACTCCTCCAGGTCATTAAACAGAGAGCCCTACAGAAGCTCAAAGAAAGTCCCAATATAGGCCCTGGCCAGTTGGCTCAGCAGTAGAGCGTCGGCCTGGCGTGTGGAAGTCCCAGGTTCAATTCCCGGTCAGGGCACACAGGAGAAGCATCCATCTGCTTCTCCACCCTCCCCCTTTCTTCTTCTTCTCTATCTCTCTCTTCTCTTTCCCAACGCAGCCAAGGCCCCATTGGAGCAAAGTTGGCCTGGGCGCTGAGGACAGCTCCATGGCTTTTGCCTCAGACGCTAAAATGGCTCTGGTTGCAACGGATCAATGTCCCAGATGGGCAGAGCATCGCCCCCTATCAGGCCTGCTGGGTGGATCCTGGTTGGGCACATGTGGGAGTCTGTCTTTCTGCCCCCCCCACCCCGGGTTTCTCACTTCAGAAACACACACACACCAAACAAACAAAAAATACACACATAAAAAAAGTCCCCCGAGCCTAGCGTGCGGAGGACCCGGGTTCGATTCCCGGCCAGGGCACACAGGAGAGGCGCCCATTTGCTTCTCCACCCCTCCGCCGCGCTTTCCTCTCTGTCTCCCCCCCCCCCCCCCCCCCCCCCCCGCAGCCAAGGCTCCACTGGAGCAAAGATGGCCCGGGCGCTGGGGATGGCTCTGTGGCCTCTGCCCCAGACGCTGGAGTGGCTCTGGTCGCAACATGGCGACGCCCCGGAGGGGCAGAGCATCGCCCCCTGGTGGGCAGAGCATTGCCCCTGGTGGGCGTGCCGGGTGGATCCCGGTCGGGCGCATGCGGGAGTCTGTCTGACTGTCTCTCCCTGTTTCCAGCTTCAGAAAAATGAAAAAAAAAAAAAAGTCCCCCGAGTCTGACCTGTGGTGGCACACTGGATAAAGCGTCAACCTGGAATGCTGAGATCACTCGTTTGAACCGCAGGCTTACTGGTCAGGGCACATATGAGACGCGAGTACTGAATTGATGCTTCCTGTCGTTCCCCCCCCCCCCCGCCTCAATTCTGTGTCCTCTCTCTAAAACCAATAAATAAAATCTTTAAAAAAAGAAAAAGAAAGCCCCCCTAGGATATGGGATAGCTCAATCCTGGAGAGAAATTGAGAATAAATTCCCTTTTAAGAGTATCTGAGGCCTGACCTGTGGTGGCGCAGTGGATAAAGCGTCGACCTGGAAATGCTGAGGTCGCCGGTTCGAAACCCTGGGCTTGCCTGGTCAAGGCACACATGGGAGTTGATGCTTCCAGCTCCTCCTCCCTTCTCTCTCCCTCTGTCTCTCTCTCTCTCTCTCTCTCTCTCTCTCTCCTCTCTAAAAATGAATAAATAAAAAAAAAAAAAAAAAAAAAAAAAGAGTATCTGATTCGGCCTGACCAGGAGGTGGCGCAGTGGATAGAGCATCAGTCTGGGATGCGGAAAACCCAGGTTCGAGACCCTGAGGTCACCAGCTTGAGCGTGGGCTCATCTGGTTTGAGCAAAGCTCACCAGCTTGGACCCAAGACTGCTGGCTTGAGCAAGGAGTTACTCGGTCTGCTGAAGGCTCATGGTCAAGGCACATATGGGAGAGCAATCAATGAACAACTAAGGTGTAGCTACGCGCAAGGAAAAACTGATGATTGATGCTTCTCATCTTTTCGTTCCTGTCTGTCTGTCCCTGTCTATCCCTCTCTCTGACTCTCTCTCTCTGTCTCTGTAAAAAAATAAAGAAAGAGTATCTGATTCAGATTTTCTAGCCTTGTTTTGGCAAATGACAAGACTTCTGCTTATCAGGCACTTTCTTCCCAGGCTGGAACAGTATTAGCAATAAGAGAAAACTGTCCATCGTCTTTCTGGAAGGGACCCCTAAATCTGCTCCTTTGAACTCCTAGGATATCACTGTTGTCGGGTGGAGAACTAAAAGCTTACGGCGGATTCAGAGACCGAGACAGAGCAGGCTCAGTGAGTTCTGTGCAACTCTGCAGGGAGGGCCCACAGGCCTGGAAGGGAAGAGGTTTGTCGGCACCAAGTCCGGCCCCCCACCCCACAGCAGAGACAAACTCTGCCCCCATCTCAGGCTGTGGCTTCAACTGCGAAGCCCAGCAATGCTGGGCAGCCCAGACAGAAAGGGGTGCAGAAAAAATCTGCAAGTTGGTGATAAGCAAACTGCTCCCTTGTCCTCGATTCCTGTTTTTCCTCCTTTCATGTTCACATTTGCAGCTGCAGACTCCGCTCCTAGCCAGCCAGACATCATCATCTGCCTGCCCTCGTGCTCCGCTAGGCCCCAGACTCCCTCCCTGCCTTTCCACAGAAGGGGGAGCAGCGCATACACAACCCAGTTCAGGCACATCCTGAACCAGATCTTCAGAAAAAGCTTAGCAAAATCAAACCAGGAGTTGAAACAACTCAAATGGGCCTGTGCCCTAATGCTCGGGGCAAAGACCTTCTGCCATTCCCAAGGCACAGGGAGGCGGCTGCTGACCACCAGGTAAGCAGCTGGAACACATTTCACTGGCCTCTCAACACGTAACAGACTCCTGCCACAGTCTCCTCCTGGTGGCTTGCCGAAGTCCAGCCGTTTCCTCACAGGCCTGCAGGACTCACCGGGAATACACAGGTAATGGGAGGCAACGCTTTTGGACACAAACTAAGGTGAGTGAGCCCAGGGTGCCAGGGGCGCAACCAGCCAGCAGTGCCGGCCGAGGGACCTGGGAGCCCAGACACCAGACAATTTCCTGTGACCTCACAGCCAGTCCAGGGCCCCATCTCCCAATCCTTCCTCCCTTCCAGCACGCCCCAGGGGTTGGAAGGCACGAAAGCCACACATCACTGCCTATGGTCTCACCAGACAGCTCGAAAGCGGCTCCTGCCGGTCAGGCTTAGAGCACTGTGGACACGAGGCTGATGGGAAACGGGCCCTCACGTGGGCGGAGACAGACCTCAAGGGCAGCATCCGGTCCACCCCACAGACATCAGATGGCAGTAGTCTGAGCGCCTTCGGTGCCTGGGCTATGTCACAGCCTGCTTACCTCTGCTGATGCGCTGCTTCTCTCCGGAAAGGATCCCGGGAGTGTCGATGATGCTTATGCTATCCAGGACCGGGTTGGGCAGCTGGGCGCACATGAACCTGTACCAGAGCAAGAGCCGGGAGAGGTCAAGTCTCAGTTACCGCTGCTTTCCATTCGCCATCGCCACCTCTGCTTCCTTTCCAAAAGCCAGGAACTCAAAGGAGCTTTTCTACCATCTTAGTGTCCAGGAAAGGCCAGCAAACTACGTTATTCTCTTAACTGATATCCAACCGGCAGCCTCAAACTGACCCACATCAGCACATCCCTCACATTAACTTTCCCCCAGAGTTCAAGGGTTCAGCTCCCAAGTCGCTGACATTTTGAAAATTGCACAGCCTAGGTCACCCCTCAGTCCCAGAAGGGAAGCAGAAGAGTGACACTGGAACCATGAGATTCCATATTATGATTTTCAACAAGTTGGCTACATTTCCACACACCAAAGAGAGAGATGGTCCTTTCCTGCTGCTGTTGGGCCCCGCCCTCCCCTTCCACCCAGCTCCGTGGGAGAAGGGACCGCAGTAGGTGGCCAGTGAAAGCCGGGGGAACACACAGGCTGGTGGGCGTGGCAGAGAAGTGGACCCCATCTCTGAAAGTCAAAGCCCACAGAAGAAGAATAAAACCACAGCGAAGCCAGCAACTCATGAGTGCAGACTTTGCTGTGTGCGCGCTCAAGTGCCCGCAGGACGGCCCAGAACAGCAAGGGACTGCCCCAAGGGACAGCAGGGACCCTTGATGGGATACAGAAAAGGCTTCTTTAGAAACTTCTCTGAAAAAGATACTGTGAGCAAAACAACAACAAAAAACAACCCCCACTAAAACACTAACCCAGTGTCTGTAGGACACAGGGTTAAAGATATCTTTACAACAATGGGGAGGAGTCTGAGCTGATTAGCTTCCCCTTTCGGCCTCACCTCCCCACCCAGGTGCTGTCTGCACAAACAGAGCAAAACCAGCCAATGCACCCACAAGGTGAACAAAGCTTGGACCACATCCTCCCCAGGGCCAGCAGCAGGGCCAGCACGCTGCACAGCGTGCCTGGGGCTCCCGCTGCGAAGGCAGCCACTGCAGAGCAGACCAAACTGAAGGGATACAAGGTAGCCACATACATCAAAACGCCTCCTAGCTAAGCCTGCTTCCATTAACACCTATAGGACTCAGAAACAACTGCTCTGCAAAGCCCCGAGGGCGGTGGGAAACACCAAGGGAAGCAGGCAATGCCATCTTCTCACTATAAGGACCCACGGGTCTTACTTCGCACTGAAGTGGCCGGTAACAGTTACGCAATGCGTTTTCACAGGATGAGCTTGGGGCACCCTGACTGTGCCCTGCCTCCCTTGGTCTCCTCCCTCTGACTTTTACCTTACCGCAGCCACTTACGGGGTAAAGACCAGAAAGTTGAGTTCATGACTCAATGGGTCTCTTTAAGAGCGCCGGGAGAGTCTGTGTCAGCCAGAGAAGAGCCTGCTTTGTGTGCCCTGGCTGGCCAGGGGCACAGGCTGATACAGCTCAGCCTGCAGCTCCAGGGCAAACCCACACCTCCCATCCTTGGCTAATAAGGGCTCTTCCTGCAGGGCCATTAACATTTGGGGACCCTCTGTGATGAGGTGATAGCAAGAAGGAAAACAAGTGTGGCTATCAGATCCTGTGGCACTGACATCATCAAAGCGCCTGTGTGGGACCCAGCATTCCTGAGTCAACAGGTAGAGACAGCAGCACGTGGCTGCGCACAGTCAGCCCTGCATCCGGTTGCCAGGAGACTCAACAAAATCTGCCGGCTCAGGGGCCGCTTAGTTTTCTGAACTAATGTAGTCGGGATGCCTAGACCAGTGGTTCTCAACCATCTTGCAGACCACTGCTGGTCAGCGAAAGTTACCCACCCTGAAGTTGTGGGTTTGTAATCTTCAGACATCAGGGTGGGGAACTCGCAGACCAGCATGAAATTTCTGGCAGACCAGCAGCAGTCCGCAGATCGGTGGCTGAAAACCACTGGCCTAGATGTCTGAGATCCCTTCCAGCTCTGAAACTTTAGCTCTGCAAATTCGGAAAACAGGCCATATGCCCGTTTCTCCTTTAAAAAAATAAGTAAGTAAAAGGTTTGCTATCATAAGCAGAAGTGGAGACCTACGGGCAAACGAAATAGGTATGACTACCCTTCCTTCTGGCTTCCCAAAGTTCTGCGTGAAAGCAGAGACCTAATAATGCTTGGAATTCCCAGCATAGCAGCCAAACTTTACACAAGAGTGCACCGCGCCCACCACTAGCTAACAGTCTGAGCCAAGCCCCTATCAACAGACACAATAATTTTGAAACACCAGCACCCTCTGGAGAGAGGCTCTAGGCTAAACGCCTGTGCGTCTTCAGGAACCGCACCCAAGGGCTTTCCTGACACACAAATGCCATCAGCTATAATACAAAAAGACTGACTTTAAAAGTCCTGAAAAGGGCAAAGAGACAACAGTAGCCTGTCTTCTCTGTTAATGATCAGCTCTATGGCTGGAAACAGGCCTGGCCCCAGCTTGGACTGGAGGCAAGCTGGTCCACCCTGCGCGGTGGACAGGGTCTGGAAAGGAATGTGATCGTACAGGGCGGAGACCTTGAAGGCAAGAGTCAAGGCTCTTACGCAGACCCAGACTTTGAAGGCCTGTTGAGTCACTCCTCGAATGGGGAGGCGGCAGAGAGGGCAGATCTGTGAAGTCCCCCAGTATGCCACATGCGGGGGGGGGGGGTTAAGGACACTCAGTAGGGCCTCTAAGATTCTTTGGAGGAAAATGGGTTTGGTTCCTGCACTCCTTAGAGAGAGGAACTCAATGTGTTTCGTTCGTAGCATCATGAAGATTAGAAGCTTGGAGAACTGATCACTCTCCTCCTGGTTCTCCTGCACAAAACCACCCGCCCCAGGGAAGGCACTGCAACCAGCAAAGGGAATGGCTAAAAGTTTCACCATGTTTTTCCACTTAAGAAACAGACCCTTGCGAGAAGAAGTGGTGGTTTGAATGAACTAGAAGAGTGCAGTCTGGAGGAAGGAGGTGGAGACAAGACTAACCCATAGTTCTGAGGGAAGTGGGGCTAAGATTTGCGGGGGGCGGGGGGGAGGACGGGTAGGGAGTTAAACTGATAACCTAGAAAATTCTGGGGAGAGGGGGTGACAGAAGTCGGGGGAACTGGTGACGCCCGCTCCCAGAGCCACAGATGGGTTTTCTATGGGAAGCGGGAGGGGATCTTGTACCCCGTCCCAGGGAGTGGTCGCTGAGGGTCTCGCCCGGGCCTTGGAGACAAAGGACAGCGGGGCGGTGGCCGCGAGAGGGTCGGGACCCGAGTGCGGGGTCGGGGCCCCAGCCGTCCCCCCTGCTCCCCAGGGTCAGGGGCGAGTACCTGTTGAGGAAGGCGTTGCCGAAGGCGTTGAGCTTGCGGAAGGGGCGCCGCGGGTCCACTACGAGCGCGTTGCCCGGCACCACGCCCTCGGTGGGGCCGTGCATGACGGCGATGAAGGAGTCGGTGGTGGGCTCGGGCCCGATGCGCATCCCCGGGAAGTCCTGCTCGATCAAGTGCCGGATGAAGGTGGTCTTGCCCGTGCTGTACTGGCCCACGAGCAGTACCATGGGCTTGTTGTCGAAGTCAGCGTCCTCCAGCGCCGGCGAGTGGAACTCGTGGAAGCGGTAGTGCTCCTCCAGGGGCAGCAGCTTCTGCGAGTACAGCTGCCGCAGCCCTTCGGCCACCGTCTGGAAGAGCTCCGGATCCTTCTTGCGGCGGGCATCCTTGCTGACCCAGCTGAACATGCTGCCGGAGACGGGGCTGGCTGCTGCGGGGCAGAGCGGCGGCCGGGAACGGGGCGAGGGCGCGCAGCCGAGGCGGGGCCCGGCGGGCGGAGGGGCGGAGAGGCGGAGAGGCGGAGAGGCTGCGGGACGGCGGAGCTAGAGGCGAGGAGGGGCCCGCACTGCGCAGGCGCGCGTCACAGGCCGCGCAGCGCCCTCTGCGGAGTGAAGCGAGTGCCTCTCCGAGCGCCCTTTATAAGGCCGGTGTCCCCGTTCGGGCGCGCGCGCCGCAAGGGGGCAGGGACCCGTGAACCGGGAGAAGGAGCCGTGCCTGCGGTCTCTGCGCCACGTCTCCCCTCCCCCGCGTCCCATTGGCCGATTTCAAATCTCGCGAGCGCCGCCAGCTCGGCTCCCCTCCCCTGGCTCGGGTGCCGTGGCAACGACACCTGTTTGCCTAACTCAGCCGGGCTCTTCGCGGAAGGGCTACGGTTGGCACGGCGGGAAGCGGTCGTGGGCGCGCGGAGGGCCGGGGTCTGCGTACCTCCAGCAGCCGCGAGACGCCCAGTTAGACACCCCAGTTGCCGGATTACGCGCCCCATCCCCCGCCCAACGGCCCTTTTCCTCCCAGGAGTTAAGGTTTCTGGAAGCAGGAGAGGGCCCCGGAAACCGCGCCTTTTCTAGCCTCCGCCTCTCCTCTCATCCTGCTTCCCAGACACTTCCTCTCATCCCCGCAGCTGCTTTGGGAGAGGGTGTAGCAAGAAAGAGGTTGTAGAGGAAGCTGAACAAGGTGGGGTCGTGACTGGGGAAAGAAGGAGGGAGAGGAAGCCAATGGGGAAACTAGTAGCAAGAGGTGAGCTCCTCTCACCCGGCTGGGAATTGGGAGATGACACAAGCAGTGAAGGATGCAAATGACACAGGATGGGGAGGAGAGAGACAACCTCTTTAAAGAGGCTGCAGCTGTGCGAGGGTGGGGGCACGGAAAGAAGAAGTTGAGACCTTTGGGCCACATGAGTTTTGAGGAAGAGGAAATTCCCCTTTGCGGGGAGGAGAGGATATGTGGGGCAACACTGAAATCTTGTGGGAACTTTGAGGGAATTTAAAAACCCAAATACTTCCGCTTTCCTCTCAAGGTCAACACCAGTTACCAATTTTTTTTTTTTTTATGCTGATCTGTGCCCCACCCCTTACCAGTTCCATCGTCCCTGGCCACACATGGGTCCCCTTGGCTGCCAGGCTGGTGAGAATCTTCAATGGGTGATGTCAGAGCTTTGGGGACCGTGATTGTTATGTAACCAGTACAAGATATCAGAGTGCAGGAGGCTCCTGGACAGATCTGAAATGGACTTGGGAACTTAGAGGTCTCATGTCCATCTTTCTGGCTTCTGGGAGACTTGGGAACCTGGAGGGCTGGGCTATTATATTGGAAGAAAGTCTGTCAGGCCTGGCCAGGCGGTGGCCCAGTGGTAGAACATTGGACCGGGATGCAGAGGACCCAGAGGTCACCAGCTTGAGCGTTGGCTCACCAGCTTGAGCACAGGATCACCGGCTTGAGTGTGGTGGGATCATAGACAAGATCTCATGGTTGCTGGCGTGAAGCCCAAGGTTGCTGGCTTGAGCTACGGGGTCATTGGCTCAACTGGAGAAACCCCTCTTCCCCGTCAAGGCACAAATGAGAAAGCAATCAGTAAACAACTAAGGTGCCGCAATGAAGAATTGATGCTTCTCATCTCTCTCCCTGCCTGCCTGCCTGTCTGTCTCTTTTGCTAAAAAAAAGAAAAAGAAAGTCTGTCAGGCGAAGAGGACAGAGGCAAGAACAAGCAGAATATCAGCAGAGCTGGATCAAGTGGGAGCCAGAGCAGGCAAGATGGGAGGTTGGTCACACACACCCCCTACAGGGTTAGGCCTCATTGTCTCTGAGGAAATGAGCAGTGTTACATCAATTGCTTCCCCTCTTTCTCTCTCAAGCATTGGAGAGCCCTGCCTGCAGTCTTAGGTCCCTGGTTTGCCTCTTTTATTTGGATTTCATTAACATTATTTTCATCAGTCACACAATAAGACATATGAAAAGAAGCCATGAGAGCCCTAAAAGGGGAGCTTAGTTGATTAGAGCATTGTTCCATTACACCAGGGTTGCGGGTTCAGTCCCTGGTCAGGTCCCATACGAGAATCAACCAACGACAGCAGGAAGAAGTGGAACAACAATTTGATGTTTCTTTCTCTCTCTCCCTTCTTTAAAACCAATCAATAAAAAAAAATTTTAAAGTAGCCATGAGACTTTTTTTTTAGCATTCTCCTCAAAAGGGGATATTGAGACTCCAAGGCAGGCTGTCACCATAAGGCTGTGTGCCAGCTAGTGATCAGGAGCCACCAGCGGCCCAGTCTAGACTTCCTGGGCCAGCCTTAGAGCCAAAGGACTTGCTTCCATGTGGCACTTTGAGGGGTCCGCCCCGGAGATGCAACTTCAGGGCTGTTCCAGGGAAGGGCCCGGGGCTGAAGATCCTGAAAGAGGTGGTTGTTCAGTGGCCTGAATAAGGTTTTGAGGAGCTGGGTCCCTGGCAGCGCTCACACTGACCCACCATAGTCTGCACATCTCCCCAGAGCCCTGTGTGCTGGGAAAACCCAGCCCTATCAAATTGGAAACAACATAATGTTCCTGGGTTATTTATAAATGAAACCCAGCCTGTATTAGTTCTGTGTGGCCACTTGACTTTCTCTAAGGAGCTCAAGGGACTGGGAGAGGGATCTGTCTTACTCATGAGGCTCAGATGGGAGGGAATTAGTTTCCCCAGTGTCCGAGTTGGCACCCAGGTCCTGGGCAGCTTCCTCGCTCTAGTGTTTCCCAGACTGAAAATGTCCAAACTTTCATTCTTTCTGTTTTTTCAGTAAGGAAGCTTCTGTTTGATGAGAAAGTTTTGTGAATCATGAACGAACCATTTCACTTTCAGTTTCTCTATTTCACTTTTTGTATCTGCCCTGGGGAAAAGATTGAGGAAGGGTTCAGATATTTCCTTCATCTCGGAAATGGTGTCCATCCGTCACTCCCAGTGTTTTCTTTCAAATTCACAAACACACACCTGCGAAACCCAGCCTCCTCAGACAGACTGCTCAGCTCAGCTAGCGGAAAGGGGCCACCCACTTACCCTGAGAGCAGTTTGCTCCGTCCCACGATGGCCTGGGCTAGAGAAGTGTCTATAGAGCCACTAAAACAACTTTAAAAAGGAAAAAAGAAAAATGGAGTTTTCCCTCCAAATATGGTAGAAGAAGCAATCTAGGAAGAGCCAAAAACACAGAGGTTTGTCGCTGGGGTGTGGAGGGGTTCATTCTTTCCACTGAGAAAGTTTGCATAGTAGGGCAGCTTTTGGCCCTGCAGCCACAAGGAATAGATTTGGTCAACAGAGCAGTTTTGCCAAAACAAGGTAAAGAACTAGACAGGCCTGGGCCCTGGCCAGTTGGCTCAGTGGTAGAGCGTCGGCCTGGCGTGCAGGAGTCCCGGGTTCGATTTCCGGCCAGGGCACACAGGAGAAGCGCCCATCTGCTTTTCCACCCCTCTCCCTCTCCTTCCTCTCTGTCTCTCTCTTCCCCTCCCGCGGCCAAGGCTCCATTGGAGCAGCAATTTCCCAGGCGCTGAGGATGGCTCTGTGGCCTCTGCCTCAGGCGCTGAAATGGCTCTGGTTGCGGCAGAGCGATGCCCCAAGATGGTCAGAACATCGCCCCCTGGTGGCATGCCGGGTAGATCCTGGTTGGGCGCATGTGGGAGTCTGTCTGACTGCCTCCTCGTTTCCAACTTCAGAGAAATACAAAAAAGAAAAGAAAAAAAAGAACTAGAGAGGCCTGGCCCTCCTCAGTCCGGGGTCTCCCACACCGGCCAGAGGGTATCTACAGCCCACGAGGCCTCTCTCCTAAAGAGTGGACGCGCCCACAGCTAGGGCTCCCAGAGGGTTGCTGAGCTCTACAGGCCTCTGGGGGGTCCAGTGACTGGGACAGTCTGGTTTGGAGGTGACAGTGTCAGGACTGCTCAGGATCTGCTTCCAAATCTCAATGGAAAAAAGCCCGAGGCCCTGGGATGTTGAGTGGCTTCCTCGATGTGGCCCAGGCAATATAAGACACTGGGCCTCGGAACGTTAACCCTGTGCTCTTTCCGCATTTGAACTACTTGAAGTCGCAAGGTTGGGCTGGAGGCAAAGCAGAGGAAGAGGGTTTCAAGAGCCACTTTCTCAAGTACAGGCCGGCTGGGGTGAACTCTGCCGTGAAGCAGCAGCCCCGTCCTGCAGCCTGGGTGCCCAGTACCACGGACGCCCCGTGCCCAGAGTGGCCGCAGTGCTTTCCTGAGCCGAGCTGCAGAGGCCTCCGAGAAACTGCGCCCTGGCCTGGAGGATGCCTCCCATGCTGGGCTTCCAAACTCTTCTGAACTCGTGTCTCCAACCCTGCAGCCTCTGGCCCCCACTTGCTGCAGCCGAGCACAGGGGAGAATATGTACCCCAAACTCCCTACGGAACGCAGGCGCCATCCAGCCCTGCCCTCCAAGCCTTCGCCGTGGACACATTGCCTTTGTGACTCCATAGGAAGTGATTTCTCACACTTGGCACGCAAGATTCTGCCTCTACAGCGATACTGCCAGGGATCCCTTGGCGGGGTCTTGGGGTCCCCTTACTCTGCACTGATGGAAATGGTGGGTGTAACCCTGACATCCCGTACTCTCGTGAGAGCACGCATGAGGCGCGTGGGTGTCGCTGCTGGAAGGGTGTGGTCCGAGCCCTACCTGTACGGGCACAGCGCTCGCCCTCCTCACCTCTGCCCGCGGCACCTTCTCCTGCCCAGCTGCCTCTCCCTCCCATAGCCCCTGCTCCCCCATGGCTGGAAAACAGCCTGAACCTCCCGGTGGCCTCACAGGCTGGGGGCTAGAGAGTCATTCTGTCCCCAGCCATGTGTCACACTAAGCATTCAGGGCACAGACCCAGCTCATCTTTTATTTTATTTATTTATTTATTTGTATTTTTCTGAAGCTGGAAACGGGGAGAGACAGTCAGACAGACTCCCGCATGCACCCGACCGGGATCCACCTGGCATGCCCACCAGGGGGCGATGCTCTGCCCTTCCGGGGCGTTGCTCTGTTGCCACCAGAGCCACTCCAGCGCCTGGGGCAGAGGCCAAGGAGCCATCCCCAGCGCTAGGGCCATCTTTGCTCCAATGGAGCCTTGGCTGCGGGAAGGGAAGAGAGAGACAGAGAGGAAGGAGAGGGGGAGGGGTGGAGAAGCAGATGGACGCTTCTCCTGTGTGCCCTGGCTGGGAATCGAACCTGGGACTTCTGCACGCCAGGCCGATGCTCTACCACTGAGCCAACCGGCCAGGGTCATCTTTTATTTTTTTACATTTATTTTTAGGAGAGAGAGAGAGAGAGAAAGAGAAGAGCAGGAAGCATCAACTCCCATATGTGCCTTACCAGGCAAGCCAGAGGTTTTGAACTGGTGACCTCAGCATTCCAGGTCAAAGGTTTATCCACTGCGCCACCACAGGTCAGGCGATCCAGCTCATCTTCAATGAGCCCGTCCTCTGGCCTCTGTCCTAGCCCCTCACATCCACATCTCAATGGGGGGCGGGGAATAGACATCATACCCAAAGCCACCCTCCGGTCCCCTCCACTGACCTAACACCTCCCTCTTTGCCCCGAATCAGTCTCCAGACCGGTCACTCTGAGCTGGCGGTCCACGCAACTGTCCCGGCTGGTCAGCCTCTCACTTCCCTCTTGGCCCAGCTGGAATATTCCTCTGACCTTTGCCTTCTCCCTCCTGCCCTTAAGTACAGACAGTGGGGGTGGGTCACCGGGAAGGGGACTGGAAGCCGAGGAGATGAGGGGGCCGTGTCTGCCCCCGCTCCATGTTCGCTCCCGGAAGTACACACTGGGGCTCCTCAAAGGGCAGGTATGCAGTGGGGGCCCTTTCTGGGGGTGCGGTCAAGCCTCCAACTCCTGCTCATCACCCTGGCCTCCTGCCCCCCAGATCCAAGAGCTTCCCTCAAAACACCCCTCCTGCCCCTTGGTAATTATTGGTAGGTAGAATTCTAAGATATTCCCAAGATCCCCCGCCCTGGTGTGCACACCTGGTATAATGCCTGGGACTGTGAATATGGTGGGTTTACTCCCGTGACAGGTCCTGTATGATGGCACAGTTGACTTCAGATCAAGGATTAGCTGAGTGGCCTGGCCTCGTCACGTGAACTGTGGAAGCAGAGCTTATTCTAGCCGGTGGGAAGGAAGTCCGAGTTTCAAAACAAGAGAAAGGTTCAATGTGCTGCTGACTTGAAGGTAGAAGGCCACATGAAAAGGAATGTGTGTGGCCTCTGGGAGCTGAGGGAAGCCCCCCATGGACACCCAGCAGGGAAACAGGGACATCAGTCCTACAAATGCAAGGATCTGAATTCTGTCAATCCCCACGAGACATCAGTAAGAAAGAACATGAAAGCGACAGGTTCCTTCCAGAGCCCCCAGAGAACTGAGTGTGGTCACCACGCGGTTTCAGCTCGAGGCTCGGGACTTCTGACCTGCAGCTCCCTGAGCTGAGAAGTGACTCTTGTTTTAAGCCGCGACGTTTGTGGGACAGGTAGCCTTTGAGTTTTGAAAGATCCTATCACATCACTTCCCTTTTATGAAGCAGGTACCTTCGTACCTGTCTTTGCTAACCAAAAGACATCTGAAGAGGCTTTTCACTTTAACAGAAAAGGCAAAAATAGAAAATGGAAGGAAACAAAAGCAATAGTGGAGTACTGAAAACTAGGAAAGCAGATTTCCAAACCGGAAACAGTGGCCTGGGGTCTCTCTCTCTCACACACTCTATCTATCAGCCGCTACCAAGAGGGGGCAAAGTACACAGAAAGTGCACAGTCAGGTTCAAGTCCTAAAGACTGTGTCATTTTTTTATTATTAATTTTAGAGGTGGGGGAGAGATAGCAACAGCAATCTGCTGCTGTGTACGCCCTGCCTGGGGGTCAGGCCTGCAAGCTCTGCGCTCCAACCGCCCGAACACCCAGCCAGGGCAAGACCGCGCCGTCTGTAACGAGAAACAAGGTGCCTGGGACCAGCTGTAAAATGGGATAACCAAAAGCCCAGCTCACCAGATTAAATGTGAATGTTCAAGTGTACAGAACAACGAAGTCAGCTAATTCAAGTGATTACAGGAAATGTCTACACCAGGGGTCCCCAGACATTTTACACAGGGGGCCAGTTCACTGTCCCTCAGACCGTTGGAGGGCCGGACTATAAAAAAAACTATGGGCCTGACCTGTGGTGGCGCAGTGGATAAAGCGTCGACCTGGAAATGCTGAGGTCGCCGGTTCAAAACCCTGGGCTTGCCTGGTCAAGGCACAGATGGGAGTTGATGCTTCCAGCTCCTCCCCCCTGTCTCTCTCTCTCCCTCTCTCTCTCCTCTCTAAAATGAATAAATAAATAAATAAATAAAATTAAAAAAAAAACTTTGACATTAAAAAAAACTATGAACAAATCCCTATGCACACTGCACATATCTGCACATATCTTATTTTAAAGTAAAAAAACAAAACGGGAACAAATACAATATTTAAAATAAAGAACAAGTAAATTTAAATCAACAAACTGACCAGTATTTCAATGGGAACTATGCTCCTCTCACTGACCACCAATGAAAGAGGTGCCCCTTCCAGAAGTGCAGCAGGGCCGGATAAATGGCCTCAGGGGGCCGCATGCGGCCCGCAGGCCGTAGTTTGGGGACCCCTGGTCTACACGGCTAATCTTGCAGTGCAGGAACTAGGGTAATTTTTGTTCACTTTTCCATATTGTCCAAATTTTAAACTTTTTTTTTTGTATTTTTCTGAAGTGAGAAGTGGGGAGGTGGAGACAGACTTTCAAATGCGCCCAACCAGGACCCACCCGGCACGCCCACCGGGGGCTAGTCTAGCGCCTGAGGCAGAGGCCATGGAGCTGTCCTCAGGGGCCAACTTTGCTTCAATGAGCCTTGGCTGCGGGAGGGAAAGAGAGAGATAGAAAAGAGAGGGGAAAGGGTGGAGAAGCAGATGGGTGCTTCTCCTGTGTACCCTGGCCGGAAATCAAACCTGGGACTTCCACACACGGGGCTGACTCTCTATCACGAAGCCAACTGGCCAGAGCCTAAACATTTTTTATTTATTGATTTTTCAGAGAGGGGGGAATGAGAAGTATCAACTCATAGTTGCTTCACTTTAATTGTCCCTTGCTTGAGGTATGTGCCTTGACCGGAAAAGCCCAGGGTTTTGAACCAGTGACCACAGCATTCCAGGTCAATGCTCTATCCACTGCGCCACCATAGGTCAGGCTATAGTGTCCAAATTTCATCTAATGGACACATTTGATTGTCTTAATTGAAAAGTAGAAGGGTAGAAAGCTAAGAGACATTCTACAAAACAAGTGACCCATACTCTTCAAAATTGTCAAGGTCTGGCCCTGGCTGGGAGCTCACCTGGTTGGAGAGTCATCCCCACACACCAGGGTTGTACGTTTGATCCCTGGTCAGGGCCCATACAGGAATCAACCAATGAATGCACAGATAAGTGGAACAACAAATCGATGTTTCTCTTTCTCTCCATTCCTCTCTCTCTAAAATCAATGAACAGGCCCTGGGTGGACGGCTCAGTTGGTTGGCTGATTAGAGCATCATTCCAATATGTATGCCAGTTTGACTCCCCGTCAGGGCACATACAGAAACAGATTGATGTTTCTGTCTTTCTCTCTCCCTTCCTCTCTCTAAAATCAATAATTAACTAACTAACTAAATAAAATAGCCTGACCAGGCAGTGGCACAGTGGATAGAGCATTGGCCTGGGGCGCCGAGGACACAGGTTCGAAACCCCAAAGTCACAGGCCTGAGTGCAGGCTCACCAGCTTGAGCACGGGGTCACTGGCTTGAAGACAGGATCCCAGACATGGCCCCATGGTCCCTGGTTTTAGCCTAAGTCACTGGTTTGAGCAAGGGGCCACTGACCCAGCTGGGTGCCCCCCCTCGTCAAAGCACGTATGAGAAAGCAATCAGTGAACAACTAAGGTGCCATAACCATGAGTTGATGCTTCTTATCTCTCTCCTTTCCTGTCTGTCTGTCCCTCTCTCTGTCCCAAAATAACTAAATTTTAATTTAAAAAAAAAGTCGCCTGACCTGTGGTGGCGCAGTGGGATAAAGCGTCGACCTGGGACACTGAGGTCACCGGTTCGGAACCTTGGGCTTGCCTGGTCAAGGCACATATGGGAGTTGATGCTTCCTGCTCCTCCCCCTTCTCTCTCTCTCTCTCTCTCTCTCTCTCCTCTCTCTCTCTAAAAATCAATAAATAAAAAAATATTTAAAAAAAAAAAGTTGCCTGACCTGTGGTGGCGCAGTGGATAAAGCGTCGACCTGGAACGCTGAGGTCGCCGGTTCAAAAAACCCTGGGCTTGCCTGGTCAAGGCACATATGGGAGTTGATGCTTCCTGCTCCTCCCTCCCCCTTCTCTCTCTCTCTCTCTCTCTCCTTTCTGAAAATTAATAAAAGAAAAATTTAAAAAAAAAAAAAAAAAAAAAAAAGTCAAGGTCTTGAAAAACAAAGAAAGGCTGAGGATGTTTTTGGATTCAAGAAGACTGAAGAGACCCGAAAACCAAATGTGAGGCATGATCCTAGTTGATTGGGTAAGCAGAGACACCAGGAGCGGACAGCGTACCAGATGACAGTGTTGCGCCGCTGTTGTGAAGGCCAAGTGTGGCAACTGTTTGTGGTTGTGTAAAAGATGTCATTCTTCTTAAGGGATACATGTTGAAATATTTAAGGGTGAAGGGTCATGACCTATGTAACTTCCTCTCAAATGGTTCAGAAAAAGTATGTGTGTGTGTGTGTGAGAGAGAGAGAGAGAGAGAGAGAGGGCAAATACAGCAAAATATTAACTACTGGTTAATCTAAATCAGGGGTCTCCAAACTTTTTACACAGGGGGCCAGTTCACTGTCCCTCAGACCGTTGGAGGGCCGGACTATAAAAAAAACTATGAACAAATCCCTATGCACACTGCACATATCTGCACATATCTTATTTTAAAGTAAAAAAACAAAACGGGAACAAATACAATATTTACAATAAAGAAAAGTAAATTTAAATCAACAAACTGACCAGTATTTCAATGGGAACTATGGGCCTGCTTTTGGCTAATGAGATGGTCAATGTGCTCCTCTCACCCACCACCAATGAAAGAGGTGCTCCTTCCGGAAGTGCCGCGGGGGGCCAGATAAATGGCCTCAGGGGGCCGCGTGTGGCCCACGGGCCGTAGTTTGGGGACCCCTGATCTAAATAAAGGATATACTTGTGTTCAATGTACTTCTCTTGCACTTTTCTGAAGGTTTAATAGTTATTCAAAAACAAAAAGAAAAAGGCTGCCCTGGCAGGATGGCTTGGGTTGGTGGGGGCATCGTCTGGAAGCACAGAGGTTGGGGGTTCAATCCCTGCTCAGGGCACATACAGGAAAAGATTGATGTCCCTGTCTCTTTCTCCCTCCCTTCCTCTACCTCTAAAAGCAATAAAAGAAACACTTAAAAAAGAAAAAGGCCGTTAACAAGATACCCCTCCTTTAGGCACCTTGTGGCCTGGTCCATCTGCAGCTTCTTGACCCAGCAGTACTGAAGTCTATTTATAGTAAATAAACAAATCAACTGTATTCTGTTCATATGAACACAGACAGCAGTGAATGGATGTGAACAGACTATGGGCTCCAGACCGGATGGAGATGGCAGACAGAGCAGCAAGGTTCATTTACATAATAAACAACGACCCAGGCAACATGAACACATGGTGATCTGGGTTGCATACATGGATGGTCACCTGCAGAGAAAGGCAAGGGAGTGATCACCACAAAGGTCAGCATTGTGCTTACCTGGGGGGGGGGGGGGTCACATCTGCGGACTCTGCAGTGCAGAGATTTTCTTAAGTGGTCTTTAAATAGGGATTTATTGTATAATTCTACAAATATACACTGTACCTTAATATTTTATACACACATGACAGCCGTACACGTCCCACCAGGAACCCCACTTTGTGTGAAGTGAGCACTGAGCGCCTGGGACCCGCCATTGTGTGTGGCGCTAACAGTATCTCCGCTGGCCTGGAGGGGCCAGGGAGGCTGCTGGGGGCAGGGCTGGCGTGGAGCCGGGAGAAGTGCCAGGCACAGCACCCGCGGGATTCGGCCTGGGGCGCCCTCTGGTGGTGGCCACAGGGAGTGAGACTACAGAACAGGCTCCTCCTTCACCTTTCTTTTTTTTTCTTTTCTTTTTTTTTGTATTTTTCTGAAGCTGGAAACTGGGAGAGACAGTCAGACAGACTCCCGCATGCGCCCGACCGGGATCCACCCGGCACGCCCACCAGGGGCTACGCTCTGCCCACCAGGGGGCGATGCTCTGCCCCTCCGGGGCGTCGCTTTGCCGCGACCAGAGCCACTCTAGCGCCTGGGGCAGAGACCAAGGAGCCATCCCCAGCGCCCGGGCCATCTTTGCTCCAATGGAGTCTTGGCTGCGGGAGGGGAAGAGAGAGACAGAGAGGAAGGAGGGGGTCGGGGGTGGAGAAGCAAATGGGCACTTCTCCTATGTGCCCTGGCCGGGAATCGAACCCGGGTTCCCCGCACACCAGGCCAATGCTCTACCGCTGAGCCAACCGGCCAGGCCATCCTCCTTCACCTTTCTGCGCCTTTATTTCTGTCATTCCTTCCTCTTCCCAAGCTTCCTGGGCTTCAACGCAGCAAAAGCTGAACTCACACTCACCTCTCTCACCTCCCCATCGAGGCCACCCAATTCTGACCGCTCCTTCCCGCACTGGACTTTCTTAGCGGTTGAAACTCAGTTATTTTGCACACTGTCAGCATCGCGTTGTTCCACGTGTGGCCATGGTGAGGAAGACCGATGGCTGGTGTTTCCTGAGGGCCTCCCACCTGCACTGATGGCTCCAGGCATCTGATGCCCCCCTCCTTCCAAGCACTTCATTCACACACAGGGTTGTCTTTCCGCATGCATTTTATCTATGTATTTATGTGTTCTCTAACACAGTGATCCCCAACCTTTTTTGGGCCACAGACCGGTTTAATGTCAGAAAATATTTTCACTGACTGGCCTTTAGGGTGGGACGGATAAATGTATCACATGACCGAGACAAGTGTCAAGAGTGAGTCTTAGACCAGTGGTCCCCAACTATTTTTGGGCCACGGATCAGTTTAATGTCAGAAAATGTTTTCACTGACTGGCCTTTAGAGTGGGACAGATAAATGTATCACGTGACCGAGACAAACATCAAGAGTGAGTCTTAGCCTGACCAGGCGGTGGCACAGTGGATAGAGCGTCGGACTGGGATGCAGAAGACCCAGGTTCGAGACCCCAAGGCCAGCTTGAGTGTGGGCTCATTTGGTTTGAGCAAAAAAAAAAAGAAGTTCACCAGCTTGGACCCAAGGTCACTGGCTCGAGCAACTCGGTCTGCTGAAGGCCCACGGTCAAGGCACATATGAGAAAGCAATCAATGAACAACTAAGGTGTCGCAATGAAAAACTGATGATTGATGCTTCTCATCTCTCTCCCTTCCTGTCTGTCCCTATCTATCCCTCTCTCTGTCCCTGTAAAAATAAATAAATAAATAAATAAATAAAAATTATTTGAAAAAAAAAAAAAGAGTGAGTCTTAGACGAATGTATCAGAGGGAATCTGGTCATTTAAAAAAAATAATGCCCTGGCTGGTTGGCTCAGTGGTAGAGCGTCGGCCTGGCGTGCAGGAGTCCTGGGTTCGATTCCTGGCCAGGGCACACAGGAGAGGTGCCCATCTGCTTCTCCACCCCTCCCCCTCTCCTTCTTCTCTGTCTCTCTCTTCCCCTCCTGCAGCCAAGGCTCCACTGGAGTAAAATTGGCCCGGGTGCTGAGGATGGCTCTGTGGCCTCTGCCTCAGGTGCTAGAATGGCTCTGGTCGCAAACAGAGTGATGCCCCAGATGGGCAGAGCATCGCCCCCTGGTGGGCGTGCCAGGTGGATCCTGGTCGGGTGTATGCAGGAGTCTGTCTGACTGCCTCCCCTCCCTGTTTCCAACTTTAGAAAAATACAAAAACAAACAAACAAAAAAAACCTACATAAACATCATTCAGACTTAAATATAAATAAAACGGAAATAATGTAAGTTATTTATTCTTTCTCTATGGACCGGTACCGGTCCGCGGCCCGGGGGGTTGGGGACCACTGCTCTAGCATACCCTCCCCTTTTTGGCCCGTTGGCCCTAACAACACATTAGTGTCCAATGTCCTTTAATAGGCCCTTCTCTTTGAAATACCTAACATGGTTGCAGATAGTTTCCTAAGTCATTATAAATAGGTAGTATTATTGAATAAATGGTGTTGCAAAAATTGACAATCTATTGTGTAAATTATAGGCAGATCTCAACATCACGCCTCCTAATGACATAAATTATAATAGCACTTTCCTTACTCCATTGTAGTGAGTCCTCTGTTTGAAGGGCTCTTCCATCAGTCTGTGACTCCAAGAGAGAGAGGCACAGGACCTCATCATGACCTCGTCTTAACCCTTTGTCATATCCGAGTGCTCAGCTTTATTCTCTTCTAATCCTCACAGTTGCTCCTTTTTTAAAATAAAGCATTTTATTTTACGTATTTATTTCGTGACAGAGATAGAGAGAGGGACAGACAGGAAGGGAGAGAGATGAGAAGCATCAATTTTTTGCTTTGGCACCTTACTTGTTCATTGATTGCTTTCCCATATGTGCCTTGACCAGGGAGCTACAGCAGACGGAGGGACCCCTTGCTTGGGCCAGTGATCTTGGGCCCAAGCTGGTGAGCCTTGTTCAAACCAGATGAGCCCGCGCTCAAGCTGGCGACCTCGGGGTCTCGAACCTGGGTCCTCCGCATCCCAGTCCAATGCTCCACTCACTTTGCCACTACCAGGTCAGGCCTCACAGTTGCTCTTGCTTTGACACCTCTTCAACAACCTGACTTGATTTTATATCATCTCTGGGAAACAGTGCTCTCTCTGGCCCTCATGTGACTCTGTGTCCCGTTCTCCATCCCCACATGTGTCCCATTGAGTGTCACCCGGCTATTCTCCTACTTAGAATTGCCAGGGATTCTCTCGCCTAAAAAAATGAGTATGGCCTGACCTGTGGTGGCACAGTGGATAAAGTGTCGACCTGGAACGCCGAGGTTGCCGGTTCAAAACCCCAGGCTTGCCTGGTCAAGGCACATATGGGAGTTGATGCTTCCTGCTCCAACCCCCCTTCTCTCTCTCCTCTCTCTCTAAAAATGAATCAATTAAAAAAAAATTTTTTTAAACAAAATAATAAGTACATATTCTGGAACCTGGGATGGAAAGGCCCCCAATAGTCCATGGCCCTCTCTTCCAAATGAGAAAGGAAATAGGATGCATGTCCCATAAATTACTCCACGCCCTGCCAGGCCTGAGGCCGACTCTGCCATTCAAACACATTGATATTCTTGGGCAAAATGTATAGAGACGTGTGTCAAAAGAAAATGTAAGAAGAGGGTAAACTGATTCTCTCAGGGTGAAGTTCAGTGTGCATTTATTTTTATTTATTTTATTTTTCCCCACAAATTATTAAAAGCTTTATTCAGTGTGCGTTTATTAAGTACCTACCCTGTGCCAGTCTCTGAGGTTACAGGAAACAAAGGGTTAGTTCTGCGGCTCTCAGCGGATCACAGGCTGGGGGGGGGGGGCAGCCAGGTGTGGGTGATAGGGTGTGTTGGGGGCTCTAAGAGAGGCCACAGAGCCTCATGGAAGCCAGTGAGCCAAGGGGTCTCAGGAGGGAGTGGAAGCAGGATCCTCGGTCTAAGCAGGATGTGCCCAGGTCCCGGGCCTGGTGGGAAAAGGCCAACGGTCAGGAGCTCAAACGGCCGGATGGAGCTGGGATATGGCCACTGAGAGCTGCGAGAGGTTCTAGTGACAGATGGAGGAGGAAACCCACCAGGCCAGCACTCTGGGAGTTAGAGCTCAGGTCCCCACCGTTTGGCCAGTGTATTTTGAACAACTACAATGCTCCCCAGCACCACCAGCCAGGGAGGATGAGTGAGTCACCGACTTTACCCTCAAGGAGTTTGGGGCCAGCACCAGGATAAGATAAGCACACCCAGAGCTCTCAAGAAATGGTCTAAGGGCCGGTGGGAGGGGCCCACAGAGCTGGTGCAGCAGCGGGGGTGGGGTTGGGCCTCGGGAGGGCAGCTGGGCTGGGCCCCAGCAGGGCTAAGGGGCTTGTCAGCTGCAGAGCGTCCGCAAAGAGAAAAGGTCCGACTAGCTCTGTGACTTGAGCCAGTTGCTCACCCTCTCTGAGCCTGCGTCCTCATCTCCCAAACAGGTTCACAAGTTACCTTGCAAAGTGGCTCAAACAATTCCTGGTGATTTATTTATGCCCGCGCTCCACACACAGAAAGGGCTCAGAAACCATTTCCTGTGGTGAAGCAATTGGGACTTCACTCCTAGGTCTATTTTCAATCCTTGTGCTCAAATGAAAATTTCCCCCGAACCCCGAACCCCACCGTATAAAAGCCAGGCAGGACTGAGGCTGCTGTGGAAACTGGAGCAGGGTGGGGCCACCATCTGTCCCAGGGGCTCCTCCCCAGCCACTGCCACCACAGCTGGGGCTCTGTGCAGGGGTGAGATAGATGGGCAAGAGGGCAGAGAGGGGCGAGCAGAGGGCAAGGATGACGAGGGGTCCCTTTCACTAGCTCTAGCACTGCCTGGGGCCAGGCCCCTGGGCCCCCCTCGGCCACACTGCGTTGATGATCTTTCCTCAGGGTGCCAGATGGAGGCTCAGGTTCTGTTCAAACATTTAATGAGCACACAGCTGAGCTTGCTCAGCCTGGGCTGGGGGCTGAGCTCGCAGGGGGCGGGGAGGCCAGAAACCCTGGGCAGGTATAGTACTCAGGGGAAGGTCTGGGTGCTGGGGATGCCCAGGCACTGACTTAGCATCAAGTCAAGCAATCAAGTGCGCTCCAAGGTTTCCTGGAGGCAGCAGGTGCTCAGGCAGAGCTTAGCAAGTGTGAGCCTGGAACAAAAGCTGGGAAGGGAGTTTCAGGCAGAGGGAACAGCATGGGCGAAGTACAGAGGCCTGCTGCAGCACAGGCAGTATAAGTGGGGACCCAAAGCAGTTCAGGTTCACAAGAGGGGCCCTGAGGCAGCGACTCTTCACTGCCCACTGGGCACCCCCATCCTGGCCCTCCGGCCCCGGCCCTGGCCGCTGGCATTGAGGCGAACATACCTGTGACCTATGGAACTGGCAGCCAGAGGGGACACGAGAGCACTGGCTGTCAATTCATAGGTCAGAGCCCTGTGCACTCGGTCTCAGCCGCCCGCCAACAGCCCACAGCTCTGTGCCGTCCTGGGTCTGGGAGCACCGCCACAGAGGTCCCCGCTGGTCTGCAGGGCGGCAGCCGCCCGTCCTCCTCCGCGGGGACCGGCCCCCACCCCAGATAACAGCAGCCCCACTGGAACGAGTGGGCACTTCCACATGGAGTTGCTGTTACAGGGAGTGGGAGCCACTTGGAGGCGTCTCCTCTTGGCCAGAGGTCTGGAGAGTGCCCCACACCTGTGCACCTGGGTCCTCGGGTCCTCACAGCCCTGTGTCCATGGTCTTTTTATTGAGGCTCCTTATCATCCGGGCCCACTCTTTCCTGGGCAAAGTCCAGTCTCAGCCCCAGATCTGCCCATAAAGCCGGGAGTGGTTCGGATTTACAGCCCCAAGGCACCCTTTGCCCGCTGACACCCTACACCCTTTGTCCCCAAGTTCCTTGTTTCCTTGTTTCTTTCCCAACCAGAGCTGGGCCCCAGTTCCCGGGTTGGCCGCCGCAGCCTCCCTCCTGTGCCCTTTGCCCATCCTTCCTGCTGTAGCCACAGGGCGGAGAGACATCAAGGCATAGCTGGGCCTCTGTCCTCTCCAGGGACCTCCGAGTGCCCAGATTCCTTAGGGTGGCCCTGTCGAAGCTAGAGATGAGACTGAGAGAGAAGGACGGGGCGAAGGGGAGACAGAGAACGTGGGCGAGTAAGGCAGAGGCCACAGAAAAAATGATGAAGGTCGGTTGGAGAACAGGAAAGGGACAGAGCGAACAGGGGCCAAGAAGGGCCAGGTGGAGGGAAAGGGGAACAGGGAACTTGAAAAGATGCTGATACACAAACCTCGTGGCAGAAGGGTGAGAACAGGGCTGTAAGCAACCACGCCTCTGGAAAAACAGCACAGTGGTGCTCTGGGAGCTGGGTGACCTTGAACACGTGGCTTAACCTCTCTGAGCTGGTGCTGCTTCCTCATAGGCACTTTAGGGCCTTGGCAGGACTGTCCTGCACCCTGGCCTAAGACTGGTGGCAAGCCACCCTCCCTTCATCCTTTGGGTCTGTCCCTGTTGTAGGGAGAGGACGGAGCTGCTAATCCAGGGCCCCCGGGGAGAACTCTTTCCTGGGAAGTATGTTCTCATCCCCCTAGGCCAGGTGTGGCCTAAGAGGCTTCAGTGACAGCTTCCAGTCCCAGTCCTGCCAAGGGGACATTTCAGAGACCCCACGGTTTCTGGCGAGAAAGAGGAGCTGGGACTTAAGCTCTTAGAGCAGACGGGCCATGCCCCCAGCCATGGAAACTGGCCCAGAGGCAACGGAGGCTGCCCAAGGTCACAGAACGAGGCTTGGAGGGCTGTCCTGCCCAGCAACCTCTCTGAAGTGCTGTGTTCCCAGGCTGCAGTCAAGGTAGGCTGGGGGGTACCCAGGCAGGACTCCTCTGCCTGGGGGGACAGGCCTGTGAAGACACCAGAGCTGGTTACACTCCCCCTGCCCCGCCCCCTGGCCAGCAGGCCCTCCTGAGGATGCAGGCCACGACCCAGTGCCCAACACGGGGAAGGCTGTGGAGGCACAGGGATGCCACCACCCTTCAGGAATTGCCTCATCCCACAGGTAGAAACTGAGGCCGGAGGATGGAAGGGACTTACTGAGATCACCCAGCCATCACCTACATCCCTTCCTTTCTTCCTTGGGAGGGCGAGGACCTGCAGAAGTGGCTGGGCTGAGTGCCCTGGGGAAGAGGGGCCTGGCCGACGGGGCAGGCTCTTACCTGGGCGCCTGGCTGGCCCTTGGGGCGCAAGGAGGAAGTGGGGACGCCCTGGGCCCAGCGCCTTTTGAGCTGGCGGCCCAGCCCCTGGCGGCAGTTAATGATTATCCTGCTGTCTGTCAATATGGATCACAAGTGCAGTTCGAAGGGCAGGAGCCCTGAACTGTGCCCGGGCAGGGCCAGGCCTGTCTACCCCACCCGATGGCATCTGACCCCAGCAGTCCACAGCCCACGGCCCTCCCGGCCCCCTCCCCAGCTCGGCCTACTGCCTCAGGTGTCCATGGACAGCGAGGACCCTGGATCCACCAAGACAAAAATTTTGCCCTGTTCACTCGGTGCCCATATATCCCTTGCTGAGAAGGGGACCCCAGGGGCAGAGGGAAGCTGTGGGGACCTTCGTTAACCACAGAGGGGTCTGTAGATGGCCTAAGTCTGTGCCTCAGTTTCTCCGCGGGCCCACCTACAGCAGTGCAGTGCTACTGGGGAGCAGGGCAGGACAAGAGACGCGGGCAAGCCCCTCTCCCTGGTCTGTGTAGGGAGTGTGGCAGTGGGCGTTTTCCTTATCCCATGGAAGTCTCTGTGCAAACGCCACTTCAGGACACCTAATCAGTGCTGCCCCAGTGGCCCTCCCCCTGCAGTGCCCTGCAGCTGGGACCCTGGGATAGAGGTTCCAGCCTCCAGCGGGCCCAGCCTTCCAGGGAGGGCTGGCGGGGCCTCCAGGTCCTTATAAGCTGGGTGGGGATTATCAGGGAGGACCGGGGGCTCAAAGACCAAGGCCCAGAGCATGCAGTTAGGGTCCGAGCCTCGCGGGGGCTCCACAGCCCTGCCCTCTGCTCCGGTCCAGCGTCCTCCCGCTGTCTCCCAACTCCAGGCCCCGGTCAGGCGGGCCCTGGCCTCTTGCAGGGACAGAGCCAAGAAATGCGGTCTGGGTAGGTGGCCTCCAAGGGGCACTCCGCCTCCCCTTCACTCTGCTCCTGCTGCAGCAGAAGTGGGGCTGGGGTGGCAGCCCCACAGGAGGGCAGCTAGGAGCCCAGGGCGGTGAGAGGAGTGCAGAGATGGGCAGGTGGCTGGGTCAGAGGCTGGGGCGGAGACCCTGGCCTGCTGGGCAGGGGTGGGGTGGGTGGGTGTGGCGAACCCTGCTGGCCACATGGGAGGTGCTGGATGCGAGGTGGGAACCTGGGTGCCAGTCAAGGTCAAGGCTGAGGCCAGGGCAGTGCAGTACACAGGACGAGGGGCTGGCAGTGGGCACAGTTTATTCCACGTCATGCAGACACTGACCCACACGCTCAGGAGCTTAAAAAATAATACATTGAATCACACAGCGTCTGTCTCCCCTCCTTCCCCAGAAAGACGCTCGGCTGAGTGCTGAGTGGGCTCAGGATCCGAGGGTCCAAAAGCCTCCATCCCGGGACAAGGCAGCAGCGTGGCCCAGGTGGTGGGGGCATGTCCGTCCTCCCCAGACAAAAGTGCAGACAGCGCCAAGGCCCCGCGCAGGGAGGCCCCAGCTCCCAGCGATTGGCAGCAGCATGTGGGCCCCGCGCGGGGCCTTTCCCGGTCCTTCCTGAGGGCCCGCGCCAGGCTCTGGGCCACAGCTCTCAGGACGCAGTGCCGCTGCGGTGGGATAGGCGTTGTGGGCGGGCAGCGCCCTGGAGTCCCGGGCAACTGCTGCTCAGTTCTGGGCCTCGTCCGAACGCCACTTGAGAGTGTGGTCCTTGTGTGCGTCAGGCAGGATCTGGTTGCGCATGCCCCCGAGCAGGCTGGACGTGGCCTCTGTGGCCAGGATGAGCGGCTTCACCACGGTGGGGGGCAGCTGGCGGATCACGCCCCCCACAGCACCGGTCAGCCCCTTCTGCTCATGACCCCGAGATGCCACATCACAGATGGTCTGAGCGGTGTCCAGGATGCCCTGTGGAGGGGGAGGTCAGTGCAGGGGGCTGGGGGGAGAGGTGGGTGTGGGATGCCCGGACGCAGGGCTGGCCCTCTTACCTCTCGAACGGTGTCGTAGGCCTTGGCCACGCCCTCCCGGAGGTCAGCTGGCTGCTGGCCCTTGCGCAGCCTTCGCACAGAGCGCTTGTCCTGCAGGGAGCGGGAGATGGGCACCGCCGGGGACAGGATGTCGTACACCGTCTCGGCTGTGGCCTGGGGAAGCACAGGGGACAGCACTGAGGAGTGGCTGCTCAGACAGATACAACAGACCACTAGGCTACCAGGCCAGGGAGCCGCCACTGCCCCGCCCCACACCTGTGCTATACTGAGTGGGTCCAGGAAAGGCCCCACCAGCCAGGGCAGGTGGCTGCACGCCTCCTCAGGGGCTGCTCCTAACGTGCTCTGTGCCCAAGCCCCTCCTCCTGGTGGCTACCATGCCCGTGCACCTCACCCCATCTGCTGGGTGCCCCTTGCCCGAGCTGGGCACAGTGCCTGGCCTCACCCATTCTACGGAGCAGTGCTGCAGAGACCGGGCTCCCTTTCACTCACCCACAGACTGCTCAGTCCATCGCTGAGTCCAACCAGCCTTCTGCCTGAGACTCCTGTGCCTCTCACCCAGCCCCACCCCCACACCACCGGACTCGCTGCCCTGCCACCCTGAACTCCTGCGCCTACGGGACGCCTCCCTGCGGGGCCCCCAGGGCCTGAATGAACCAGGCCCTCCTTTCCTGTCTGTGAACAGACTCCCTGTCCCTCCCCTTCAGGACTGGGCCGTGAGCAGAGACCCAGTGGGCTATAAAGCCTGGGGGGCATTCATCCTCCAGCATGGGGGTCACATGGGCCTCGGGAGACCCAGCTGCAAGCCCTGGGCCAGTCACTTAGCCTCTTCTCTCTGTGACTGTTCCTCAGAAACTCTGCACTCCCAGACTACCCAGTGTCAGTGGAGTGTGGGGCGGAATCAGGGCCACAGTGGACCCTCCAGCCCAGCACAGCTGGACGCGCTCACCTGGATTGCCTGAACCAGCCGGTTGCTGAGTTCCAGGGCAGCAGAAGCCGTAGAGGAGCCGAAAGAGGCGGCCCCCCGCTGCAGCCCCCGCATGAGGCGCCCGTCCTTCCGGTATTGCTCGATGGGCAGCCAGAGCAGGTCCCGGAACCCTTGGACTGGGGGAACGCGGCTGTCAGAGGTGCCTGAGGCTGTGCCTGCGCAGCTCCCGCCAGCCTACATTGGGACCTCCCCTACCTATTCCCAATGGCAGCTTCTAGGCTCCCCAAGAGTGTGGGCAGTTTTTTTTGTTTTTTGTTTTTGTTTTTGTTTTTCCTTTATCATTTTTCTGAAGCTGGAAACGGGGAGAGACAGTCAGACAGACTCCTGCATGCGCCCGACCGGGATCCACCCGGCACGCCCACCAGGGGCGATGCTCTGCCCACCAGGGGGCGATGCTCTGCCCCTCCGGGGCGTCGCCATGTTGCAACCAGAGCCACTCCAGCGTCTGGGGCAGAGGCCACAGAGCCATCCCCAGCGCCCGGGCCATCTTTGCTCCAATGGAGCCTTGGCTGCGGGAGGGGAAGAGAGAGACAGAGAGGGAAAGCGCGGCGGAGGGGTGGAGAAGCAAATGGGCGCTTCTCCTATGTGCCCTGGCCGGGAATCGAACCCGGGTCCTCCGCACGCTAGGCCGACGCTCTACCGCTGAGCCAACCGGCCAGGGCCGAGTGTGGGCAGTTTTAAGAGTCCCCAGAGCCAGACACTTACAGAGCTGGACAACTGAGTGCATGGGGCCCACTCCCCCCAGCAGGCCAGGCAGCTGGTTCTTGCGGATGTCCTGCAGCCACTCATTGAGGGCATAGCCCAGTACTTTGTCCACGCCCAGGAGTCTGGGGAGAGGAGAGGGAAGCAGGTGGGACAGAGCCTCACACCGAGGGGTCACAGAGCCAGGAGGACTAAGGCACCTCAATACTCCCCAAGGCCCCACCCAGCCCTCTGCAGACGGGGGGGGGGTAAGGCGACTGTACCCATTTCACAGAGGAGAAACTGAGGCCCCCCACAGGTTCCTATCTTGGCCAAGGCCAGCCACACACAGCCAGTCAGGAGCAGAACCAGGGGAAGACCGGGACCCTGCACAGGGGCCGGGGCGCGTGTGGTGGCTCACCCATGCCGGCAGCAGAGCCGCTTCAGTTTCAGCTCTGAGCAGTTGAGCTGGGCCAGGCCGATGAGGAGGCCGGCCAAAGTGCCCTGGGAGGGAGAAAGGGTTCTGCTTTACATGACGGGCCACAGGGACCTGCACAGCCCACAGGAGGTCACCTCAGTGGCCAATAGTGCCTGGATGCAAGCCCTGACCTCCTGGCCCCAGGCCACACCCGAGCAGCATGGGGACCCAGAGGGCCCAGCCCACTCAGCCATCCACCTGATGGTCCCACGTACCACCTGGTCCATGGTGACGTGCTTGCCGTGGTAATCCAGCCAGATGGGCACCTCGGACGTGAAGCGGAACTCCCTGGGGATAAAGAGCAGGGTCCTTCCGTCGCCGACCTGGCCCTGTGCAGTCTGACCCAGGCCCCCAGCGCGAGGCTTACCTGAAGTAGATGGGCTGCTGCTCAGAGGAAGAGCCTGGTCCGCCCGCTGCGGTCTCCGGGGCTCCAGTGGTCTCTGTGCCCTCGGACTGCCCTTCCTGGGCACTGCTGGGCTGGACTCGGGTCTCCGGGTGTGCTGGCGATCAGAAAAACCAGGGATAGGCCCAGGGTGGATGGGAAGCCAAGACCCTCCCCTCCCCGGTCCAGCCTCTCACCCTCTGCGGGGGTCTCTGCTGGCACGATGGGGTTAATGCCCGCTGCCAGGCTGGTAAAGAAGTCCTTGAGGAAGAGCAGTGCGTCCTGTGGGGGCGGAGTGTGGGGCAGAGGTCGGGCTCGGGGCCTTGGCAGCAAGGGGGCTCACCTCAGGCCTGCCCCACCCAGCCTACTCACCTGGTCCACGTTGAGCCGCAGGGGCATCAGCGAGACCCGGAGACAACACTCAGGTCCACCCAGGTTGGTCGCAGGGGCCACATGAAGTGCTTTGATGGTGAGCTGGGAACAGAGGGTGAGGTCTGGATGCCTGTTGGGCCTCAGGCCCTGGGTCCCTGCTCACTACGCCAGCCCAGTTAGTCCTGTGTCTACAGCTAAGCCGGCCTGAGCCCCACCTTCCCCCAGGCGCGTGTGAGCGCGTGTCTGAAGAGGCGGCCCGATGGCTGCCCACGGTACCATGTTGGAGTGGGCGCGCCGCGGCATCCGCTCGCTGGTGTGCAGGTAGAGGAACTTGTTGATCTTGGAGGAGGGGAGCCGGTCGCGGATCTCGAGCTCCTGCACGATGAACACCTGGCGGGACAGCGGCTGCTCCTCCAGCTCCTTGCTAGGGGCCGCGGGGCCTGCGGCCGGCTCCACGGGGTACACCTCGTGCTGGAAGCTGACCTGTGGGGCGGGTGGAAGCCTGAGCCGGATATGGGGTTCACCTCTGGCCCCTCTGCTCCTAGCACCCTGCCTGCACACAGCCCCATCTCAGACCCATGCCTGGCTGCTGCCTGGACACCTTTATGTGGCCATCTCGCAGGCATCTGAAACCAGCGTGGCCACACTGAACTCGGACCTCCTCCCCCAGGTCTATCCGTCTCCACGCCCACACCTTCCGTCTGCCCGTCACCCTCAGTGTAAGCCCTGGTTCAGCCATTGCTCTCCAACCTGTCACCAGGGGGGCCAGTTTTACATCCTAAAAACATCTAGAAAATCCACTCCACACACATTCAGGCCCAGAGTAAGTTCTCAAGGAGAGACGTGCTGGCCGAGTGGCAGAGACGGGACAGTCCACCCCCACCGCTGGGCCTTTGCACCCCAGTACCCCAGCTCACCTTGCTGAGCTGGATCTCCATGAGGACATGGTGCTGCCTCCCACTGCCCCCCTGCGTGCGCCAGGAGTTCTGGGGCCGGTTGGGGCCGGAGCCGCGAGAAGGAGAGCTCCTGGGGCCCGCGAGGCCAACTCTTGCTCTAGGAAGAGGGACAGGGACAAGCTGACTCACGGGAACCGCCTTTCCTCACCCACTCCGCTCAGAGCAGCCCTTTCAGCCTATGGCAGGAGACCCTCTGCCGGAAGGCAGATGGGATAGGAAGGAGGCGGCGCTGAGGCCAGGGAGGTGAGGGTATGGCTCAAGGTCAGGGCTGGACCCTTGCCCAGCCTTGTTTCCTGGGTTGACAGGTTCCACTGTCACAGCTGGCACCTGCACTGTCTCCTTCTCACCTGTGGCTGGGGTGGGGGCCAAAGTCTCGACCCCCATAGAGGTGCCAGACGAGGGAGACCTCACGCAGCACCACCCGAGTGCTGGGCACTGGGAAGTGGGAAGGTGCCCGCAGCAGGTCCGTGCTGCCCAGCGGCCGTGAGAAGTGCCCGTCGTGCACGACGATGGGGCCTGGCTGCAGCTGTGTCACCACGGGCTCCCCATCCCGGGGCTGCAGAGAGGAGGCCAGCGAGCACGTGTGACACAGGTGCTCTCCCCAGTCCCGGCCTCCCTCCACCCCATTCCTTCTATTCTCACATCTCCTTCCCATTTTTGTTTTTTTTTGGTGTGTGTGGTTTTTTTTTGGGTTTTTTTTTTTTTTTTTTTACAGAGACAGAGAGAGGGACAGACAGGAACAGAGAGAGATGAGAAGCATCAATCATCAGTTTTTCGTTGCGCATTGCGACACCCCAGTTGTTCATTGATTGCTTTCTCATATGTGCCTTGACCGTGGGCCTTCAGCAGACCAAGTAACCCCTTGCTCGAGCCAGCGAACCTGGGTCCAAGCTGGTGAGCCTTTGCTCAAACCAGATGAGCCCGCACTCATGCTGGCGACCCCAGGGTCTCGAACCTGGGTCCTCGGCATCCCAGTCCGATGCTCTATCCACTATGCCACCACCCGGCCAGGCTCCTTCCCATTTTTGACAAAAGATGGTCACTGTCCCCACTGCCTGTGTCTGAATATTCTGTCCAGGATGGGGCTCAGTCCCCTTGCTCCTGCCAGCCTTGTCTCCCTGGGACCTGGGGTGCATGTGATATTCCCACTGGTACTTGGGGGCCAGGAGGCAGCCAAGTGGTTCTCCTCACCCTCCCACTAACCATGTTGTTCTAGTCCCTCTGCTCGGGACGCACGCCTTCCATCCCTTCCTCCGGAAATCCACCATCTCCTCCAGGGCTGAGTTCAGGGAGCCTCCCAGAAAGACCCTCCTAGCCCCACCTCCCGGGAGAGTGACCACCTTGCCTCTCCCACACCTCGAGCTCTAGAACTGAGCCAACCTCCCCCACCACTTCCTGCCCCTGCCCAGCCTGCCCTCTACACACCGGGATGCCCAGGCCAGGGGCGTCAAGGATGCAGAACTCATCATTGTCCAGAGTGTCTCCATCCCCCTCCTCTTCCTTTTTATCTTCCTTGGGCTCTGAGCAGGACCCCAAACTGCCAGCAGGGACCCCAGCTGGGGGTGACGCGGCCTGGGCCCCACTCCGTTCACCTGGGAATAAGTAGACTGACACTGGCGAGGCCTGAGGGAGGGGGCCACCTGAGGGAGAGAAAGGCTGGTTTGGGGTAATGCCCAGTGTGGGTGCTCAGTGTGACTACTGGCCCCAAAGCCCCCCAGCCCACCTGAAGGCTGGGCCAGCCCCCGCAGGCTGCGCTCGGTGTCCAGAAGGGCATCGGTCAGGTCCCGCTGGTTGATGAGGGCCGTCTCCACTGGGGGACACGAGGGCAGGGAAGCGGGGTTCTCGGAGAGCTGGGCCAGGCAGGGGAGGGTGGTGAATGAGTGCCCGGAGGGAGGGCAGGCCCCCCGGGGACCATGGCAGGGAGGGCTGGGCAGAGCTCTGGTAGCCAGTGCGGCTGGCCTCACCTGTACTTTCTGGCCAGCAATCTCGGTGGGGCTGGGGGGCCGGGGTGGGGGGTGCAGGTCGCCTGCGTTCATTACGTACTGCAGCAGGTTGACCAGCAGGGCGCAGGAGTCGGCGCAGCTGTGCATGTGCACCACGTTGTTGGAGCAGCGCAGCTCGAACAGTGGCTGACTCTGTGGGGGTAGGGTGCCATCAGCCCAGGCTCGGTCCTCTCCATACAGACAGGGCGGGCTAGGTCTTCCCTGGGGGGTACCCCTGAACGATGAGCACGCTGAGCCCAGAAAGCAGAAGGGGTTGGCCCTGGAGAGGTCTTCCCGAGGCCCTCTGCCCGACACAGCCAGCCAGCCAGTCAAGGCCCACCCCCTCCAGCTCACGGATGAGGGAACTGGCTCTTGCCTACCAGGCCCTGCTTTCGCCACAGCTGCAGCTGCCCTCTAGTGGCAAGACTCACAGTGAGGGGCACCCTGGGAAGGGCACAGGGCGCAGAAGCAGAGCGATGGTGTGGGGGAGGGTGACCCCCTGAAGGCAACCGCACTCACCAGTTTGCCCTCAGTGCTCCCCTTCCAGGTTTTGATAACAAGCTCCAGGAGGTCAACATCCAAGACACAGACGTAATCTGGAGAGAGGACAGGGATACTCCTACTGCCTTCTCACAACCACCCCCCTGCCACCGAAAGGGGAGAATCGGGGGGGGGGGGGGCTGCCTGGGTCATGTGCGTGCACAGGGTATGGGAGCTGAGAACCCGGCCAGCGGGTGGGGGAGGACACTGCCTGCTCTGTGTGTGGCGGGGACCATGGCCCCTCAGAGGGGAGGGGCCCAGACCAGGCCCTGCCCACCTCGTCGCAGATCCAGGGTCTCCACCTCACACTTGTCGGACAGGTACAAGGCTGAGTCATCGAGGATGAACCTGGTGGGGAACAGGGCTGAAAAGGGCCCGGAGCCACTGCAGGCGGCAGCTCCATGGAGGCCAGCAGGGGTGGGGTGCCCAGAGACAGGCAGAGGGACACCCACAGCAGGTCCCAACCACACAAGACACTAGTGCTGGGCCCTTTCTGGCCTCAGTGTCATCTGTACATTTGGGAGGATGGGCCTGGCTTCCCATGTTGCAGGCCCAGTTTTTTGTTTTTGTTTTTTTTTGGTATTTTTTCTGAAGCTGGAAACGGGGAGAGACAGTCAGACAGACTCCCGCATGCGCCCTACCGGGATCCACCCGGCACGCCCACCAGGGGCGAAGCTCTGCCCACCAGGGGGCGATGCTCTGCCCCTACGGGGCGTCGCTCTGCCGAGACCAGAGCCACTCTAGTGCCTGGGGCAGAGGCCAAAGAGCCATCCCCAGCGCCCGGGCCACTTTTGCTCCAATGGAGCCTTGGCTATGGGAAGGGAAGAGAGAGACAGAGAGGAAGGAGGGGGGGGCGGAGAAGCAAATGGGCGCTTCTCCTATGTGCCCTGGCCGGGAATCGAACCCGGGTACCCCGCACACCAGGCCGACGCTCTACCACTGAGCAAACCGGCCAGGGCCGCAGGCCCAGTTTTATCGTTCTCCAAGCAACCCCAGGAAGAAGGGTCCTGTCTCCCACCTGCATTCATAGTTCTTTTAAAACAAGTCTTATTTATTTTATTTCATTTTTTGGTGACAGAGAGAGAGAGACAGATAGGGAAAGACAGGAAGGGAGAGAGATGAGAAGCATTGATTCTTTGTTGCGGCACCTTAGTTGTTCATTGATTGCTTTCTCATATGTGCCTTGACCAGGGGCTACAGCAGAGCGAGTGGCCCCTTGCTTAAGCCGGTGAACTTGGTCTCAAGCTGGTGAGCCTTGCTCAAGCCAGATGAGCCCACGCTCAATCCAATGGCCTTTCTAACCTGGGTCCTCTGTGTCCCAGTCCGATGCTCGTCCACTGCGCCATACCGCCTGGTCAGGCTCAATGTTATTCTTTGGCTGGACTTTAAAGGCTGGATGGGCCTGACCAGGCGGTGGCGCAGTGGATAGAGCATCGGACTGGGATGCAGAGGACCCAGGTTCAAGACCCCGAGGTCGCCAGCTTGAGTGCAGGCTCATCTGGTTTGAGCAAAAGCCCACCAGCTTGAACCCAAGGTCGCTGGCTCCAGCAAGGGGTTACTCGGTCTTCTGAAGACCCGTGGTCAAGGCACATATGAGAAAGCAATCAATGTACAACTAAGGTGTTGCAGTGTGCAACGAAAAACTAATGATTGATGCTTCTTATCTCTCTTCGTTCCTGTCTGTCTGTCCCTGTCTATCCCTCTTTCTGACTCACTCTCTGTCTCTGTAAAAAATAAACAAATAAATAAAATTTAATAAAGGCTGGATGGGCCATGTTCACTGACTTAGGCGGTAATTTGGGGCATTTGCATTGTGAGTTCCGACTATGTTGAATCACACTACAGAGGCGGTATATTCCACCTGCCTTACCCGTGCACCCTAGGACAACCACCAGAAGTCAACTCATCAGCACAGAGAGCATGAATGCTTGTAAGGCTCTGATTTGAAGGTCCAACTGCCCTCCAGGAAGGTGGAACCAATTGCAATGGAGAAATCACCACTTGATTGTACATAAAGGCTCAGAGAATGGCCTGAGGACACATGGCAAGAAGACAGCACCCTGAAGGAGTGGCAGCTGCATCCCAGCTTGGGAGAGGGCTGCATACCTGAGCAGGAAAGTGGAGGTGTCCATGATGATATTACTGGAGAGGGTGAAGGTCTCAGCGGTGACAAGGACACGCACAGGGAGGTAGAGGGGTCTGGGGGTGACAATGAAGCTGGGGCAGACTCCTTACACGTGACAGCCTGCCCCTCCCCCTGGGACCCAGCCCGCCAGCCTGGGTACCTGTAGTCCACAGCACAGGAGAACAGGTGTGTGTGTAGAACGGTGATGACCGTTGGGGGCAAGTAGCCCAGAACGGGATCATCCAGCACATCTAAGAACTCCAAAAGCTGTGGGAACCCAGGTGGGAGAGGTGGTGAGGACAGGGTGGCCTCTCCCCTCCTCTAATCCCCCAGCCCATGCCCATGGCACTGCCTCCTCCCGTGCCACCTCCACTCACCTGGGAGTGCCAGCTCTGTTCTGGTAGGGTTATGTAGTGGCGCAGTGTGGCTCTGTGCAGCCGTAGTGTCACCAGGAATTCCTGGGGGTGCGACACAGTTAGCAAGGAGGGGGCCCAGCCTGCCATGCACCAGGAAGGCAGTCACCCCGGCCAAGTGGGTGGGCAGAAGTGGGCGTGGCTGTACCTTGACATTCTTGTGGGGGTCCAGGTGGATGCGCACAGCAGTAGACAGCATGTGGGGGCCCCGGCCCTTTGAGCTTGAGGCTCCCCGCTCAATCACCCCTTCCTCTGATGGGTAGATGGTTGGGACCAGCTGGGCCGGAGGAGCAAAGCTGGGCAGCTCCAGGTGACAGGGCAGCAGGTAGTCGTCCACGGTCGCTGGGAAGATACCTGGTGAGCCCCTTGCCAAGCTGGGGGCCCACATCCTTCCTGAAAGCCCCTACCCTGTCCATGGACCCTACAGACCCAGGGCGACTGGCCCATAGCCCTCACACCTCGGTGGTAGAGAGTTGCCTTTTCAGCCTCCAGACAGAAGTAGCCAAGGCCCGGCTGGCCTCGGTACTGGGAGACACTGAAGACGGTGCCTTGCTCCACGTC